>NW_006399830.1:3325677-3479100 GCF_000299155.1 Elephantulus edwardii
CTGACTCCTCACCGGCTGGGGCTGACTCCTCACCGGCTGGGGCTGACTCCTCACCGGCTGGGACTGACTCCTCACTGGCCGGCCGCTGCGTTCCCGAAGCTGCCTGGGGCCCAGGGGAGCTGGCTCATCCAGTGCCCCCCGACCCCAGCAGAGCTCCCTGGGGAGTGGAACGGTCAGGGGTGTCTCCAGCCCGTTACAATCAGAGTTTCAGACCTGTGCTCAGTATTTGAGAAGGGATCTTTTCCGTCATGGTAATGAGGCAGGGTCAGGGGAAGGTGTGTTTTTAAATCATCTGTTTTGAGATATGAAGGAGAAGATTAAACAAAAACATACACAATTAGAGGAGGACACACATCACATTTTATCTACTATGCAAAGACCCTGGACTGTGTGGACCATAACAGATTATGGTTAACATTGAGAAGAAAGGGAATCTCAGAACATCCTTAGCACGTTGCCGCAAATGTGTTTCTAAGCACGGTCGTCAACTTAAAAAGTGTGTGGCAACGTGTTAACTGTGCTTATGGGAAACCTAGACCTAGACCAAGAAGTTGTTGTCAGGACAGAGCACAGGAACACTGCATGCTTCGAGATCAAGAAAGGAGGACCTTAGGGATGTAGCCTTTCTCCATACCTTTTCAGGCTGTGTGTTGAACAGATCATTCGAGAAGCTGGATTTTATGGAGACGAGTGTGACATCAGAACTGGGGGAAGACTAATCAACAACCTGCACGCGACACAACTTGGCCTTCCAAACCGAGGAGGACTTGAAGAGTTTGTTGCAGAAGATTGAAGACCACAGCCTTCAACATGGAGTGCCTCGCAACGTCAAGAAAACAAAAATCCTGGGCCATAGGCAGCTTCAGAATCGATGGGGAAGGAGTTGAATTTGTTAAGGATGTCACCTTGAGTACACTGTCAACACCCTCAGCACCAGCAGTTAGGAAATAAAAGATGAGTCGCATTGGGAAAATCAAGGCTCTCTCCAGAATGTTTAAGAGCAACAGTGTCTAAATGCTAAGGTGCGCCTGATCCAAGCCACGGTAATTTCAGTTGCTTTTTATACCTCTGGAAGCTGGATAGTGGCTAAGGATGACCAGAGAAGAACGATGCCCTTTGAGCTGTGGTGCTGGAGAAGAGTGTTGGGTATCCTGAGGACTGCCAGAAGAACAAACAGGCTTGCCCTGGAGAAGGTGAAGCCCGGGCGCTCCTGGAGGCAAAGACTTTGAAACTCCATCGCACAGACTCTGGGCATGTTGTCAGGAGGGCCGAGTCCTTGGAAAAGGACGTCGTGATTGGAAAGGTGGAGGGTCGGCATACGTGAGATGGATTGAGTCAGCGCTGAAGCTCGAGCTCGGGTGTGGGACCTGGTGCGGTTGTCTCGGGATAGGGCAAAGCTCAGTGCTGTTCACACGGTCTGTGTGAGCTGTAGTCAGCTCGACAGCACATGGTACCAGTAACAACACGTCACGTGATCACCATGGAGGCAAGAAGAGATGCTGAAAGGACGTAAAGACCTTCCCCCAGAACAGACGCGGGGCGAGCCCTCCCTTAGGGCCAGTGCGCTGGCGTCACGGTCTTCGCGCCGTGGTGTAATCTGTAGAGAGTTGCTCTGCTAACCCACAGGCCTCACTTCTCTGGTGGTTCGACTCCACCAGCCTCTGCTCAGGGGATGAGCCGTCTCCTCTCATGTCATTTATAATACTGGGAGCCCCCTGGGGCGGGCACGGTCTATCAGGACAGAACCGACTGGACAGCAGAGCGAGTGCACGTCTCCTCATTGTGAGACGAGGCCACGGGATCTGCGGGCATTACAGCCACTCCTGTGGCTTCTGTGCTGCCGCAGCAGGTGACAGCACCTGTGATGCCTACCTGCTCAGGTGGCGGGGGCAGAGCCACCCCCCTGCTTCCTGGGCTGATGTGTTTTGAACTATTTGTTGTGACTCCGGTTGGAAGTTTTCTGTTTGGCAGTTCACACACAGCCAACCCAGCACGCTGACTGAGGTGCCCCGTCTAAAAGCAGGATGCCCCTTCCTCGGACACCCTTTCCATCCATTCCTTCCCTGTCCCTTCCTTACCTCTGGAGCTGTGGCCCTGAACAGACACAGCCCTGAGTGGCTGGTTGTTCCAAGGAGTGAGCCTTCCCGGTGTCCCTGCACCTACCAGACCTGCGCTTTGTTTAGCTGAATGAACGTTAAGCCAGGAAGGTGCCCTGAAAGGGGCCCAATTAGGGGCCCACCGCTCAGGGGACCACGGCTCAGGGCACCACCGCTCAGGGGATCACCACTCAGGGCACCACCGCTCAGGGCACCATCGCTCAGGGCACCACCGCTCAGGGGACCACGGCTCAGGGACTGCAGCAGTGTCTATCAGATCTGGAAGCAAGTAGTAGTTTTATTTCTCATTCTGTCTCTCTTTGTGTCTCTATCTTTCTCTCTTTCTGACTCTGTCTCACACACACACACACACACACACACACACACAGTTTCTAGGGCCTCCACTATGGTCCCTTTCATAGATAACTGGACACACCGCTAGTAACCCCTTAGATGCTCCATTTAAAACCCCCACTGCCCACCGTGGAAGATGCAGAGTGTGGCTTTGTGGACAGTGTGATGTCCAGGCTGTGATCTTTACAGGAGCAGATGGCAGGTTGTGTTGTTGTTGTGTGCCGTCAAGTCAGAACTGACCCCCAGCTGACCCTCCAGTGGGTTTTGCGAGGCTGTAGATCACACGGGAGCAGGTTACCTGTCTCCTGCGGAGCAGCTGGTGGACTCTTTACACTGGCAGCACGGTGCCTTACCACTGCGCCACCAGATTACTTTTCCATCTGTGCACTTAATCTCTGCATCGCCAGAGCTCCTTAAGAAAGACAAAAGGGGGGTGCAGTTTGAGGCCTCCTTGCTGTTCCCCCTACTGGGGGTGCACAAGGCATGCATTAAAGTAATCTGAGAAGTGGCCCCAGTTCTGCAGAGCAATGCAGCTCACTGGAGCTGGGCCTAGTGACTGTGGTCCCCACTGCTCTTGGCTTCTGAGGCCACTGGGTTTGGGGCCTTACTCTCGGAAAGTTTCCTTCTCAGTCAGTCTCGACATAATTGCTGTGGAGACAGAAGAGCCTCCCAGCTGACAAGCTCCAGGGCTTCCAGGGCTGCAGATGGTCCAGGAAGAGAGTGCCCTTTCTCCCTCGGGAGGTTGGGGGGTTGAACCCTCAGAAAGGCACATTCTTTGCGTGATCAGCACGGCTCCCCACAGGCTGTGCCATTGGAGCCCCCCGTTTATCAGTGGGCAAAGCACTGAGCACTTAGTGGGAGGACCCCTGCCTTCTATAGGGGTGTGGCACGTGCATGGCAGGCACAGCCACCACCTGCCTGTCAGGGGTGCTGGTTTCAGTGGAGTTTACAGACCAAGACAGACGAGGAAGAAAGGCCTGGCGATCTGTGTCTGAGAAAACCCTGTGCTCACAGTGACCCCGTGCACGATGGGTCATAGGATCCAGGGACCAGGCAGCCTCTGGTTCGTTGTCCTCGGAGTCACCACATCAGAACTGGCGTGACAGCAGCAGAGAGCATCCCTGGCTGTACGGCATTCTTCACTTTAGCTCAGGATGGTGTTTCCCCAACTGCGTCTCTGTCCCCGGAGTCCAGGGAGCTGCCCCTTTAAATGTCCGGGAGGGAAGGACAGGCCCAGCTGATGGCTGGGTCTGGGCCCATTCTCCTGCCATGTCTTCCTCCTGCAGACTCAGGGCAGGGTGCGGGCCTCCCTGCTGCAGGTTTTCCCCCAGAAAGTGCAAAGCCCAGGTACCTTTATAAAGGGGATTCTCTGAGGCCTCTTGGACGCGACATTAGCACGTCATGGGTGTCCTTGCTCCAGCACGGGGCCTCAGCAGCCTGTGGGATGGGGAGACGATCTGGGCTGGGTTCCCCTGCACCCACAGAGCTCTGAGTCCTGCTGCACAGTAGCCTCCCACAGACTGCTGTTGATTGAGATGAAAACCAGTGCCGGGAATTACCCTGGTGCGTGGAAAACCAGCCGCGCAAATCTCATTATGGCTAATAGTCCTGTGATGTTATTTTTGCCTCCTAATTTGTAGATCCTTTTCTTCATCATTGATTTATTGAGATCTTTAGCAGCATAATACAAACGAGCAAAACGACCCACGGTTGAGAAATGGAGGGCGTGCTTTGCCAGCTGCCAGGTTCTCTTCTGGTTTTCTCCTCTCCCCGCTTCTTCATACCCGCTCAGACTTTTCGCGTAATATTAGCGTAGATAAATCGCCCGTGAGTTATGGGTTTAAAACACGCTAATCCTGGAGGGACAGAAGGACGCAGAGCGAGGCTGCAAACTGTTCTCCATGAGTTCAGAGGGAGATTTCCTTGGTGTGGGGTTTCATTCCTTCCCCCCTCCCTCCCCACACTTTTCAGTGCAAATGGATTGGGAACAAAAACGTTCTGCAAGGAGATTCTGTATCAATATTTTAAGATGTTTTAATGAAAAATGCACACAATTCCTGGAGCTTTGGCAGAGTGCTTAAAATAAAATGTGGCCTTTAGGTGAGGCTGAGGGAACATCATCTCCCCCCGCCACCTCATACACACACACACACGAGCATTGTAGAAACATTAATGCAAAGGACACAGAGAGTGTCCAGAAAAGAAGCGATATTCCCATCTGAACCAGCAGAGAAAAGCTTTCAGACTCTCAGTCCTGTAATCTCAGTGGGTTTAAGCAGTATCCACTTTGTAAGGGTCTTTTTGGCTTGAGACTTTGACAGCATAAAATTCCTTCTCTTTTCAAAAAATACGCCACCGTTCATTCCACATTCAGGGCCTTTGGAATAGCGGCTTGCTTTCTGAGAACTTCCATGGAGTTACACGGACTCTTGGCAACCCCCCAGGGGCCAGGCTGGAATGGGCTCCAAGGTGTCTTCAGTGGCGACTTGTTCAAGGTTTTCTTCTGAAGCACCCCTGAGGTGGATGCAAATCTCTGACTTATGAGGCAGCAGCTAAATGCATTAAACGTTTTCATTACCCAGGGACTTTTACTTGCTTATGGTGCCGAATAAATCATGGTGGTTGGTGTTGGACCCCATGAGAGTCCACAAGGGTGTGGGGTTGCCTGAATGGAGAGTGCAAAGCTGGGTGAGTGGGTAATAGATGAATGGGGAGATGGACGGGGGATGGCTGATAGTCTAGTCGTTAGATGGATGGGTAGGTGTAGGATAACGGAGGGAGAGAGGGAGAGGGGGATGGACAGATGAATGGACAGATGGACAGGTGCATGGACAGACAGGTGGATGAATGAAGTCAACACATAGTCTTTGAAAACTTGAGAGCCTGTTTGTTGTGCAGAGAGACAGGCCAGCAGGTCAGATGGTGTGATGGGGGTTCTAGAAGCCTGGAGTCGAGCGCAGCCTGGACTTAGACCTGGAGTCAGGGTTGTCCTTGAGCAGAGGAGCCTGGAGGTAGAGTGACCGTTGGCTCCTCCTCCACCCCTGCACATCAACTCTAAGCTCGTTGAGAGCAGCCTCGAGTGACTCCTGATGTACAGTGTACGGCCAGAGAGCAGAACGTGACCACTGAGATGGGTGCGGCTGTAACGGATGCTGAGTGGTTGGAGGGGTCTTTCCAGATGGAGAAGAGGACCTGGAGGATAGAAACACACCCCCTTCACCCCGTCCTGTGTCTCATTCTTAGTCTGTCCCAATGCAAAACCCAGAATATAAACCACAGCCAGCTGTCGTTCCACGTCCAGACCTGTCATTTGGGAGACAGGACGTTTGCGCTGCAGCTTGCCATTTTGACGTTATTAGCAGTAATGAGTTTCTTGGTGAGAAATTAAATATGTATATTTAGAAATGAATGATCATTGAGTTGCAGTTCATTTTGTAAAGAGATTTACACACTTGAAAGCTCATTCACATAGCTTCCTTCATTAACCTGCGACTGTCTGCACCCAATCAGTGCAAACTCTAAATCCTCTGTAAATAGACTTACACAGAAGCAGTTCTCCTCTTGTTTACTGTCGGGCTAATCCGTCGGTGCACAGGTTGGGCTCAGAAGTGTGTGCTATGGTTCACTTGGGGATCACATCACCCTCAGCTTCCATTGCCGTGGGGACATGTGTTTGCATATTCACATGTGTTTCCCCCCAGATGGATTCTTTTCTCAGAATCTCACACACTTGTGCCTGTAAAAGAAAGCATAACTCCTGAAGCATCATGATTTCAATCAAAGGCATTGGATGCA
The DNA here is from genome assembly GCF_000299155.1 of Elephantulus edwardii. Taxonomy (NCBI): domain Eukaryota; kingdom Metazoa; phylum Chordata; class Mammalia; order Macroscelidea; family Macroscelididae; genus Elephantulus; species Elephantulus edwardii. Next base: position 3,331,923 of record NW_006399830.1, read on the forward strand.
GAGACTACTTCTCTACCGAGCCACTTCCTTAGGTATGCAGATTTCTGTTTTGTTTTACATATGCTTCTGTGGTGTTCACTATGCAAGAGACGCCATCATAAACACTCTCAATATTTATGTAATTGATCCTTACAACAAACTTATGATCAGATCCCTTTGTTGCCACCATTCCAGAGAAGGCACAGAGAGGCAGAGGCATTTGCTCCAAGTCACACAGCTAATGCAGGGAAGCCAGGAGGTCTAACCTCTAGTCTGTCCCTTAACTATCTCTTTTGAACCAGGAAGCTATTGATACCCGTGAGTTGTTATTTGCTTAATAATAGCTCACCTCTAGGCAACGTTGAAATTGGCTGATGAGGCTGGATGGGTAGGTGGACGTGATGGATGCTGGAAGGAAGGAAGGATGGATGGACAGATGGAAATGGACGGAGGATGGATGAATAGATGGGTAGTTTGGTCGGTAGATGGATGAATGGACAGGTGGATGGAATGGTAGATGGGGAGGCAAGTGAGTGAATGGGTGAGTAAATGGGTGGATAGATGGGTTAGTGATAGGGTAGTCAGGTGGATGGATGGATGGATGGGTGGACAGATGGATGGTGGATGAATTAAGTAGATAGAAGGATGTGTTCTACATAGGGTTTTTCTTCATATTTCCCTTTTTTTATAGATTATTGTTATTGAGACTGTTGTTGTTACGTGCCCTTGGTTCAAGTCTGACTCATAGTGGCCCTATAAACAGCAGATCTGAACCCTGTTCTATCCTGCGCCATCCTCACACTTCCTGACACCCTAGAACCATTCATTGTAGAGTCACTGTGTCAGTCCACCTGGTCAAGGGTCTTCCTCCCCTTTGCCGACCCTCCACCCTTCCCAGCATCATGTCCCTCTCCAAGGACATGCTAGCTCCTCCTAGCGACATGCCCGAAGTATGTGAGGTGATGCCTCATCATTCCTGTCTGTAAAGAGCTCTCTGGCGGCACCCTTCCCAAGACATAGCTGTTCATTCTCCTGGCCGTCCACGGGATGCTCAGTGCCCTTCTCCAGCACCACAGCTCAAAGGCATCAGTTCTTCTGTCATCCTTATTCACTGTCCAGCTCTCAGATGTATACCAAGTGATCAGAAAGAACATGGCCTGAATCAGACCCCCTCCAACTTACATCATTACTCCTCAGTGATTTGAGAGGTCCCTAACTGCAGACTTTGCCAGTATAGTATGTCACCTGATTTCCTGACTGATTGTACCAAGGGTTTTAATTGTGGATTCAAGTAAGATGAAGTTGTTGACAGTTTCAATCTTTTCTCCAATTATCATGATGTTGCCTATCAGTCCATTGGGAAAAATCTTTATCTTCTTGACATTGAGATGTAATCCATATTGAAGGCTGTATTGTTTGGGGGGTTTTTTTTAGATTTTAATGTAAGTTTATAAAGAACTTGGATTTCTATTCATTCATTGTTGCACATTGTCTTCTCTGTCCCCCTACTTCCAGTTCACTTTTTTCTTTTGGTAAAAAGTTCTTTCATTGATATAAAGTTTCCCCCTTCCTCCCCAACCACTTTACTATGCAACTCTTATTCTGAACTCTTTTCATGCCTATAATACCTAAACGTATGTTCCTTTTATACAGTTCTCTCCCTTGTCTTTTTCAAAGCTGTATATGTTATTTATCCCCCAACCCCCCTATCAGTCCTATTCTATAACAGTGGCATTATATAGTATTTGTCCTTTTGTGACTGAGATATTTCACTGAGCATAATGTCCTCCATGGTCACCCATTTTGTACAATATTTCATGAGTTCTTTGTTTTTTCCGTACTGCATATTTACTGTGTGAATATACCACAGCTTCTCTATCCATATTTACTGTGTGAATATACCACAGCTTCTCTATCCATTCATTTGTTGATGGGCACTTGGGTTGTTTATAACTCTTTGCTGTTGTGAACAAAGCCACAGTAAACGTGTGTGCATATATCTGCTTGGATGTCAGTTATGGTCTCTTTGGGGTATATTCCCAGTAAAGAAATTGCTGGGTCAAATGGTATTTCTATTTGCAACTTTTTGAGAAAGCACCATACTGCCTTCCACAGTGGTTGCACCATTTTACACTCCCACCAACAGTGAATAAGGGTTCCAGTTTCTCCACAATCTCAACAGCATTTGTTGCTTGCTGTTCTGTTAAATTTTGCTATTCTGACTGGGGTGAGATGATATCTCGTAGTTGTTTTGGTTTGCATCTCTCTTAGAGCTAGGGATATTGAACATTTCTTCATTGTTTATTCACCATCTGAATGTCTTATTTGGTGAAGTGTCTGTTCATATCCTGTGCCCCTTTTGTGATTGGGTTGTTTACCTTTATCTTGTTGTGGCACTCGAGTATTCTATAAATTCTAGATACAAGTCCCTTATCAGGCATGTCATTACCAAATATTTTTCCCCGGTCTCTGGCTTCCCTTTTTACCTTGTTGGAGAAGTTTTTGGATGTTCACAGGGATTTTCTTTTTAGGAGGTCCCATTCATCTGTTTTATCCTCTCCTGCGTGTAGGTTTTTTAGGATGCTTGAAAGACTGTTCAAGTTGTGGATTAATGCTTCTTCACTTCTTCCAAGCTTTTCTCTAATGAAGTTTATAATCCTTGGTTTTAGTCCTAGGTCCTTGATCCACCTTGAGTTGGTTTTTGTGTATGGTGTGAGGCATGGGTCTTGTTTGAGGTTTCTGCAGATGGTTTTCCCACTTTGCCAACACCATTACTCGCAACAAGTGCTTCAAGTCCTCCTAACTTTCAGCAAGCAAGGTTATGTCATCTGCATCACGTGTATAACACAGGTTCTTGATGAGTTGTGCAGCTATACACAGCAAAATACGTACCAGCTCAACTGTTTCTACATGTTCAAGTCTGTAGCTTTGATTATGTTTTGACAGCCATTTTCACCGTCCTCTTCCATGTTCTCCCTTCTCCACGCACATAAATGCACCACTCTCTGAGGTTGTTTTCTATCTTTTGGGGTTTGGTTGACAATTTAGTTCCTGTAGGTAGTTCTGGCAGCTTGGTGGTGAGGAGCTGCTACCGACCTGAAGGAGGTGGTTTGAATCCCTAGGTGCTTCTCAGGACAAACACGGAAGACTCCGCTCATCCCATGAAAGCTCACTCAAGGGTCACTAGGAGTCGGTTCTGACTCGACAGGACATAACAACAACATAGGTGGGTCTGTAGGTGGTGCAGTGAGCAACACGCTGGTCTAACAGCCAAAAGGTCAGTGGTTCAAATTCACTTCTTGGGGAAAAGATGAGCAGTCTCCTCCCATAACCAGTTCACACTCTCAGAAACCCCACAGACGCCGATGTGAGGGGCTCGGCTCGATGGCCTGTGGTGGTTTTCTTTGCATTTTGGCTTGCTTGTCAATAGTCTTTTTTTTTTTACAGTTTAAGGGATTTTTATTAAAGCAAAAATTTTATAATCCAAATTACATTTCCTTGCTCAGTTATCAATTCTCTTACCTAAAGCAGAAGTGACATTCTGAGCTATTCCACAGCAAAGAACTACACAGTTTAAGAAAAGTGCTTTATATATTTTTACTCTGCTGAAAATTCTTTTTCCCAGGGTCTATAAAACAATTTGGTTTTATATTTTACTCTCTCTCTGTGTTTGGTTTGTTTTTTGTGTGCTAGCCCCAGCATTTGCTTAGCAGATAAGGTTCAAACTTTCCTTTATTTTATTTTATTTTATATTTTGCATTGTTTTTTCCCCACAATATTTAAGTTTTCTAATGGGTAGTTCTTAACACGCTCACCACCCGAGGGATTTCTCACTGAAGTGAGGTGCTGGCCACTCGGCCAGAACAGCTTGAACTGCTATTTGGTTTTGAAGAGGCCTCAGAGGTGACCCAAGAGCAGTCGCTCCAGGCCATAGCGTTGTCTGCGTCTGATTGTTTAGAGGAGGTTACAGGACTTTCTTCCAAGTGGACTCAGTCCTCCAGTCTCAGGTTAAGCCGCAGAGCATGTGAGCCGTAGGCTCACTCCAAGGACTCCCCCTTAGAGGACAGCGGTCATTAAATACTCAGGGCCTGAGCCAGCTCTCCCTGAGGAACGTCCGGCGGGAGAGTGTGGCGTTGACAATGTTTCTGTACCGCCTGCTCCCTTACACCTCCCCGCAGGCATCTTGCCCGTGTCCTACCAAGGACTGGGTTTCTTCCTTGTGCAGACCTGGCCCATGTTCCAGAGAATTCCAGCACCAAGTTTCTGAGAGTTGCAGCACCAGGGGTCACTCTTTCTTAACCCAAGTACCCAGCCAGGCATGATGGACACAGCTAGTCCTGGGCCAGCAGCAGCCTCAGTGCCCAGCTACTCATGGGTGGACACGTGTTGTGTCCCTCTGCCCGTGGGATAGCTCTGTGTGTTTCGCCCTAGAATGTACCTTCCTGCTCTCTCCCCTCCCCCTATCCTCCTGCCAGGGTTCCTGGGGTCACCCAAATGCCAGCGTACCTTCAGATCCCTGTGTCAGAGAGGAGCATGTGAGAAAGAATTTGTCTAAGGGCCAGACTCTACTCCCTGGTTTTAAATATTGTTGTGTGCTGTTACTGCTGTGTACCAGCAGGTCAGAATGACCCATAGCTGACCCTCTGGTGGGTTTTCAGAGGCAGTTAATTGCATGAGAGGAGATGGCCCATCTTTCTTCCATGGAGCAGTTGGCGGGCTTGAACCTTATGCCTTGGGGATTGCAGCGCAGCTTCTTGCCATTAGGCCACCAGTGGATTCTAATTCACAGTGACTCGTGCATGACAGAGCAGAGCCCAGCCTCACAGCCATTGCCCCATCTGAGCCCACCCTTGTAGCCACTCTGTCTCCGTCCATCTCACTGAGGGTCTTCCTCTCCCCCCATGACCCTCCACTGTACAGAGAATACTGTCACTCTCCAGGCACTCGTTGCTCCTGACTGTATCCAAAGCATGTGACATGAAGTCTCACACTTTTTGCTTCTTCCAAGAGAGGTGTGTTTGTCCTTTTTTCAGCCCACAGGCTGTCCAGTACTTGTCACCAACACCACGAAGCATCGGTGCTCTGTGACAGACGCCTGGCTGGGCCCTGAGGTAGTAAACGCTTGCTACTGGCACTGGATTGCTCCCCTCCTGTCTGATGGCCAGCCTGTCCCGTAGACTTCCTTGGCCAGAGCCTACCTCACCTACTTCATCTTTCTCTTCATCTTGATTCCCTGGCTTTAATTTTGATCTTATTAATTTTTCATGTACACCAGGGTTTAATCAATGCACTAGATCTTTAAATGGAGTCTCTTATCTGACAGACTTAGATGAAAGACCTCGCTGTCCCCAGGCAGGTTGATTTTGAAGCGTCTCTCAAGGATGCTGCAAGGAGAGCTGGTGGTGTAGGTCTGGCTCAGGAGGTGGCTGTCCACGTGTGACTGTGTCCATGGAGGCTTAGAAGGGGTCCTGTTTCCCAGGGCTGTGCTAACAGAAATGTCACCTGCAGACTCGCTTGGTCCTTGGATGTTGTTGTGAGGTGCCATCCAGTCGAGAAGAACTCATAGTGACCCATGAACAGAAGGTCTCAACCCTGCCCTGTCCTGTACCGTCCTCCGAATCTCTGACACTCGAGCCCACAGCTCCAGCCTCTGCGTCAGTCATCTGATTGGGGGTCTTCCTCTCCTTCACTGTCCCTCATCTTTCCAAGTATGATGCCCCTCTGCAAGGGATAGCCTCTCCTTGCAACATGCCCAACATATGTGAGATGAAGCTTTGTCATCCTTGCCTCCAAGGAGCATTCCAGCTGCACTTCTTCAAGCCATATCTGTCTGTCCTCTGAGCACTCTCTCCAGCACCGCCGCTCAAAGGTAACTGTGTGTTCTGAGGTTGACACACGACACCCCTGTGGACAACAGAAGGAAGCCCGCCTGGCCTGCCGTGTCCTCTCATCCTTGGCCGTGCATAAGCCCACTGTTACAGCCACCATGCTGCCATCGCACTGAAAGCCTTCCTGTTTTCTCTGACCCTCCACTTTCCCAGCCACGATGGAAAAGACAGTCTTGCCCTGTGGTATTTTTTTAGAGCCTTCCAGCACGAATGGCTCATCTTCTGACACGATTAGCAGACAGTGGTCCACTCCAATCCATAGACTTCGGAGACCCGTTACTTCAGAGGTGGGCGAGCAGACCTGCTTCCTAGTTAGCCTTAGTGTAAAAGCTCAGCTGACCCCTGTCCACCAGGGGTGACCTTGCTAGTGTTTGGCAGGGCAGCCAGCACCACAGCACCGTGGCAGTCACCTCACCTTAGTGGACTAAAGACAGGTGGCTTCTTAGCTCTCTCGGGCTGCTGTAGGAGAAAGACTACAAATGGATGGCTTGAACAAACGTTTTCTGCCATAGTGTAGAAAGCTACAAGTCTCAATTCAGGGCACAGGCTCTGAGGGAAGGCTTTCTCTCTGCTGACTTGGAAGAAGGCCTTGCCTCCTTTCAACACCTGTGGGTCCAGCATCCCTTAGGGATCTTGGCGTCTCCTGGCTTCAGCCCTCTCCTGGGTCTAGGAGGTTCTCCTCACAGGGAGCCCAGGCCCACAGGTCACACTCTGCTGCTGGCTCTTCTTTCTAGATGGTTGGAGGTTCTGCTCTCTGCTCACTTCTCTGTTTATCTTTTGTAAACTAACAATGATTCAGCCACAGACCAGGGAAACTGCTCTTAATGGGATCAGGGCTGTGGCCTGAGTGAGGATGTTGCATCTCGTCCTGATTGGCCATTCACATCAGATGCCATCCTGGGAATGATTCCATTATTACTCAACTTCCAGATCATATCCTTACATAGCTACGAAGCCCCTGGGAGCCAGGGACCAGCTGTTTGACACGGCCTTCTCAGGGCATAATTCATGGCATGACAGAGGGCATCAGGTCACCACACACACACACACACACACACACACACACCCCGCACCGTGGCGTGGGCCAGTTCCCTTGGGGCAGGTTCACCTGTAAATGAAAACTCAGCCTGGTGCCAGGTGTTCCGGGTAGAGTCCAGACACACCACTCCTGTCCCACGCTGGGCTATGGATGCCTCCGTGTCCCTCCAGCCCAGCAGCTGGGGTGAAAGGACTGACCAGGTTTCACTTGACTCATCAGCTGACTTGTCATCTCCATTTAGGAGGTTGATTGTCTTAGGCTGAGTTCTCCAGAGAAGGAAAACTGGAGAAGCTCGTTTCAATATAGACAGTTATGCCTCTGCTCATTTCATGGGCTTTGAGCACGTGGTCAGGAAGGGCCAACCCTTGGAAAAGACATCATGCTGGGAAAGGTGGAGGGTCAGAGGAAGAGGGGAAGACCTTCAATGGGGTGAATCAACATGGTGTTTGTAACAAGCATATCAGATGGTGAGGCTGGCACAGGATAGGTCAGAGTTCACATCCCTCATGCACAGGGTCACTGTGAGTCACATCAGCAAGAGCAACACAACATTTATCTGTCTATCTGTCTGTCTGTCCATCGTCTCTAGACTTCATGGGAGTGCCTCCTGGGTATTAGAGGTGAGCAAGCCCTAGATCACGAGATTAGGCTTCAGGAGAGAGGCATCTGGGGAGGTTGACAAGCACACTGTGAATACGCAGGACCACAGACTGCTGGCTTTGGAGGCTGACGAGTCCAAGGTCAAACAGTATGTCAGGTTGCCAGTTCAAGTCCAGAGGGAATGAGCTAGATGCAGGATCGAGGCTAGAGGAAGGAAGACTGAGTAAGTCCATGCATGTATCACTGCAGTCCTGCGACATCCCCACGGCAGATCAGGGTGGCCGTCTGCTGGCCTCACCAACGTCAGAGAGGTGAGCATTTACCATGCACAGAAAAGTGAAGTTATGCTAAGGGTCACAGCCACACATACACAGGGTAGTGACCATCACAAGTGCTCAGACAGATGTAAGGTGTGGGACACCAGCAGGACACAACTGGTCACTGCAGAGCCACTGGGTTGGGGCTGTCGGTAAAACCAGGCTCTGGACAGGATCCCAGAGACAGGTCATAGGGCTAGTTATGGGGACAGCACAGAGCAGAGGAGGCCAGTATGAGAAGCCACTCCCTCAGAAACCAGAGATGCAGGCTGGAGTGGATGGACACAGGATAGTGGTGAGAGAATATTCCAGAAAATGCTGACCCTAGGCTTGTGTCCTCAGAGCTGTTCGTTGTTTACTGCAGATGCCATGTGTGTTCAGACTCATACTGATCCCATGTGTGCAGATGGAACCTTGGCCCAGAGGGGTCTCAGGGCTGTGGTTCAGACATGTCTTGCCAGGCCTTTCTTCTGAGGTGCCTGTGGGTGGATTGGAACTGCTGAGCATGTGCACCAACCAGGGCTCCACGAACACAAGAGCTTGTCGGTTTGACTTGCTTTTACTTTTCTGTTGGTGAGGAGGGATTGTTTCCATGTGGACTGTGACGCAAGGCAGTCCCCTTCCAGAGTGGACGTGCCCCGTGTGGACTGTGACGTGAGGGAGTCCCTGCAACGTGGAACTGCCCTATGAAGACTCTGATGGGAGGCAGTCCCCCCCACCCCACCCCCAGTGAACTGACCCGTAGGTTTCCGGGGTAGTGACCTTTCAGAAGCTGAGTGCGAGGCCTTTCCTCCGCCGTGCCTCTGGGTGGGTTTCTGTCTGTGAGACGAGTAGTTGAGCACTTAGCTGTCTGCATCACCGAGGGGACCTCATCTCCCCACGTGGCCGCTCCCAGCACCAGCTCTCAGACCTGGCGTGAGCAGCTAGACGTGCGGTGAGTGTGATGTCAGGACCTGGGCTCACACCCGCTCACCCGAGACTCATCCCACTTCTCTTGTAGACGAAGGGCTGTGGGACATGTTTGTGAAGGACATTCCACGGAGCGCCACGTCCTACACGGTCCACCTGGACACACTCCGGCACGGTGTGTCCTACGAGTTCCGCGTGGTGGCCGTCAACGAGGTGGGCTATGGGGAGCCCAGCAGCCCCTCCATGGCTGTATCAGGTAGGACACCTCCCTGGGGTCTGCGGGGCAGCTGGGGGGAGGGCACTAGGGGAACTTCCGGAGCGTTACAGGAGCCTATGGCAGAGTGCACGCCAAGTCCGTCTGCTTTCAGACCGTGGGCTCTTTCCGCTATGCACGCGGTGCTGGGCCCTTTGCCCACTGCTCCCTCCTGGTGGGCTCCACAGGGGAGAAAGGCCAAGGGAACCACCCCGGGGGCGCAGACACCCAGACACAGCCCTGTGCACACCCGCGCTTACCCTGCCGGCCTTGCTGGGAGCCCCAAAGGCACAGGAACACCACCAGCTGCTGACTGAGAGGACGGGAGTTTCCAGGAAGCATCACATGGTGTCTGTCCCCTCCAGCCCAAGTAGAAGCCCCGTTCTACGAGGAGTGGTGGTTCCTCCTGGTGATGGCGCTGTCCAGCCTCATCATTGTCCTGCTGGTGGTCTTCGCCCTGGTCTTGCATGGACAGAACAAGAAGTACAAGAACTGCAGCACAGGTGGGTGTCCCGGGCCCCGGCTCAATTTCCAGAAGTGCCCCGGCCTCACTTGGCTAACGTAGCTGATCCGCAGGCAGCAGCCCTGTTCTGGAGGCAGCCTGGGACAGCCACAAGGAGGTCCCCTGTCGCTGCAGACGGGGCCAGCAGCTGGCCAGGGGCACTGAGGCCTGTGAGTCCTGGGCCTCCCTGGCCTCCAATTCCTCACCTGAACAACTGAGCCAATGTGGTGTTGTCGCTGGGCCCTGCCCGGTCAGCACTAACTCCCGCAAACCCACCCATGATAGACGCCATCTGTGCCAGTCCCACGCCGTCCTGGTGCCCCCTGCCTGGACTCCAGGCCACAGTCGTGTGTCAGCCTCTCCCCTGAGGGTCTTCCTCTCCCCCTCCGGCCTTCCTCCTTCCCAAGCGTGATGTCCCTCCCAAGAACTGCCCCTGCCGACAACATGCCGGGTGGCTGTGTGAGGAGCACTCTGGCTGCGTTCTCTCCAAGGCCAACGGGCCTGTTCTCTCAGCAGTGCAGGTACTCAGTGCTCCCCTCCAGCACCACAGTCCAGAGGCTTTCACATGCATATGTTGTTGTTGTTGTTGTTGTTGTTATGTGCCGTTGAGTCGCTTGCGATTCACAGTGACCCTATGTACAACAGCCCTAAACCCTGCTCTATCCAGTGCCAACTCACTGCCTCTGACACACCCATCCCGATTACCCCAGTCACTGAATCCATCCACCTCATAGAGGGCCTTCCCCTCTTGCGCTGTCCCTCCACCCTCCCATGATGTCCCTCTACAAGGGACATGTCTCTCCTTACAACATGTCCAAAGTATGTCAGACAAAGCCTCAGAATCTTTGCCTACAAGGAGTAGCCTGGTTTAACCCTCTCCAGGATGAATCTGTTTGTTTTCTTGGCAGTCCAGGGTACATTCAATACTCTTCTCCAGCACCACAGCTCAAAGGCATCAATTCTCCTTCTATCCTCCCTAGTCACTGTCCAACTCTCTGATGCATAACAAATGATTGCAAAGACCATGGCCTGTATCAGTTGCACCTTAGTCTCCACAGTGACACCATAGCTCTTGAGTACTTTAGAGAGGTCCTTGACAGCAGACTTGCCCATCACAATAAGTTTTTTTATTTCCTGGCTCCTGGTGCCAAGAGTGTTGACCATGGAGCCAAGCAGACTAAAGTTGTTAACAATCTCAATCTCTTCACCATCCATCCTGATGCTGTCAGTTGGCCCAGTGGTGAGAATCTTTGTCTTCTTGACATTGAGCCTCAATCCATACTGAAGGCTGCAGTCCTTGACCCTCTGCAGCAAGTGCTTCAGGTCCTCCTCAGTTTCAGCAAGCAGGGTTGTGAATAGCTCTTCCACCAATCCTGACACCACACTTCTCCTCATAGAGCCCAGCCTCCCAGATAATCTGTTCTGCATACAGGTTGAAAAGGTATGGAAATAGGACACATCCCTGGCGTACACCTTTCCCAATTTTGAACCATGCAGTGTTTCTTTGCTCTATTCTGATGACTGCCTCCTGGTCCAAGTATAGGTTTTGCATTAGAACGATCAAGTGTTCTGGGATTCCCATTCTTTTCAGAGTTAGTCATAGTTTGTTATGATTCACGCAGTCAAATGCCTTTGCATAGTCAATGAAACACAGATATACATTCTTCTGGTATTCTCTACTTTCAGCCAAGATCCATCTACTATCAGCTACAATATCCCTAGTACCACGACCCCTTCTAAACCCAGCCTGGACGTCTGGCAGTTGTCTGCTGATGTGTTGTTCCAGTCATTTTTGGATAATCTTCAGTAGAATCTTGCTTGCATGAGAAATCTATGATATTGTTCTATAGTTTCCACACTCTGTATATGAAGTGATTGAAAACAGCATTATTTAGTCAGTGGCTCCTTTGTCTTTAAGCCAACATCCTTGTTCTTCAGCGTTTTGAAGGCTCCTTCAGAGCAGATTGTTGTTGTTGTTGTTGTTGCTGTCCACATGGAGTTGGAACCATCTGGCTGGCCCAGCGACTCTCAGGGACACTGCATGTGGAGGGGTCGCCCAGCTGTCCGCTGCAATACAGCACTGGATTATTTTTTTTTTTTACTCCTGCCACCTCCATGGCCTTGATCGTGACCCCAGGTGTAACGGAATCCTAGACGTTGCTGTGTTCTGGAATGTGACGCCCTTAAACAGACTTAGCGACATTGGGAAAATGAACCAGAGATCCACCTCCTCACAAAGCCTGGGGTGGACTGTTCTAGAACCTGACCACAGCACAGCCCTTCTCAAGTCCATGGGGTCGTGCCGTGTCTCACACCCAGCGGTCTGTCTCGGAGGGCTCACCCCCTTGTGTCCCCCGCTCCATGCCTGGGGTGCAGCCATGCAGCAGGAGGCTGGCTCTGGCTCCGGCTCCTGGCTGTCCATGAACTGCAGTGACCTGTCCTGGTCATCTTCATGGCCATTGGTCTGCTGAGTCCGTGCCTGTGGTCACTGTGCTCCCCGCGGAAGCACACCATGTCCTGTGGCCGGGTTTCCACTGGCCGGCCTTTGTAAGCGGACAGCTTTCTTCTCAGCCCACGTTTGTCCAGAAGGGCCATGGAACCTGTCCACATGGTGACCTTCTGGATACCTGCACTTCTGCGGCCACAGTGTCCAGTGTGACAGCACCACACAGCCACCACAGGTCACACCCACAGGCCGGGGGAGGTGGGTCCAGTTGTCGGCTCCAACTCGTAATGGCCGTACAACAGGGGTCCGGGCTGCTGCCCAGTCCTGAGCCGTCCTTCTGGCCGCTGCCTTCTGTGCAGGTCCATCTAGCTTTGGCTGAACCGGGAATAGTAGAGGCCCCGGGACCAGCAGTGTGGGAGAGGGGCCTTTCTGACCTGCCTCCCTCATCAGAGCGCACTGTCCACTCCGTGGACCCCTGATGACGGCTCGTACAGAGAAAGCCAGCCGTCCAGCCCTTGGAGGTCATCCACCATGATGCTGACATCCTGCTGTCACGGTTCCAGCCCATGGTGACCCTATGGGACAGTGCAGGACCCCCCACCCCCAGGGCCTTCTAAACCCTCATGGAGTTAGACGGCCTCATCTTTCTCCCACGGGCTGGCTCCCGGGTTGGAACTGCTGACCTTCTGGTCAGCGGAGCAGTGCTTACCCACACTGCCTCGTCAGCTCCTTCGGGGTGCAGAAGGGGTTAAGAGCACAAGCCACCTTTGCTGTGTCACGTGAGGCAATTCACTCCTCTGAGAAAAGTCTCTTTTTTCTGTATAAACTCACTTCTAACAAGTGTCCATAAATCAGGTTTTATTCCTGTGAGATTTAAAATGTATGAACAGCACCGCATCCCACTCTGGAAACCCACGCCTGCGCTCTCCTGGCCTCTGCACACAGACGGAGCTGGAGACGAGTCAGGAGGGAAGGCCGGGGGACCTGCAGATCCTCCACTCAGCCCAGCCCCCAGCCGAGGCCTAGACAGACCACCACAGTCATCACTTACCCGCTTCCCTGAATGTCCCCGGCTCCCAGAAGGCTGGCAGATGGCCGTGAGTCCCTGCTGTCACCAGCGGCCCTGCTGCCCTGGCCTGCATTTTGCTCAGGTCCTGTTAATACCTGTGCATCTGCCTCCTCCTGCCTTGGGCTCCTGGTGCAGCTATTACAGAAATACCACAAGGGAGGATTGAAAATGTCCCTGTCGCCAGTTAGGAGGCTGGAGTCTGCGTTCTGGGCTCTGGATCCATGTGCGGGCGGCCCGGTGTGTGTCTCCAGGGCCTAGGGGTTCCCAGGTCAGGGACAGGCCCAAAGGACGCCCTCCTGACCTGCTCTGTGTCTTGGTAGAACTGAGATTCCTCCATCCTTTATGCCTGCGAGACAGGAGGGAGCTCAGAGGGCCTCGTTCACAGGGTGTTGTATCTCCGGTGGTTCAAAGCTGCTCCAGGGGAGGAAGATGAGCGGCCCCGTTGCGATTCAAGGCCTCAGAAACCCGGTGGGGGTCACTATGAGTCAGTGAGTCACAGGATGATGCAGGCCACACTCCGAGGGAGGACTCACACCCCGAGGGAGGACTCACACACCCCGAGGGAGGACTCACATCTCGGGGGAGCACTCACACCCCTGAGGGAACACACACACCCCCGGGGAGGACTCACACCCCCGAGGGAGCACTCACACCCCCCGAGGGAGCACTCACACCCCAGGGGAGGACTCACACCCCCTGAGGGAGCACTCACACCCCGGGGGAGGACTCACACCCCCGGGGGAGGACTCACAATCCCGAGGGAGGACTCACACCCCCGGAGGAGGACTCACAATCCCGAGGGAGGACTCACACCCCCGGGGGAGGACTCACACCCCCCTGAGGGAGCACTCACACCCCCCTGAGGGAGCACTCACACCCCCTGAGGGAGCACTCACACCCCGGGGGAGGACTCACACCCCCGGGGGAGGACTCACACCCTTGGGGGAGGACTCACACCCAGAGGGAGGACTCCCCTGTGATGGAGCTGTGACCTGCATCAGGGTGTGGCAGCTCATCTGACCTCTTTACTACTACTGGTCACGTCCTGGGGCTGTTTTGTGCCATCAAGTCGACTACAACTCACAGCGGCGGCCCTGTGCACAGTAGCTCTGAGCCCTGTTCTATCCTGAGCCAATCTCGCTGTCTCTGCACACCTCCCCTCACTACCCCAGTTACTATGTCACTCCATCTTATCTGGGGTCTTCCTCTCCTGCACTGTCCCTCCACCCTTCCAAGCATGATGTCCTTCTCCAAAGACTAGTCCCTGCTGGAAACATGTCCAAAGTATGTGAGACAGAGCTTCAAAGTCCTTGCCTCCAGTGAGCTGCTTGGTTTCACCCTCTCCAGGACAGACCTGTTAGTTCTCTTGGCCACACCCTGAGGTCCATGTATGTTCAGTGCTCTTCTCCAGCACCACAGCTCAAAGGTATTACTTCTTCTATCATCTTTGGTCATTATCCAGCTCTCTGACGCAAAGCAAATAGTTGCAAAGACCGTGGCCTGGACCAGAAACGCCTCATCTCCAGACTGGCATCATTGCTCTCCGGCACTCTGGAGAGGCCATGACAGCAGAGGTTCCCACTGCAATTCTTCTGGTGATTTCTTGACTGCTAACACCAAGAGTGTCACATCTTAGATCATAGGCAGTCACACAGCGTTACCTGTGTGTGTCTTGCGGAGGACATAGTCCATGGCAGACACTCCCAGCCCTTCTGCTGAGATGGACCCTCTCTCGTCTGCAGCTCTGTGGCTCAGGGCACTTTGTCTTTTGCACACAGTCCAGCACATGGAGGGGCACCGGGATCCCGGCCGAAGGGGCCTCTCCTGCCCCAAGTTCAGAGGTGCAGGTACATTTAACAAATAGCAAAACTCATTTTGTTCTGAGGAATCCTGGTGGCACAGTGGGTAAAGCGCATGGCTGCTGACCAGAAGGTCTGTGATTAGAGACCACTGGGCACTCAGCAGAGTGATGAGGTGGAAGCGGTCAGCCCCCAGGGGCCTGGCGTGGGAAGACTGCGAGCTGCTCTGTGTGTCCTGTGGGCTCGCTCCGGGTCGGGCGGACTTTGGGGCACTGGGCTTGCTTTTGGGTTTCAGTTTGTGCTCGGCTCCAAAAACCCGGGATCCAGAGAGGAGCCCAGTGAGAGGAAGGTGGTGGCCTTCGGTTGCCCGGTGTCTCTGGCCTCAGGCTGGGCCAGGCCGGCAGCTCTGGCCTCGGGGTGGCAGGATGCGCCCGCCCCTCACAGTGCGCTGACGGGCCAGTGGCCGTGGGCCCTGCAGTAACGCTCCTGCACCGTGTGCTCTGCTCTCTCAGGGAAGAACCTCTCCAACATGGATGAGGCCGTGACACTGGACAATGGAGGGTTTGCTGCCCTGGAGCTCAACAGCCGCCACCTCAACGTCAAGAACACCTTCTCCAAGAAGAACGGGACCAGGTGGGTCACCTGGCACACGCAGCAGCCCCAGGTTGGAGCCGTCAGGACTGGGGTGCTGGCCAGGCACAAGGGGACCCTCCAGGTCTCACGGGGTGGCTCCAGGGTCTGACCGGAGCCAGGGGCCAGCCCAGTCCAGGGGTCTGCAGGTGGATGGTGGTGGTTAGGGGCCATCAGGTCAGCTGCAACTAACAGGGACACTGACTGAACCGTGCCCAGCCCACGCCGTCCTCGGGTCTCTGCCGTCACTGTCATTCCAGCCCGCTGAGAGCCTGCCCTCTTCCACTGATCCTCTGACTCTCCCAGCATGACCTTTCCCCAAGGACTAGCCTCTCCTGACGGCATGACCAGAGTACTGGGACGGCGCGTCATCATCCTTGCCTCTAAGGAGGCCACACTTCCTGTTGTTGGTGGGTGCCGTCACATCCCCCAGACATCCCGGCCCCACATGACAGAGTAGAACTGCCCAGAAAGGTTCCTAGGGTGGAGTCTTCCTGCGAAGACGCCCAGTGATGCAGCGGTTAAGCATCACCTGCTAGTGGAAATGCCAGCCATTCACGCTTACCATCTGCCGGGTGGGCAGAAACGCGGCCACCAGGCCGTCTCCATGGAGATTCCTTGACTATACAACCCTCTGGGCAGCCCTGCCCTGCCGCGGGGTCATAGTGAGTGGGAACTGACTTGTAGGGAATAAGGTTTCCTGAGGTTTTGTTCCTTATGAGAGATCACCAGATCTTCCCCCCATGGGGTCAATAGGTGGATTCGAACCACCAGCAGTTAGCAGGTTAGTGTCTGAACACTGCAGCAGCCCTGTCTCTCACAGGAGAAAGATCTCTGCCCTCGAAGCTTTGCAGCCTGGGGAGCTCCGGGCAGCTCCACCTGCCCCCATCAAATCTGCTCTTATGTCAAGACACAGACCAAAAAGGCCCCGAGTCCCTTTCATTGTCTGGACAGCCCACAGCCCGACACTGTGCCCAGCCTTCCCCACTGCTGGGTGTCGGAGCACCAGCCTTCTGAGTGGTCCTGACTCAGAGACCCTCACCCTTTAGGGGAGACGGTCACCCACCCAAGGCACCTCTCCTACCAGCTGCCCTCCAGCCAGCCCTCCCAAGCCACCGAGCCCACAGCGAAGGCCCCACCCTGCACTGCCTGTCCATATTGTCCACTCACGTCCACCTCGTTTCAGGAGGCTGAAAAGTCCATTTTTTTCTGTTGTGTACAAGACAAAAAGGAACAGTAGAATGAAGGGACGTGATTTCAAAACAAGAAAGAACCTGTCCCAGCAAAGTCTGAGCTGGTCAGTGCTCTGCCCCCTTGCTGCAAATGCCCGTGTCTTCTGAGGGGTGACCCCCGACCTCGGCACACGCTCTGTGAGGACAGGCAGCCATCCAGTCCCTTTGCAGGAAGGGAGAAAGAGCCTGCACTCGGACTCACCTTCCTGTCCCTCTGCCTAGATCCCCTCCCCGGCCCAGCCCAGGCGGCCTGCACTACTCAGACGAGGACATCTGCAACAAGTACAATGGGGCTGTGCTGACCGAGACTGTGAACCTCAAGGAGAAGTCCGTGGACGCGTCTGAGTCTGAGGTGAGTGGCCACGGCTGAACCTGGGGGATGGGCTTGGTCTCCAGGGCCACATGGCTGTGGGGGGGTGTGCAGAGCTGACAAGGGGCCACTTGGGAGAGGAGAGAGTCTAAGAGGGCCCAGTCCTCCCCCATGCCCTCTGACCCCACCCTCCTGAGCCATTGTGGACTCTGGGGAGGGAGCCCCACCGCTCAAGGTCCTGGCCACCATCCCCTCCGCTGGCCTCACTGTCCCTCATACACTCGTGCTGTTCGGGAGCAGAGGTGCACACGGGGCTGCTCCGCCGGTCGGCAGCGCCAGGCTGAGCCCAGCTGGACTTGTCCCCACCTCAGGGGGTGGCTAGACCTGGGGCCCCTGGCTCTGAGGGCCCGAGCCCCCTCGCACACATGCCGGGACGCAGGCTGCACGTTCGCACAGGCGTGAGTGGGGATGCAGCCTCCTTGGCGTCAGGGAGTGACGAGTGCTTGTCCTCCATCCTCCTGGTCTGTCACAGTCCCTGGCGTTCACAGGGAAAACCCGGCAAAGCAGCGGTCAGCGACATGGGCCCCTCTGGGCACTAGAGGCCTGGTTTCAGGCAGAGCAGCTCTCCGAGTCACGTAGCCAGGGCCCCTGTGGTCCAGTCAGTTCTGGCTCACAGCGGGCCCCTAGGACAGAGCTCCCATGGCCTCACACAGTTTTGTTGTGGAAGCAACTGCCCCACCTTTCACCCGATGGTTCCCCCATCACCAGGTGCTGTCCTGACCACTGCGCTGCCCGGCCCCACCACCAGCCCTCTCAGTGTCTGCGGCGAGCTTAGCCTCAGCTTAACCCAGGGCCATGCCTTGTGAGGTCACAGTCCGGGGCCCCAAGAGCCCGCGTGACACCTCAGTTACTGATCAGCTGCAGACCCTGACCTTGAGCCCAAATCCGGGTGAGGTCAGACCACAGTACACCAGTCCCATCCAGAACCTCCCTTCCTCCCTCACAGAGTCCCTCCGCCTCAGGCCACGGACCCTGGCCCCAGCCACTGCCATCGAGTTGACATTGACTTTGACTCTTACAGCAACCCGCGGGACAGAGCAGATCTGCCCTGGAGTGTCCCCAGTACTGTAAATCTTTGTGGAGCAGAATGTCTCATCTCTGTCCCCTGGAGTAGCTAGGGGATTTGAACTGCTGACTATCTGGTTAGCAGCCCAATACTTAATCTGTGCAAAGCCTTCAGAGGGATAAAACTCAGCCAGCCGTTTGCTGCACACACCAGCTCTCACCACCTGCTGGCACTCGTTTTCCCAGTCAATATTGAATCTCATCCTCACTTTGCCCTGAATCCAGCCTGTGCTGAGCCCCGAGGCTCTGCAATGACTTCCCCACATCACACTGTGCCACAGGAGGGGAGCCTGACCAGGCACTGGGGTCCCCGCCCTGCATGTTCCGATGACCAGCATGTGGGGCTCACGCCCACCTCTTCACTCTAGACCTTACATTTCACCTCCACGCCACCTCGGACTTCACCTCTATATTAACTTCATTCTTGTGGCGTCTAGAAACTTGACTCTTACACAACCCTGTTCCTTCCTCTTACTATCATTACATACATCGTGTCTAGGTTGCAAATCCAACAAAACACTCTCATCGTTGTTGTTTTAGGTAATTATATGTTTATAAAAGAGACTGAGGAAGGAAAGCTAGCGTTTGTGTGTGGTCTGCTGTATTAACCTCCCTCCCCTTGTACTTCCTCCCGTGCTCTGGCTCCATTTTCTTCTCTGTTACAGTTTTGTTGTCACCTCGTTTGTGCTGCTGTGTGCTCCAGGCCCAACGGGACAATTATATACACATCATTTCATGCAATTGCTTTTTAAATCAGATCGGGAAGGGAAGGAGAAGAAATATGCGATTACACTGTCTTTTCTAATTACCTATATGAATCCCTTCATTGGTGCTTTTGTTTCTTTGCGTGGATCAGAATTATTGCCTGCATAACTTGCTTCCAGCTTGACAGTCTCCTTTTGGGTTTCTTATAAGGCAAGTAAGCTAGTAATATTTTTTCTTTTTTAAATTTACCGGGGAATGTCTTTATTTCAACTTCATTTGACAGGAGTTTTGTAGGTTCAGAGTCTTGGTTGACAGTTGTCTTGAATATGCTGTCCCAGTGCCATCTCCCACCATGTTGCTGATGGGAAGTAAACCGTTACCATGATTGGCTTCTCTGGCGGCATAGTCCGCGGGGAGTTGAAACACTAACCAAAAACAAAGCTTCTGCTGATTCAAATCCAGAGTAGAAAGATGAATAAACTCCTCCTGTGCCGTTTACACCTCAGAAGCCTGCAGAGGACCAGCTCTGAGTTGGCTTCGACTTGAGGGTGATGAGTTTTGTTTTTCTCTTGGCTGGTGTCAGGATTGACTTTCTGATTCTGACGATGCTGTAGCTGAGTGTATCTGTTCACATGTGTCTCAGTTTGCATTTATTAGTCTGGTGAGGCTACACAGTAGGCTTCTCGTCCTGTTTGGGGCTCCTCAGGGCTCCTCTGAGAATTTGCGAGTCACTGTTAAGTCCATTCTTTTTCTGCTTCTATCTTGGATCTTTTGATTGGACTCCCATTATATGTATGTTGGTGCACTTATTTTTCCAGCAGATTTCTTGAAGGCTCCATTTCTTTTTTCATTCTTTTTTGTTTTATTTTTCCTTCTCTGTTGTTGGAATTGTGTGATCTCTGCTGATACATCTTCAGGTTCACCTATTCTTTCTTCTTCCACTCCAGTCGACTGTTGAGTCCCTAGTCTATGATGTTTTAATAGTGATTATCTTCAACTCTAAAATGTTCATTTGTTTGTGATTTATTTATTTTCTGTGTGTCTACTTATCCTCTCTACTTAGAACACCATTTGTCCTCAGTCTTTCGTATCTATTGTCCAGCTTCCACATGCATTTGAGCAGTTGCCAACACCGTGGCTTGGTTTGGCCCCTCTGTCTTTAAGCTGACATCCATGCTGTTTTCTTTCATGAGGTCCTTTGCAGCAGGTTTGCCCAGTGCACCATGTTCTTGGATTTCTTGACTATTGCGTTCATGGGCACTGACTGCAGATCTAAATCAGATGAAACCTTTGACAGAGTCCATGGATTCAACCACAACGATACTTGTGAGGACGGTGAAGTGCTGGGCAGGGTTCAGTCACGCTGAGTCAGGATTCACCCCAGAGCACTTACCAACCACAGCAGTACTTGAAGCAGCATTGTCAGCGTGCTTTCCTCTAATTCTGTAAAGATGCATGTCACGGGGGCTGGTGTCATCAAGGCGACTCCCTCCTCCTTTAAATACAATTGTAATAGCCGTTTCTTACATCTGCCCCTATCTTTCCCCTCTTTGTAGACCATACTTGTTAGTTTTACATATTCCATCATACTTGTGCTGTTTAGATAATACGTTGTAACGACTCTGACTGCTGATGCGTACCCTTCCCTCACCCTCGGTGATCTCACCCTCTGTGATGTGCACCCTTCCCTCCCCTCTGTGATACATACCCTTCCCTCACTCTCTGCTCGCTCTTATTTTCTCCTTCGGTTGGTGCTTCGACAGCATTGCTCCGTGAATCTACCCTCACCCCTCACACATGTGCCATCTCCCAGACCACCTTTAACTTGATTCTTATAGACTGTCTCTTTGTCTGATCTCCCCTCATGCTTGTAATGATCTGTCACCATTGGTGTCACACCAGCTGTTCGCCTCCATTCTTATAATGTCCGTCACTACTGGAATTACACCAGTAATAGCTATTTAATTGTTGTCTAATGTTTTGAGATACAAATTGCTCCACAATTCTGATTCACTGAAGTCTAGCCGTTTTGCAAAGTAAAATGTCAGTGAGGGAGCCTTGCCCTGACTCCCAGAGGGGACTTAGCCTTATCTTTCTTGAGGTCTTTCTGTAAAGCTTCTAGCTGGTCTCTTTTGTCCCTTGTTGCTTTTATGGAATTGTCACCTTCTCTCAGCTTTGAAGATCTCCATTAGAAGTCCCTGGGGAGTGTAAATGGCTCAATTCTCAGCTACGGCCTCTCACTCTTGGCTGTCAAATTGAAAACAGCTCCTAGGCAAACCCCAAGCAGCATCTTCCCAAGGCTGTAAATGGCATAGGAAGGAAATTTCCTCTTGTCCTCCAGCAGACCTCGGAGTTCAAGCTCAGTGCCAGACCTCTGAAAAGATGGAAATAAAGCTAGTCACATGGTTGTTCTTAGTGCCCAGAAGCGTGCTGATGCTCTGTTGTCGACGGTTAAAGGAGCCTCAGTGGTGGACAGCACTGCATGTGTTGGGTTGCTAATTGAGAGGTCAGTGTTTCAAGTCCACCAGTTTCCACCGGAGAAGGAGGAAGCAGTCTGCTCCCACGGAGAAGGGAGCCTTGGAAGCCCGGGAAGGGTCTCCACCTCAGCAGCCGCGGGTTTGCACATCTGGAAACTGCAATAGCGTGATGACAAAGCGTGAAGTACCGTGAGAATCACTAACATGTGACACAGAGAAGTGAAGAATGGGTCCGACAGACTGGCCCAAACCCTCCAATTCCTAAGAAATGCAGTGTCTATGAGAGGCCGTCAAGCGGAGCGCGGCAAATCCAGGTGCGTCAGTCCAATGTGCCTCCGAAGGCAGGCCTGTGGTCAGCTCCCAGTCCTGAGAAAGCAGCCGAGGAGTCCTCTGTGCACGTGGCTGCCAGGCGTGGAATATTCCAGATGATGACTAGTAAAAACAGCAGCAGCAAGATCTCCATTGTTTTTACAAACACATCAGCTCTCTCATGCTCAGGAAGGCAGAGGCTTGGCGGGGCCTGTTCTCATGGACCCCACGCCGCCCCGAGGCAGGAGCTCTGTGGGGTACTTCTGTTCTGGGCTGGGGAGAGGACCACCACCCCCTTCTTCCACAGCCAAGGCTCCTGGTCTTCTGAGCTGGCCCTTCCCAGCCCATAGCCTCAGCCCTCCAAGCCACCTGGAGTGAGGGCGCCAGGGCCCCGCATTCTTAGCTTGCCACGCTGCATGGATAATTTCTTCTAGAAGGAACAGTGTGGTGTCGGTTCCTGTGAACGTGGGGCTGGTGTGGGGAGTGGGGAGAACGATAGTGAGCTGGAGGAGGGGCGTGGTCTCTTCAGCCACAACAGACCTGGGCTCACAGCATTTGACTTCTAACCAAAAGAAGGTTGGCAATGGGCACCTACCAGCCACCACTCCGCAGTACATTTCCATAATACATTCCAGAAAGATTGACAGTGTGGGAACCCAACGAGGCGGTCCTATGAGGCCCCTCAGGGTCTGTGAGGCAGAATCATCTCCCCAGTGGTGGGTTAGGTTTGGGGAACAGAGAAGAACTCCCATTACTGTGAGCTTGGGGATGGGGTATAGAACAGGGTGAGTCTCAACGTCCTGGGCTCTTAACTGCAATTTCATGGGTTTTTCCGGATAAATGGCTCCCCATTTGCCATACGCCCTTAAGCCCATTTGCAGAGACCTTAAATGAGTGTTATTACCAAAATAATATTCACTAAATCATCGTACCCCTGGGGAGAGCGTCCCCTGAGCACCTCACACTGTCATTCTGGAAAATTCTTTTGCATGAGCAATGATAACGTTGACATTCAGTGGGGATCCACACAGAAAGTGTGTGATGTTCTTGAGTTCCTTTTCCTGGTGTGGCCTAGACTTCTGGCCAGGTCCTTCACCCCTCAAATCTGTACAGGGAGTAGAATGGCAGGACTCCTGCTAGGGCTGCCAGACTAATGCCAGCTGTAGGATTACAGAAACCAAAAGCCGCTTCACATGAGACCATGTAAGAAACGACTGGATTTAGGCTGGTCAGTAAGATATTTATTCTCCCACATGGATTTAAATAAGCTTAGACATTTCAATGAACTCTAACCGGAGACCCCAAGAAGAGAGGATGTGTTCTCTGTGCTGTGAAGGAGGAAGGTCCATCTTCGTGTTCTGGCCTCATTGTCCTTGGGCCATTGCTACAGCCACTGTCAGGCCATCTCATTAATGGTCTTCCTCTCCTCTGATGACCCTCTGCACTTAATGTCTTTCTCCAGGGACTGGCTCCCCTGACAACATGCTCCAAGTCTGTGAGACAAGATCTCTCCTCATTTCTAAGGGACGTGCTGGCCAACTTTCTCCCAAGACCTTGTCCTCCTGGCCGCTCCTGGCGTATCCCTCCTCCACCAACACGACAGTCCAAAGGCTTCCTTTCTGGTTCAACCGCATTCATTGTACGCTTTCCCGTGTGTTTGAGTCAGTTTAATCCTATCATGGCAGGATCAGACTCAGCTTAGTGCTCAAAGCAGCACCCTGGCTCTTGGACACTCTGAAGAGGTCCTTGGGAAGAGATTGTTCCATGTCCAAGTCATAGTGACAGAGTGCTGCTGTGACGAAGTGACAGAAGTGCCCTGGGCATGCGGTCCATAGGGTGTAGAACGCCTCCCTGCTGGTTCAAATCCACCCTGAGGGAGAAGGATGGCCAGTCACCTCTGGTGCGGCCGTGGAGACCCAGTGGAGGGTGATTCCAGCGAGAGGGCCCTGAGTGGAGAATGAGTTACCACATGCCTCCTTATGGACTGCATCAGTGCCACTATTCAAGCCACAATTTTTTAAAAATAGTTTTCCAAACTCAGGGACCCAGTTTTCACAGCCCTCCCCTGATTCACCGGACTCTGACAGCCCCTCGTACCTAATCAACTCCCTAATAAAACCTACACCTTCGTCCTCCCAGCATAGCGCTGGGATGTACACTGCCAGGTGTCTGTCCTCTTTACAAACTCAGGGTCAGCTGGTCCTTCAGCCAATCATGGGCTTTCCTCCCACGGTTGCCTGGGAAACCAGCACCCAGGCTGTCATCCCCACACAGGAAACTTAAAATAAAAATTAAAAAGACCCTGCAGCATTCCCTTTGTGTCAATAACTCTAGTTCACTAAACTGTATCCCCATTAAAAAATAATAAAGGTGCATAAGCAGTAAACAGAGCAGGTGGCGGAGGAAAGGGAGCATTTTAACACGCTTTCCCAGAGAGGTGGCATGCAGCGAACTGGACCAGGAGGTCTGACTTTAACCCACATCTGCCTGGCATCGTCCTGTGATCTTGGGCGAGCTCCCACTTCTTCATCCTTCACAGGGAGCAAAAGAGGGTCCAGGATCCTCTGGGGTCCCAGTTCCTGCTTCTCCCGGCCTGGCCGCTGTACTGAGCAAATGGACTCTGGAATTTCTTGCTAGGGCGCACAGCTCTGTCCACGAAGGCTCTCCGCTGTCTTTATACTCAAAGATCTTGCTCTTTTCCTACGTTAGGGTGAAAAGTCCCAGGCGAGATTCCAATTGGCTCCGCTTCAGTGGGACATGCACCCATTAGCAACTGCAGATTTCCTAGGGTGGAGCTATGCAGATCGCCTAGCAAGAAAGGCTAACTTTGAAGGTGAAGGTATAACTCCAGTGGGTTCGTGTCATTATTTATGGACAAGCCCCTTCTCAAGTAAAACATGCCGAAGTAGTTACAGCATGTCAGCTCCAACTCACCATAGCCCTGTGTGTGACATGGAGGTGACTGCGTCATTACAGAATAAATCCCACCATTACAAAACCACCACGCCGCAGAGAATCACAGTCCAGCCACACTGACACAAATTTGGGGGGAGCAGTTCAATCCATGACACACTACCTTTCCTCCCTCCCCCCCAGCACACCACCCTTTGGCCCTATGTCCTTGTCACCTGCCCAGCACTTTTATCCTGTCACATACCCCAGCCATTTCACAGGGGTCCTTTCCAGATGGTATTTGTAGGTCCCACCTGCCACTCTCAGCCCCTAACAGGTACAGAAGGTGAGAGCAGGCGGGGGGGCGAAGGACGGGAAAAGGCAGGAAGCTGCCACCAGCAGGTGCTGGTCAGGCTCAGTGCAAGGGATTCAGAGCACCAGTGACCACGGGAGCTAACTGTCCCTCCGTCACTCACGGAGACTCCGTGTAAGAACCACCCATGAGAGCAGGGAATGCTGGGAAGATGTCTTCTCATCTCTTCCTATGATAAGGCACTCGCCTGACGTATGGATAGCATTGAGGAGAATGGGCGTTCAGAACACTTCACTGTGCTAACGTGGGACCTGTACAGGCCAAGAAGCAGTCATTCTAACAAAACAGGGGAACCCTGCCTGGTTTGCAGTCAGGAGAGCTGTGCCCCAGGGCTGTAGCCTTGCTTCATACCCATCACTCCCTTCCACATGCTGAACGAACAAGCTGGGCCATGTGAAGAAGTCTGTGGCAGCAGGGCTGCGAGAGGCCTCGACAACAAGCTATGATGTGCAGAGGACACAGCGTTCCTTGCAGAAAGCACTTAAAGCTGAAGAAGATCAAAGACGAGGGTCTTCCGTATGAATCGCGCCTCCCCATCAAGAAAACGAGGCCAATCAGCAACATCCTGAGATGGGAAGATTGAAGTTGTCCAATGTTTTCTTTCTCTTGGATCTACAGTCAACACTCATGGTTGCAGATATCGAGAAATTAAAAAGAAACAAAAACCACTCCAAATAAGCCCAAGCCTGCTGCACTGGGCAAAACTGTGGTCGGAGGCCTCTTGAAAGTGACAACACAGGAGGATATAATGGTGTCAAGAACCTCAGCCCCGAGCAGCAGTGCTTTTAGGAGCGTACTGTGCACCTGAAAGCTGGAGGACTGAATGAATAACAAAGACTGGGGGTGAATCGGTGCTGGAGAGGAGCACTGAACACCCCAGGAACCCCGAGAGTACAGACAAGTGTGGCTGAGAAGCACCATCAGGAAGCTCCTTACAGATAAGAAGGTGAAACCTTGCCCCCGGTACTTTGGGCCTGTTACAGGGAGATGCCAGTTTTTGGAGTAAGGCTCGTGCTTGGGGAAGAAAGGAAAAGTGGAGGGTCATGAGAGGAGGAAGATCCTCCAAGATGTGGACTGACAGAGCGACTGGGCGAGTTTCTGTCGCTCCCAGTGTGTGAGAGCTAGAGTCAGGGGTGGCACCTGGCGGCGTGGACGTGGACGCATTCTTCTCCCTGTTGTGGCTGGAGGAAGGGGGTTCGCTGTGACAGACACCTGTTCATAGCATTTCCAAGACACTAAATCCTTATGGCTCAGAGCCAGGGGAGGGGGCACGGGCGCGTGGGGAGGGGACAGATCAGAGCCTGGGGGAGCAGCGCAGGGGGTGGGGCAGGAGGGGAATGGGCGCAGAGCTGCGTTAAGCCCTCCCTCCTGCTGCGGTGCCTAAGCCCTAGCTCTGATCTGGGGGGCACTCCACACCCATCCCCCACTGCTTTCCGCTGGCCTGTCGCTGCCCTTCTCTGCACTGATGGACAGTGCCGCATTGGAACCACGCAGGTCCGACGCTGTGTAGACGTCTTAAAGGACAGGGTTCTTGTGGCTCCCTGATTGGCAGGGAGGCCCCGTAACCCTCCCTAAACAAGTACGCTGTGTAGACCACCCCAGTGCACCGCAGGTGTGTCGCCCTCCCTGGGCAGTGGGGCCCAGTGGACCTCCCTGGCTAAGTCTGCGGTGTCGACGCCCTGGAGCAGAGCCTCCCGGGGCGCCAGGGCCATTTGGACTTGCCCATTTGGACCCCCCTGATAAGGCAGCTGTGTAGATGGCCCCGCGGGGGTGCAGTGGTCTGAGGGGTGGGGGGTGCGAGCAGAGTTCTGACTGGGAGCCGAATCCAGGGAGCAGCGGTGGCTCAGGACGCCCTGGATGGAGGGTCCGCGCGGGGCCGGTGCGCTCCGCTCCACACGGGACCCCACCCCTGGGCGGCGGGCAGGAACCGGGAACCCCGGGGGCGGCGCGCAGGGAGCCCGGGCCTTAACGCCCCTCACCCCGCCCTCTCCTCTAGGCCACCGACTCTGACTATGAGGACGAGCCGCCCAAGCACTCCTTCGTCAACCACTACATGAGCGACCCCACCTACTACAACTCCTGGAAGCGCAGGCCCCCCAGCGGCAAGAACCCCGCGCCCTACCGCTACGAGGAGTGCTTGGGGGCCGAGCCGGGGCGCCTCCAGACTGTGGTGACCACGCAGAGCTCCGGGGGCGTCTACACCCCCGCGGGCCCCCAGCCTGGCGCCCGTGCGCCCCTCACCGGCTTCTCCTCGTTCGTGTGACGCAGGACAGGCGCCCCGAGGACGCTCACTGCCGTTGTTTTTTTTTTTTAAGACAATCAACTCCGATCACTTGAGATGAAGTTTGTTCTTTTTTGGGGGAAATCTGCTAAGAGATGCTTTTAACGACTGGATACTAGATTTCAGTCAGCCAGCTTTTAATGGCTTTTTGTAACATGGCTGTGGGCCGCGGGTTTTGTTCCTTTTTCTTTACCGAGAAGGCGTTTGGTGGTGCCAGGGTGCTCAGCGAGGGATCCTGGGGTCCTTCTCCATCCAGAAGCCCAGGTGCGGGCTGGAAGGGGGCGTGTGGAGGCGCAGCCAGGCCCTCCTCTCTGCCTCCTCTTCCTGGCCAGCCAGCCGGCCTCGTTCTTCATCTTCTAGCATCTTCTGCTGGAGGGTGCCCGTCACATCTGGATTCAGCACCCTTGTGACCTGGCCTCGTGGGTGCCTAACACACACTTGCCCCGCGTCACCCCCAAACACCCGCCCGAAGCCGCCGCACTGAGTTTCCAGGCGTTGGGCCCACGAGTCCAGCGTTACCTGACCATCCGTCCCTGTTGAGACCCGTTATTATTTGTTGACAAACCAGTGGTCACAGGCCTCGGGCTTCCTCTCCCCCTTTAAACTCGGTAGAAAGATGCTCTGGCGGCCCAGTGGTCAGCGCTCGCTGCTAAAGAAAAGGCCAGTAGTTCGAATCCACCATGGCTCTGCTGGAAAAACGATCCCGAAGTCTGTTCCCATGATGACCATTAGGCAGCCAGTCCCTGTGGGGACCAGGGACCCTACTCACAGCGACCCTGTGGGACAGAGCAGTCCTACCCTACAGGGAGTTCCTCACCACCCACCAACCATCACAGGAAGGGCCCTGGGGGCACCACGGGTTAAGCGATCAGGGAGCCTCAGTGTCTGTGCTTTGAACCCACCGGCAGGAAAAAGATGAGATTGGTTTCTGTAAAAATTTACAGCGTCAGACACTCACTGGGCGTTCTGTTCTGCCCAGTAGAAGGGCGCCTGGGTGGCCTAGTGGAAAAGGAGTTGGTGCTGCCAACCCAGAGTGGGTGGTTCTAATGCACCAGCTGCCCCTCAGGAGACAGATGGGTAGTCAACCTCCCATGTGAATTACAGCCTCTGAAAACCCTCTGGAGGTTCAGCTAGGAGTGGGTTCAACTGGAGGGCACCCGCCACCTCTGCCCTGGGCTCCCTGTGGCCAAACCGGGACCAGACGCGTCTGTCAAGAAGCAGCTGCCACTGTGTTCTCACCAGGAGCGATTGGGGGGTTCAAACTGCTAGCCCTTCGAAGAGCAGTTGAGTTTTTAATCACTGTGCCACCACATTTCAGCCCAGGGACACTCTGGGCAGTTGGCTTCTCTGCAGGGAGTCGCCCCAAGTGGAAACGGATGGGCGGGGGGCATCATGCAACAAGGAACCTGGACCAGGAGGCCCATTGAGGCGGGAGCAGGTCCCCCAGGAACACACCACACCTCTGCTGAGCAGGGCCCCAGCTGTGCGCCCAGAACAGCTTGAGGCGTAATCTGTGTGCATTGTTAACCAGAGTATTTTTTAAACCTTTTTATCTTTTTTTTCTAAAAAAAAAACAAGAGAAGCCACGTGAACCGAAGCATCTGGCTGCGTCCTGTGCCTTTTCTGTCCTCTGTTGTGCTCTGTCCGATGGCGTCACCAAATCAAGCAAAAACACTCCCGAACACCAAGGCGCACGGGGCAGGGACTGGAGGTGGAAGCTCTCCTCCCCCCTCGGCCCTGCCGCCTGCTCCCTACTTCCTGGGCCTGGTGCGGCCCTCTGCCCACCCTCCTCTTCTCCCCAGCCTGCTTTTAGCCTTAACAGCTTTTCTGGAAGAGTTTGGCTTTCGTGTTTGGTTTTAGTAAATTAAAATATGGTGAACTGCTCTGGGAAGTGCTAAGCCCGGGCTAAAGGAGGTCTCAGGGGGTCCAAGGCCATCCAGGTGCAGGGCCACCGTCCAGCACGACCCTGGACCCCAAAGGAACAAGGTGTGGCGGGTCCTGATGGGGCTGTGTGCTGGACCAGGTCCCCATGTCTGGCGGGGTGCGCTCCTGCCCTTCAGGCCCCCCACAGCGTCCCAGTGTAGGAAACCTGGCGTCTACTTGGACGAGGCCGCACAGGGACGACACAGGCCTGGGTCTTTGCAGCGGAAGAGGGTTTGTTGTGGGGTGAAAAACCACGTCAGTCTCGCCAGACCAGAGCGGCTCCTGTCTCCCCAGCCACCCTCCTCCCGCTCTGTCCTCCATCCCTCACCTTTCCCCCTCCTGAGTGTGGGGGAGGGAACACTGGAAACCAAAAACCCCGGACGCTGTCCAAAGGCCCCTGTGTGCACACAGCCCCTGTGCCCCTGGACAGGCCGCCTCGCCCCGAGGACCCCTCACCGTCCCCTGCGGCCCGAGGTTGCTAAACTCCTGCAGGACTTGGGCCATGGCGGGACATTTGCAATTTCCTTTCCAGGTTGGATGTTGACATAATGGTTTCTTTTTAAGGTTCATTGTATTTCCTATATTTCTTCTATTTTTAGTAAACTTTTTTTTTGGATGGAATTGTTTGTACGATGTCACAGTGGCCGGGTGGCAGCACTGGCATGTGAGGGGCCCCAGGCCCAGGCTTGGGCATTGCAATTCCAGCCCTCGGAGCCAAGCCTTGCTTGTTCCAGAAGACAGCAGTCTTGAAACTGGGAAAACCGCCATTGGATGTGAAGATTGGTGGGGGGTTAGTAGGAGGACGGCCGCTGACAGCATTCAGACACATGTCAGCATCCGGTTCTGAGGTCCCCGTTCCCTGTGACCCAGGAGGAGCTCTGGGGGTGCAGTGAGTTAGAAGGTGGACTCTAGGGGTGCAGTGTGCCAGAAGGTGAACTCTGGGGGTGCAGTGTACTAGATGGTGTGCTTTGGGGATGCAGTGCACTAGAGGATGGACTCTGGGGGTTCAGTGCTCTAGAGGGTGGACTTTGGGGGTGCAGTGTGCTAAAGGGTGGACTCTGGGGTGCAGTGCAGTAGAGGGTAGGCTATCAACAGAAAAGCTGGGAGTCTGGCCTCAGAAAGATGGGACCCTCTACGTCCTGAAGGGTTTAGCCTTGGAAACGCACAGAGGGTCAGCCAGGAGCTGGTCCCCAAGATGATAGACAACAGGACAGCAATCCGTCCCCATTACAGTTTGGACACCCTGTAGGGCATCTCTCTGTTGCCTGTGAGCCTCAGTCAACTCAGCAGTGCTTTGATACGCATGCAGGAGCGCCCGATGCTCCCTAAAAGCTCAGTGGTTCAAACCCTCCAGCTGCTCCCTTCGTGAGAGGAGAGAGGCAGTGAGCTCCTGTGAGCCCCAGCCTCCGCCTTCTGACGGCCCTCCCCATCTGACAGGGCCGCTGGGACTTGGCCTGATGGGCGTGGCGCTGGTTTGGGGGCTGGTGACATTGAAAGGGTGTCTGGATGAGGTGTCCCCATTGAGGGACCTGTTCACAGGAGGAGAGGGTGCAGCTGAGTAGGGGGCCAACAAGGGGGCACCCCATCGTCAGCTGAGAACCCCCAGGACATGCAAAGCAGTGGGGACCTCCTCCCTTCACTCTCCATTCCACTGGAAGCGATGGGACGCCTGGGGTCCCCCTGTTCCTGTGTGAGGGCAGCCCTCACTGCAGCTGAAGCTTTTTTCAAAAAGGGGTTGAGGCCGCTCTACACCAGCGGGCTGCCCGGCTCGTGCTCAGTGGGCGTGATGAGGCAGGCTTGCCTGCCGATAGTGTGCAACGTGGTTGGTAGCTGTCCCCGCAGAGCGGCTGGCTGGGGTATCGTGTGTGCACGTGTATGTGAGCATGCAGGTGTGTGCGCACACATAGGTCAGTGCATGTGTGCTTGTACCTGTGTGTGCCAGCGTGCACGTGCCTCTGTGTGTGTGTGTGTGTGTGTGCACGTGCCTCTGTGTGTGTATGTTTCTCACATTTGGCATCTGGGTGGAGCTGGGCGTCTCATCATGTCTTAGAATTCACACCTGTCCGTGTGCACAGTGTGTGGTTCGCTCCTCGCTCCTGATTTGGTGCCCAGTGGTCTCCGAATGCCCTGTTCCTCCTGATGAGACAGTCATTGACAGTGATTAACAAACCACTACACAGCGGAGTTAATCCCATCCACACGTCAATATTTCAATAAAAAATCCTTATTCCTGGATCAACTGAAAAAGATGTCTGTTTCTGTCCAATTCTCTAACAAGACATCATCACCTTTGTGGGGACAGCACACTTTGTGGGTCCTGAGAATATCAGGGTCCCCGAAGGGCCCAATTCCAGATGGAAGCCCTGCTCATCCCTCAGGACATGGAGTCTCCCCCCCACAGTAGAACGGGGAGCACTGGGGACTTGGGGGCACCTCGCTCCAGACACAATGGTGGCAGGGCCCCAGGAAATTTCTGAATGGGACCATAATGAGACCATAGACTGAAGGTGTAAACACAAACACTCAAAACATAATAAAGCTTTTCTTTAGAAATTATATCCTCAGAAAAAAATGGAATTGCTGTAGTAAATTTAATATGTGGTTTGGATGATGACTGGCAAAAGCTTTAATACACACTCAGAATGCCGTCACGGTGCTCCTTCGGCGAGAGGATGGTGGGACACGTTCTCACGTCCTTCCAGGGGGAGAATCCCCGACAGGGACGTCGTGCGTGGCACAGCAGATGGTCAGCCCAGGACGGGAGGCCTCCCCCGGGGTGGGTGGCCCCGTGGCTGCAGCGGGGGCTCAGAGCAGCAGTGCTGGTGGGACCGCCAAGCAGGTGCTCCGTTCTGTGCTCGTGACTGATGTCAGGGCACCTGATAACAACCCCCACGGACCGTGGGGCCTTCATCCCCAAAACAAACATTTTCCCCTCCCCCCAGACATGGAAGCAAAGATTCTCAGTTGCTTTATTTGTCCAAACTAAAGTATGATCTTTCTTTTGTCAGCTTTCTACTGACATGGCCTAACTACCTCTGATGTGGTGACACTTACTGGGAACAAAGTCCTTTCCGCCGTCCCGAGGCCAGACCCATGACTGAACCTTCTCCGAGGCCCCTTGCCTCTTCCACACAGACAAGGCGTTAGACAGTTCATCATCTACAACTGACTAGTTCACGTTCAGAGTTACGGGGCCCTCTGGTAAGAGCTCACCTCTAACTGAGACGATGCCTGACTCAGCACAGAGCTTCTGCGTACTGAGGCCACATTCAGACTTGAACCTGGGTGCCACCGCTTTCTTGTCTTTTCTGTGGCTAAAGGGGTGACCATCTGCTGCACCTGTCGGCCTTGAAGGAGGTCGAGCTTCTTACTTCCTTTCATTCCTCAGGGTGTTTGATGGCAGAGGGGTTTCGCGTGAGCCTCCAGGTGTTCCGTTTTACAGGTCAAGCCCAGGGGATCTTAACTAGAACAACACAGGGCACGTAGCTTCTTTTTTAAATGATGTTCTGTATTATATAACATACATGGAAATCAATCCTGACCTTCTCCAGTGCAAACATTCGGCACCTTTCTACATTCCCACCAACAGTGTATAAGAACTTCAAATTCTCCACTCCCGCGTGAGTGTCGACCATTTCCTGAAAGTCAGCAACAGATAGATAATTTGACCTAGAAATTTCACTACCATTTCAACACAATGTAATTATGTACACAGGAAAGAAAGAGAGTCCAACCTAGAGGTCAGCAAAAGTTCTGAAATGTGTGAAGAAGCTACAGCAAAGGAAGAAATGCTTAAGTAAGAGCTGAACACAATTTTTCTTCAGTTCAGCTTGAGAAGACAAAACAAAGTATTGTAGCAAAACAGGCAAAGACCTGGTGTTAGAAAATCAAAAGGCAAGTGCATGCTGGGTACTTCTCAGGCAAAAAGGAAAACAAACATAGCCCAAGCCACAAGTTATAATTCTGGAAGATTCTATGGACAAAATAGGACACAGGAATCAAAAGATGATGGAAAGGATACATAATCCTTGCACTGAAAAGACTTTGTCAGCATAGAACCCTTTCAGGAATTATCACGCGATCAAGGAACAATATGACTGAAAGAATAAATGCTGTTCTAAGGTATTCGGGGGGGGGGTGTCCAGAAATTGATTGAGTACCAAGTTAGGTATCTCACTAAACAGATGCAGCTCTGAATGAGCTCACTCACCCACGCCAAGGTTGTTTGAAGAACACCCTGACCAAAGAACTGGAAAAGATCTGTACTTGTGCCTTTTTAAAAAAACCCCAAGGATCCAGCAGAATGTGGAAATCATCAAATAACACTATTAATATTGAGTGCTAGTAAAATATTGTTGAGGATTATTTAAAAATGAGTAAAGCAGTACATGAACTGATAACTACCAAAAATTCAAGCTAAATTCAGAAAAAGTCTTGGAACCAAGGACATCATTGCTGATCTCAGATGAATCTTGGCTGAAATCAAAGAATCCTAGAAAGATGTTTACTTGTGTTTTATTAACTATGCAAAGGCTATTGGACTATTGTGACTCATAAATTATGGACAACATCATGACAATAAAGATTCCAAAACACTTAATTGTCTTCATGCAACACCTGTGCATGAATTAAGCAGCAGTTGTTGGAGCGGGATAAGGAGATACTGTGTGGTTTAGCATGAAGAAAGGTGGGTGCCATACTTTTATCCTCTCTCTAAACGGATTTCATCTGTATGCTAAGCACATAACTTGAGAAGTTGGGCTGTATGAAGAAGACCCTGGCATCAGGGTGGAAGGAAGCCTGGTCAACAACCGGCTTCATGCAGATGACACAACCTCACTTACTTGTAGAATGTGAAGAAGACTTTAAGGACTTCCTGCAGAAGATCAAAGACTGCAGCCTTCAATATGGATTAGATTTTAACACCAAGAAGACAAGAAATCTTCACCACAAGACCAGGATGAAAGATCATGATAAATGAAGAAAAGATTGAAGTTACTAAGGATTTCCTTCAACTTGGATCCACAATCAATAAATATGCATGGATGTAAAAAAATTATTTTAGTCCTAACAAATGGTTACATGTTTAAAGAGCATTTGTCTCTGAAGAACAGAAATGCCTTTTTCTAGAGGCCTGAATCCCAGCTCAGGACATTTGACAATGCTTCTTGGTGGTGGCTGCACATTATTTATGTAACTGAAATCACTACATTGAACAAGGGAAACATAAATAACAAGTAGAGAACCTGCTTTTCTCTTACTTTGTTTTGTTTTGGATGTTGGTGTCCACAGCAGCTTCCGTGGAGGCCGACACCCCGTGATGGTCACCGTAGGTCCTGTCATTGTCGTTCTGGTGAAGGAATGCTGTACCGTTTTCACCAACCAGCACGCAAGTTCCAACACAAACTAGCCGCTTCTTTCCTTTTTTCTTTTTTTCTCTTTAAAGCTTAAAGCAGCTTTATTAAGGGAGCTGCAGGGCGAGGTTCCTTGGTCTCAAAATGGAGAACAAGAAAGTCGCTCTTAGGGCGTCTTTGGGGAGGGAAGGGAGGAACATTCCACTGGGGTACAAACCAGTTTCTTACATGAACGTTCTTGAGAGGAAATGTTACCTAGTTACCTAGTGCTTCTGTAATATAAACCCCTCAACTGGATGGGATTTACAACCAGGAATTTATTCCCTCACAATTTAGAAACAATAGACGTGACTTTAGAGCCCTGCCTTTCTGCTGCCCTTTGACCTTATGTGGTTGTTACTCTGAGACATCAGTCCCTCCCTGGGGTTATTGTTTAGTGGATTGGCCAATGAGAGAAGAAGAGTTGAGGCCTTTAACTGTGGTGCTAGAGAAGAGTAGTGACTGTCCCAGGACTAACAAAAGAACAAACACCTGTGCCTTGGAGAAGGTCACGAGACTGAAGCTTTGTCTCACACACCTTGGGCATGTTGCCAGGAGAGGCTATTCCCTGGACAGGGACAGCGTTCTTGGAAAGATGCAGACATGGCAAAGGAGGGGAAGGCCTTCGACCAGGTGGACTGACAGTGACTGCAGCAATGGGCTTGAGTGTATCAGAGATTGTGAGGCTGACAAAGGAAGAAACGGGACTCAGATCTGCTCAACACACGGTCGTTATGAGTCCTACTCGACTCGACGGCACCTAACACAGCAGCGATGATCACTGAGGATTTACACGGAGGAGATGATGGGTCTGCCTGGATGCAAAGGACAACAGTGCATTCGAGAATCCCGTGAGGAGGCTGTGATACAGATGTAAAAGCTGGCAGCAATAGAGATCGAGGAAAGTAGCAGAATCGAGAGATTTTGGAGCTAAAACGAATGGCCCTGTTGATTGTTTGCACTGGGCTTGTTAGAAGAAGGGGGAAAAGAATCAAGGACAACTTCTAGGTTTGAGACTTGAAACATAACCGGAAATGAGAGAGAGACCTATGTGGAGGGAGCAATGAATTTGGTTTTGGCCACCATGTTAAGTGCGTTATCCCAGGCGGTCCACTCTGTTCCAAACATACAAGCCCAAGTTATTTGAACGCTGAGGGCTAAAAGTCGATGAGAGAGTTTCACAAAGAAAAAGACCAAGTTTGGAGATCGTCAGGGATAAGAGAAATGAGGAGGGTCAATGGCCAGCTGGAGGGTGGACGTGTTAGTGGACACAAGGGCTTCTTTCCAGACTCAGCTGCCAACAAGACAGATAGATCGTAGTATCCAGAGTACTTCACGGCAGATCTGGGAAAGCAGAGGGAATGCTCTCAGAAACTGTCTTCTGATCTAAGGGTGGCTGTTGGGGTCTTTTGGGGGTGGGTTTTCCCCCCGTATGTGTGTCTACCATCGAATCAGATCTGACTGGTCCAGAAGGAGATTGCACCTCCTTCTCCAACAGAGCAGCTGTTGGATTTGAACCGCACACCCTCAGGATTGCAGTGCAGCTTCTTGCCACTAGGCCACCAGAGCTCCCTGGTTATTGTTTTTATACTTATGCAGGGATCTACTTGACATGTTACTATTGCTAGTTCAAAGTTACATTAAAAATTAGTTTACACACAGTTACTAGTAAACAGACAACTTGAGGTACATTT
This sequence comes from Elephantulus edwardii, assembly GCF_000299155.1. NCBI lineage: Eukaryota > Metazoa > Chordata > Mammalia > Macroscelidea > Macroscelididae > Elephantulus > Elephantulus edwardii. Next base: position 3,368,068 of record NW_006399830.1, read on the forward strand.
TACATATGGCTGAGAAAAATGCCATTTCAAAAGGCAAATGCTATTTCAGGAAAGCTGCATTTTCTTTCCCAATAAACAGACAATGTATGGTAATCTGCACCACTGGAGGGGAGTTACAGAGGTCTCGGGATCAAGCAAATATTAATTAGGTGGCTCAACCGTTCGGCAAGCTAGAAACCCAGGATGTCAAGTGTTTAGAGCTACACCATGTGTTTGAATAATTCTGAACTTAGCAATACGACCTATTAGACGCACATTAACTTAATGAAAGGAAGGACAATATACAACGTAAAGCCATTGGATACACAACCCGGCAGTAATGGCAACGGCAGCCAGTTGCACGCATGGGCCACGCCATGTGTCCATCCATCCGTTGATGGGCACTCGGGTTGGTCCATAATTATGTTTTAGGGATTTAGTCTTACCATGTAGTATGATAATTTTCAGATTGATTACTTTGGAGATAACTGAGGGGTTTGCTGACCCTTCAATCAAGCAGGCCACTTTTCTAAAGGTGTTGGTTCACTAGAAGCTTAAAATTATGTTGAAATTGTTTGACCATGTCCTTAGTTCTGCTTGTGCAAATACCTCGAGGCTTGCCAATTTTTCTATCATTTTAATGGCTCAGCTCAATTAATAAGACATGGGGGGGGGGAATCCAGATTGTTCATTTTGTGCCCCATGGTCTCCAAATGTCCTGCTTTTTTCTAACAAGACAATTACCTGCAGTCCTTAAGAAAACACCTACATGATGGGGTTGAATCGCATCCAGGTCAATGTCTGAATAAAAATTCTTATTTCTGTAGCTTGTGAAAAGGCTTCTGCTTCAGTCAGACTCTTCAACAAGACAACATCATCAACTTGCTCTTTTTGTGGGTCCAGAGAATTCTACAGACTCCCAAAAGGATCATTTCAGGATGAAAATCCTGATCAAATCGCCCATTTTTCCTTGCAACTCAGGCGGCCTTGTAGGTCAGTGGTGGTGCTTCCGGCCCGAGAGTGCGTGGTTTGGACCCGCCAGCTGCTCAGAGGGGGAAGACGATGGTCTCTTCCTACGTGGTTCACGGCCTCTGGGAATCACTGGAAGGTCAGCCTCCGCCCAATGACAACAAAGTGAGTTGCTCTGTGAAAGGAAGATGGACCGGTCAGCCTGTTCCTGTAAAGACGTACAGCCTTGGCAATCCCTCGAGGGCGCTCTGCTGTGTCCCTGGGCACCGTCATGCTGACCCTAAGAACAACAGATCTGGACCTGGCCGTGTCCTGAGCCACCTCACCGTCGGATACGCACGGCATGCTCAGGTCCCTTAGTCTCCTCCCAGCCCGTCTCGTTGTCTTCTTGTCTTCCTCTGACCCTTCTCCTCTCCCAGCTTGTTCTTTTCCAAGGATTGGCCCCTTCTGACAGAACACCCACAGTGAGCGACGACGTGTTCCCGTCCCCTCCTCTAAGGAGCACCAGGGTTGCACTTCCTCCAGACACACTTGCTTGTGTTGTGCTCTTGGCAGTTGGTGGAGATTCTGTCCTCTTCTCCCGCACTGCCATCCAAGGGCATCGAGTCTTCTGTCTCCTTCTTCACTGCCCGACTTTCAGATGTGTAAGAAGGAACTGAAAAGACCATGGCTTGACTCATCAGGTGCACCTTAGTCTTTAAGTGAGCATCCTTGCTCTCCCACATTGTGTAGAGTTCCTTGGCAGCAGATTTCCCCAAATGCAAAATGTCTTTTGATTTCATGGCTGGTGATACCATGAGTGTTGACTGTGAAAGTAAGTAAAATAAAATCAGTGGCAACTTCAGTCATTGTGCAGAAATCAGGATTAATTCCATGACAGTGAGCTTTGTGGGTTATGAGAACCCTGTGCAGTGCAGGTCTGCTCTGAAACACAAGGGGGCGCCATGAGCAGACTCACCTGCAGAGAGGACAGGAAAGTGCTCAGGACCGTCCCCAGGGTCACAGGGCCAGCAAGTGGCCGCATGGGGTCTGGGCTGGTGTCCTTTCATACCTGGAAGGACACAAGGAGGGAAGGAGGAGACCTGGAGAGGCAGCACAGAAGGCAGACACAGGATGATGACCAGAGGTCTTCTTGATGGGGACCTGTAGGGAGGGCGGCTCTTGCCTGACATCATGGACGCTGGTGCCAAACAGGAGACACGTGCAGCAGCCCTGCCAGCCCCTGGGACGTGGCCAGCACTGGAACCCCAGGCTGGCCGAGGAGCTACTCTGGGGACTTGGGCTGAACAAACAGGTTCATCCTAGAGAGGGTGAGACTTGCTGCAACTTTGGAAATAGGCCTTGACTCTTAAAAAAAAAAAGAAGCAGCAGCAGCAGCAGCCAGGAATCATGGGCCAGCAGTGTCTTATCTCTCCATGTCTCCCTTTGCAAAGTACTTCATAAACTTCTTTGCTTGCATTTAAAAAACAAAAACAAGGGAGAACCTAAAAAACCAGGCAGTTGTCGAATAATCAGTGCTGATTTTTTGAAAATAAAAGCCTGTTACTATGGAAATCACTGCATCTATTCAATGGTGGCGTCCTAAGAACTGCTCCTTCTGCTCCTGGAAAGTGAAAGCCGCCTCGGTCATGGTGGTTCGGATCTGAGTGATTATAGAGGATTGGGTGCCCTTGCCAGTTGCCCATCTCTCACACAGGGAGATTTGAGAGATCCTGGATGTGCCCGGTGCAAACCTTTCCCTCTTCCTCCTGTCGTAACAGCAATCTCTGGAGATTAATACAGCGGCGTCTTTGGAGCATAGTTGTGTTTTATCCCTCTTATAATCATGCTTCCATTCAACACCGCACGATAATACCAACATTAAACAATGTCAAAGCCTGCTGGACACAAACGTCCTGACATGCTCTCACAAACGTTCTCCTCTACTCTATTCTTCTCAATCACCAGTGAGAAATGTTTCAAGCCTGCTTTCTAGTTCCATTTTTGACTCATACTAGACATGTGTCCAGAGCACAGTGTAGACTCTGCAAATACCTACATTTCTTCACATATCAGAGACATGGAAGGAGTTGAGGAGTCATGGGGTTGGATTAAAATTTGGCGCTTCTCTTTTTTTTTTTTTTTAGCCATTTAGCCTCTGTTCTCCAGCTGCCTGAACTTTTTAATTTGAAGGCACATGGTCTTGCAAATTAGCACGGTCTGGGAAATCAGCATCAGCTGTGGGATTAGGATAAGAGAAAGAATGCTTCCCACACTGAGCAGCAAGACCCTGCCAAGAGCGAGACCCTGGGGGTGGACAGACTGACATCCATGTGGACAAATGGTGGCAAGGTATGACCTGAGGCTTCTTGTATTTGTGCTGGCCACAGTGAAAGGTCTGGCTGGTTTTACTAGATGTTTGAAAGATAGCTGACATGTAACTGCTCCGAGGCGAATCTTGCTGGATGATTTGGTTTTGATGACTGAACTGGAACTGGAGCCTGGGCTCATTGAGGGTTGTGCCTTGGATGTTTGGGCTAAAGCCTGCACCTGAATCAGGTGCTATTCTTTGCCTCCCTTCCTCGCTTCCCTAATAAACCCCACTGTTTGTACCGTAACGTTGAGGCTGAGTCCACACTGGTACTAGAGGCTCCATGGGGCTCCGGCCTCCTTACTTGCTTTTTACTCTGTGAGGGGCTGTGCTGTTCTTACTTGCTCGGGCCCTTTCAGGGAAATGCTCATGGCCCTGTGCCCCTCGGGCCCATTTCTTCCACTCCTTACATGGTCATACACACATCACACAAGATTTTAATAATCTCTTCTCCTATGCATTGCATGAGACTGAAAGTTACAGTTCAGAAGCATCATGCCTAATTATCTTTCTCAGTCTGCAGCAAAGAAATAGAGCAAGAGCCTGGCTGGCTCTGTTGCAGGAAGTTGTTTGAGAGCTTCCTGCCTCAGTCATTCGCTTTGCAAAGGGCACAGCTCTCGGTACCTCACCCCACGTCTGGTTCACCCATCACGTCCCGGGCAGCCCGTCTTGGCAGCACACTTCTAACCGCCTAGGAAAAGGCAGCACCACATATTTTCTGATTCTATTTTTTTCCCTGTAAAACAACTAATCCCCTCTTTGAAAATTCTCCTGCTTTGTTCTCTATGCCAAGCTGTGTTTTTCTTTTCACTTAATCTTCTTTAGAACTTTGGTTTAAGTGGAAGTTTAGAATCTGGTCTCACCATCGCAGAGGATAAGAAGTGGATCAGAGCTGTGATCTCCCCAACTTTCACCAGCAGGAAGCTCAAAGAGGTGAGTGTGGGCAAGCCCGGCCCACAAAATGCCCAGAAACGAGGCTGACGCGGGGAGCTCAGAACCAAGCATAATTGTTCTGGGATTCCCATTCTTCCCAAGGTTTGTTATAATCCACACAGTCAAGTGCCTTTCTATAGTCAGTAAAACACAAACAGACATTCTTCTGTTAGTCTCAGCTTTTAGCCAGGATGCATCTGACATCAGCAATGACAACCCCTGGTGCCATGGCCTCTTATAAACTCAGCGTGAACTTCTGGAAGTTCTCTCTCAATGTACTGTTCTAGCCATCTTTTTATGATCTGCAGCAATTTTTTTTTGCATATGATATTATTCTATTTGGGGAATGGGAACAAACATGGATTATTTCTAGTCAGTCGGCCAAGTAAGTGTCCTCCCAATTCCCTGGCATAGACTAGACTGGTGAGCATCTATTAGCTGGAACATTCCAAGTGGTATGCCATTGATTCCTGGGGCCTTATTTTTTTGCCAGTGCCTTCAGTGCAGCTTAAACTTCTTCCTTCACTACATTAGCTCTTGGTCATACAGTTATTTCGTGAAATTCTTAAGTGTCAGCCAATTCTTTTTGATTCAGTGACTGTGTATTCCTCCTATCTTCTTTTGATGCTTCCTGGATTATTCAAGATTATGCCCATAGCATCTCTCAGTATTATAACCCAAGGCTTGGGCTTGCTTTTCAGTTCCTTCAGCCTGAGAAATGCTGAGTGAGTTCTTCCTTCTGATTCTCCACCTCTAGTTCTTTGCACTAGTGGGATTCAAAAGTTAAAAACATGGGGAAGGAGTGTGGATGGAAAGAACAGTCTTGGTGACAGGAATGAGGCTAGACGTGGGATGAGCGACTTTTGTGTGTTCAGTGATTTATTCATTGCAAGTATGATTTTTAAAATACGCAGGAAGCTGCTTTACACATGGACCTCACCTGATGGGCTGCACGGGAATCAGACTGACTCCATCTGTGGGCGGAATCATTAGAGAAGCTGATTAGGTACTGACTGTGGAAGAGATCACCTGTTCCTCATGTGGAAGTTCAAACTGAGTCAAAATAAAGTGAAACCAAGTCTGTAGAACCATAAATGTGACCGAGAAGCTATCCCACCTGATTTAAAAATCATCTCCCTGAGAAGTTTGAGGAATTGAACACTATTGATTGGAGACCGTATGAGGTATAATGACATCAAAGATATCATCCATGACAAAGGGTAAAAGTACTTACCAAGACCGAGGAGGAAGAAAAGACCAAAATATGACAGAAGAGACTCTGAAAATTGTACCAAAGCATCAAAACACAAACAAAAAAGGAGAAGCGTGGAAGTCAATGCGATGAACAGCTGATGTCCCGGGCAGCTCTAGACCCCGAAGCCGACTGTTCTAACAGAGCGTGCAAAGGCCTGAAGTTGGAACCTCCTGGACGCAGGTACACTGACGCGTGTTCTCTCCTGGTGAGAGTGCTGTCTCCATTACTCTTGGGGACGCGGGGCAGAGCTGTTCCTTTGGGATAGAAGTGCAACTCTGTAAGAATTCACCACCAGAGTTCCCAGGAACTAGATGTGATCTACGACATGTAATACGGGGTGTAGAATACCCAGGTCCAGCATTGTGTACAGAGCTTACCTCCCTAAACAAGGCTGGAGAAAGCACCGACCACGGCACAGGCGACGCCCGGCCCAGCAGCTCGCGCCTTTGTGTTCGTGGCCTCTTGCTTCATTGCACTTTTTCCCACAGTGAGGGTTGGCAGCCTGGCCTCCGGGCGCCGTGCTGCCCCAGCAAGGACTCGCCTGCATGACCATTTTTGTTGTAAAAATCGTGCTTTTTTTATTATGACGTGTGTTGCACGCTTACTAAACTACTCCATATAAAGCCACTGCTGTGGAGGTGGGTGTGACTCCCAGCGACCGTCCTCTGGGCTTCTGGGGCTACAGTCTTTATGGAAGGGGACAGCCCGTATGTCCCATGAGTAACGGTGGATATGAACTGCCGACCTTTGGGTTAGCCACCTAATTAGTTACACGCTGCGCCACCACGGTCCCATCAATCGATTACAGTAGAATGTACCATGACCTTTAAAAAAAACCCAACGGAGTGTAAACATACCTTCATCAGCCCTCAGAAACAAACCCAGGTTGTGTAACGTGCTTTGCCTTGATGTTTGCTTTGTGATGGAAGACTGAAACCAAACCTGACATTTCTCCAAGGTCGGCCTCTATTTGTTTATGAGTCACTGTCAAAATATTCTGAATTTTTTTAAAAAATCCAAATCTAAAAAATATCATTTGAGTGTATGAATAAAGGTAGACATTCCTACTTTACTATTTTCCCCTAAGCCCATTCTGAAATAAATGCAATGGGAGGTGGGAGTGGGTGTAATACAGACCAGAGCAGGAGGTGTTTGACATCCGGTTGTTCTGGGACACATTCCCAGGGGTGACACAGGGTGAGAGCTTGGGAACCGTACAAGGGTGTCTCGGCGTGTGGGAGCCATCAGAGCTCTCAGAGACTGGTCGTTGCTGTACTGAATGAGCCTTGTTTTCTTCCTCCTCTGTCTCCCTGTTCCAGGACCGCGTGGGTTTCCTGCAGCTGATGATCAATTTCCAGGCCACAGTCCCGTCACTCCAAGGTACTGTCCTGGAGGCCGTTACGGGCCTATCTTAGGGTGGACTTGACTGTCGTCAAAAGCTCTATGTAAGAGGTCATTAGGGATTTCCAAGGTCATTGGTTATTTCCAAGAACATGTCGCTGAATTACTTCTCTACAAACACAAGCTCCTGTAAATATTCATAAACAAAGAGAAGACCGTGTTATTACAGGTACTGGTTTCCCTCAGGGCTAGAGTACCCAGTAGGCAAGGTATGCTGAGACCAGTGGTGCCTTCCAGCCAATCGGCACAATGCCACCTGTCCCATCACCTCGGAGACGTCAGGAAGCTCATGTGAAACTGCTCACAGAGTATTTGCCACTAAGCCCCATTAAGCCTGCATCTGCCTTGTTCGATGTTTCACAGATCCTTCCTTCCTTCTTTCCGTCTCTGACATTCCACAAGAATGGCAGAGAAGAATTCCTGGGATCAGATAATGGGCAGATGCTGAAGTCGACGTCTCCCTGGATCCTCAGTGCAGGAAGAACGCAGAACCCAGACTGGAATCTCTACAGCTGTTCAGGACGCCATCCTGTCTTGCCGCAAAGCCCTCACAGACGCTGAAATTCCTGCTCAAGGCCTCACCTTGCTTTTGGCTGGATGTGAGACCTCAAGTTAACCCTCGGCTTCGTAGCTTACAACCTGTCTACTCACCCAGAAGTGCCAGCGAAGCTTCGAGAAACAATAGACACCACCTTCCCCAACAAGGCGACATGACCTTGGCTCCACGTGGCCCTCAATCCCACTTTCTTAGTCACCACTTTAACCCTAGAAATTCCCCACAGAGAGGACACTGAAGTCCTTTGGACGCTAAATGTGTGTTGAAAACAGATTCTAATCCAAGATCTCAAAGGAGTGGGGTGAAATACAAACCCTGCCTACAAATAGCTAATCTGGACATGGGAAGAAGAATATGGAACAGTTAAAGATGCACTAAAATGACGTAATTCGTGAATTTATGTAAAATCATGCAAAATGACCCCCAAATCCTGTGGGTTCAGCAACTCTGTTCAAAGTCTGAGGTAGAGCAGACCACAGTCGGGCTGTGGGGGTACCGGGCTGGAGGGCCAGGCCAGGCCACGCTCTGACCTCACGGGAGCTCAGCACGGTTATGAAGGGCGGTTTTGGACATAACGCTTGGGCAGTGGATTAAGCGCTGGACTGCTGACTGTGTGATTGCTGGTTCGACCTTTGGGAGAAAAATGAGACAGTCTCCTTCCCGAAAGTTTCACGTTAACAACTCCGTTCTCCCCGTTCAAGTCCGTGCTGGTTCATAGCCACCCTGTCCTGGGTCTCGAACTCTTCCTAGGAGGAGACGGCTCTTCTAGCTCTCCTTAGAAACCTTTGCAAATCCTATGGCTCACCTCTCCTCGGTGCCCAGGGTCACCTGAGTCTCCGCTCTGTCCTCCAGGGTCACCTGAGTCTCCGCTCTGTCCTCCAGGGTCCCTATGAGGTGATGTCCACTCAACAACAGTGAGTTTGTGTTTGGTTTTTGGACTTGACACAAATGCTTAACATGCCTTACTGTTAAATAACATAGTGAGGGCTCCAGTCCACCCAGGGGTACCACAGAAAAGGCCTGGAAATTTCTTTCTGAAAGAGCACAGCCATTGAAGACCTTGTGGAGCAGTTTCTGTCTGAAACACACAGGTGTCCTGAGTCAACTCGAAGACCCCCGGGCTGGGGTTCTCTGACAAGACCTGCAGCTCTGGGGGCCACATAGTCCTTCCATCTTCCTCGAAGTCCTCTCTGCTTTCTCCCACAGATTCCTTTAGAACGGGGCACCGGCTGATTCACGCACCCAAGAAACTCATGGTGCTGAAACTGACCTCCAGAATGAGAGCTGCATCTTAGGAGTGACCGCAAAGGCTTGAGTCCCCGTCCACCCCTGTTAGTACCGGACGAAGCAGGGAGGGATCCTCACTCCAGGTCCTGGGGCTCGAGCCGCGTAACCTGCTGGCCTCTGTCACCCCAGTGCCATAACCACTGCCTGGACAGCCCCACTTCCACGCCCGTGTGAAAATAAAGCCTGCTCTGAATTCCTCAGTTCCATTCTCTTAAAAACCATTCTGAGTGGTAGGAATGGTTTGCACTAGAATCCGAATCTAAGGGTTGATATTTCCAACCAACCAGTGGTGCCCTGGAAAAGGGCCTGGGCATCAGCTTCCGTATCATCCTTGTGGGCTGTGCGGTCCCATCGATCCATCCTGACCTGAGAAGACAGAGCACATGTGCCCTGTAAGGCTTGTTGTTGTTAAGTGTCGTCAAGTCGTAGGCGACTCATAGCAACCCTATGAATGAAAGTCCTCAACACTTGTGTGAATTTCGTCTTTTCTCCAGGTTCATAGGGTTTCCAGAGGAAGCTATTTATGGAAGTGAATGCCACTCCTGCTTCTAAGCTTGTTTTAAGCGAGGAGCTCCACCAAACACTGTCCACCATGGGTAATCTTTATCTCATTTGACACATCAGTGTCATGGTGTTCGGCTTCACAGCAACCACGAGTTACCTCTGTACGGCATGTGGACACACCAGGGTTACACGACCTAGAAGACTGTGAACAAATTGATAGAGGTCTCTAACATGTAATCTTAATGAGGAACGGGTCATGATGGCCCAGACGTTAGAGCATTCAGTTGCTGATAAAATGCCAGTGTTTGGAACCCAGGAGCGTTCTTTGGGATAAAGGTACAGCAGACTGTTGAGTCTCGAAGTCCCCCCGGAGGCAGTTCCACTCCATGCTGCTGGGTTTCTGGGAATGAGCTGCTTCTGAGCAACACATGGTGAATTCAAACCAGCAGTTGTTGGTGTTGTTAGGGGCCGAGTTCACTGCAATTCATAGCGACCCTGAAAACAACAAATTGGAACTTTGTCCTGCCAGCATTTGAATGCTTAACTAATGCACCACCAGGGCTCCTCTCAGTAAGAGGACAGACAGAAGACCGTATGGGCCGTTCCACTCTGTACCACGTGGTCACTGTGAGTCAGAATCAATCCTATAGCAAAGGGTTTTCATTTGTTTTGGTTCTTTGAAATAAGATCCCTTGAGTGAAAACCCAACCACACTGTCGGTGAGTCTGTCTGTATGTCTCTTCTTTACCCAGAGCATGTGGGTGGAGTAATCCATGGCAGTGAAACAGTTAACCCAAAGACACCACTTCCCTGGAAGGCTGACTCCACCGTTGCCTGTGAGGAAGACAGTTCATCTCCTCCCGTGTCATTCACAGCCTCTGCAGACCCACCAGAGGGTCAGGTGTTCATCGGTTCTGACTCAATGTCAGCGAGAAAGAGAGGCTTCCTTACCTGGTGCTGGGCACTTGGCACGTTCGGAGGCACTCACCAGTCCACCAGATCTTTGGTGATGGTCCGTAGTTAATGATCACCAACGTGGTCAGTGCAATATCTGCTTATCGAGTGCTCTGTGGCTGCTCTGGGGGGAGGGGTCCGTTAGCAGGGGGGCAGAAGCTTTCTTTGGCAGATCCAGATGGCGTAATGGGGCACTGTTCCATGAGCTGGCAGGTGGAGGTGAACTTCACGCAGGTGAAAGGCCGTACAGGTACATCGCAGTGCACCCCAGGCACTGTCGTTCAAGGGGTGACTTTAGCCCAGCCCTGGCTGCCGGATGTCTCTTCCAGCTTAGAGACCTCTCTTTCTCATGTAAAACCCTCATCCTCATCTAAAGTAAAAAAAAAAGCAAACAGATTAAAATAAACATTTGTAACAAAAATGGAAACTAATTCAAGAAGCTGGACTATAAGAATGTGGCATCAAGATTGGAAGACCCAACAACTGTCTGCTTCATGTGGGTGATACAACCCTGATTACAGAGGGGGAGGAGACTCGACATACTTATTAAAGACCAAAGACCACAGCCATCCATGTGGATTAGATCAGACCACAGCCGTCCACGTGGATTAGATCAGACCACAGCCGTCCACGTGGATTAGCCTCAATATCACTGATTCAAGAGCCCTCACCCTTGGTCAATAGGTAACATCATGAAAGATGGGGGGGGGGAACCGGAATTTGCTGAGGATTTCATTTCACTTCAGTCAAGACTTGGAATAGCAGTAGTAAAAAGTGAGTTTGCATTGGCCAGTTCGGCGTTAGAGGAGACCTCTTCAAAGAGTTAAAGAGAAAGGATGTCAGTTGAAAGACTAAGGTACCCATGATCTAAGCCATGGCATTTTCAATTGCTTCGTATCCTTCCTATTTCAAGTTCAGCGAATAAGAAACTGAAGAACGGATTCTTTGGGGCTGTAATGTTGGTGTAGAGTATTGACTGTGCCATGAGCCTCCGAAGAACCAACAAATCTATGCTGTATGTAGTAAAGCAGAGTACTCGTTACGGGCAAGGGTGACGGAACTTTGTGATGTATACTTTGACATGGCATCTATTGTTGTTGTTAGGTGCCGTTGAGTCGAGTGCAACTCCTAGTGACTCTGTGAACAGCAGGTCTGAACTCTGTCCTGTCTGTGCCCCCTCACAATCTCTAGCATACCTGAGCCCATCGCTGAAGTCGCTATGTCAATCCATCCGGTTGAGGGTCTTCCTCTCCTTCACCCTTTCACCTTTCCAAGCGGGATGTCCCTCTCCAAGGAATAACCTCTCCCAGCAACACGCCCAAAGTGTACAAGATGCAGCCTTACCCCTCATCACCTCCAGGGAGCACAGGGCTGCTCCTTCTCCAAGCAGCATCGGTTTATTCTTTGGCAGGCCCTGGGATAGTCAACACTCTAACACCTCAGTTCAAAGGCAACAAATTCTTCTGTCATCCTAACTTATTGTCCAGCCCTCAGATGCACAGCAAGCGATTGAAAAGACCTTAGTCCCCAGACTGACATCATTGCTCCTCAGTGATCTGGGGAGGCTCCCGACTGCAGACTTCCCAGTGCAATGCGTCTCCTGAGCTCCTGGCTGCTGGTACCAAGTGAATCCAAGTAAAAATTCAGTCGCTGGCAGTTTCAGTCTTTTCTCCATCTATAAAGATGTTGCCGTTTGGTCCTGTGGTGAAAATTTTTGTCTTCTTGGTATTAATATATACAATCCTTTTCAAAGGCTGTAGTCCTGAGGTGCTAACATTTGGAAATTAACATCATGCTTGGGGCAGTAGAGGGACAGGAAAGAGGTGGATACTGCGTGAGATGAGTGGTGACAATGACTGCACTGATACCCTCGAGCACGGAGGAGAGGGGAGGATGGGGCCTGGGCTTGGTCTGTTCCGGGCAGGGCTGCTATGAGAGGTGAAGATTCCATGTCCCCTAACGACAACGTAAGTGCCTGACTTACTCCAATCGGCATGTTGTCTTCCAGGGTTATCTCTGACGCACGGTACCGTGGGTCAGGATTTCATGTCTCTTCCCAGGTGGAGAGCAGTCCATTGGCTGGATGGATGACAAGAGGTTTCTCCTATGGGCATGTGGGTTGTTTGACAGTTGTGTTCTGGAAGTGGAATGATTTTCAGATCACTTGGGGAACTCAGGTTTCACAGATCTTCCAACCGAACGGCCCATTTTTCTAAAATGATTGGTTCAGCAGAAGCTTCGAATGATGTAAGAAATGATTTGAGCGTGCCCCTGGCTTTCCTTGTGCAAATACTTCACGGTTTGCTGAGCCTTCAATCTCTTTAGTGGCTTAACTCAATTAATGAGTGACTTGGGCAGAAGTTCTAAGCTGTTAATTTTGTGCACTATGGTCTTCAAATGCTCTGCTTTTTCTGATAAGACAATTATCCCTAGTCATTAAGCAAACTCCCACATGATGGAGTTGAATCCCATTTAAATGCCAATATTTTAATTAAAAATTCCATTTCTCGTGGGAAAACGTTGACGTTGTCCATGACTTAATCTTCCTTCGGTCTACAATCACTGTCTTTGGTATCAGCAGTCAAAAAATCAAACGATGAGTTGCATTGGGAAACTCCTTTCTCAGGAACCTCTTCAGAGGACCCAAGAGCAATGATGTCGTCAGTTTAAACACTGGAGTTGCTGTCATAAAGTTAATGTGAGATTTGGAAGATACGAACAACATCGTCTTCAACATGTGCTTCGCCAGGTGCAGTCAGAGTGCTCCTTGAAAGACGGCTGGTGGGGCCAGGCCTCACGGCACCTGGACAGGTGTGGTCAGCTGGACAGTGTCCGGAGAAAGACATGCTGGATGCAGTGCCAGGATGTAGAATGAGGGGGAGACCCACAGGGAGAGGGAACGGGCCAGTGGCTGCGGCATGGGGCTTCCGCACGGCAGGGGCTGTGAAAAGGGAGCAGGACCAGGCAGGGCTGCATTCGTGACCGTGACTCCAGAAGGTCGGCTGCTCAAACCCAAGCTCCTCTGTGGGAGAAGGATGCAACGTCTGCTTTTCCAGAGACCTCCTAAAACCCAAACTTCTTACCTTTGAATCACAGTCGACTCCAGGCTTTCAGAGGCTCTGAATTGCCTGGGAGGAGATTTCCCATCCTTCTCCTGAGGAACCACTGGGGAATTCAAGCTGAGAGAGGTCTTTCTGGGGTTAGAGCACAGCCGCCTGTGGAAATCCCACGGGGTTCTGCTCTGACCCACAGAGTTGCTATGACGTTGCTGCTGTTGTTAGATGCTGTCGAGTCAACAATGACTTGTGAGGACGCCATGAACAACACCTGAACCTCGCCCTGTCTGGCACCATCCTCACCCCGATAGGCTGGGCCCACTGATACCTTCACTGTGTCGCTCCGCCTTGGTGAGGGTCGTACTCTTTCTCTCTGACCCTCCACTTCTATCATGGTGTCTTTTTCCAAACACGGGTCTCTCCTGACAACACGCCCAAAGTATGTGAGCCGAGTTTCACCTTCCTGGCCTCCAGGGAGCCCTGTTGGCACGTCCCCAGGACCGGCTTGACGGGTCTTAGTCATTGAGCATCCAACACCACAATTCAAAGGCCCCGTTCTCTGTTGTCCTTATTAATCATCCAGTTCGTGGTTGCAAGGGAAACAACTGACCGTCGGGCTTGGATTAGGCACGTTCTAGCCTTTAAACCGACATCCTTGCCTTTAGCTCTTCGGAGAGGCCTTGACAGGGCCAAGGCAACACGGTGTTTTTACTGATTGACTGCTGCTATTACCTGGATGTTGACTGTGGATCCAAGTAAGATGAAGTAGTTGACAGTTGTGTTGTTGTTGTTGTTATGTGCCGTTTTTGTTGACTCACAGCTGACCCTTCGGGAGGTTTTTCAGAGGCTGTAAGTCGCACTGGAGGAGATTGCCCATCTCTCCCGTCGAGCAGCTGGTAGATTCTCCTGCTCTTAGGTGGACAGCGTGTCTCCTACCACGAGGCCATCAGAGCTTCCTGACGTCCATGGACTGCCGCACAGATCTGCGTGCTTTCTTGCTCAGAAGCCGTGCTGATATTCCCTGTGGGTCCCCTTTCAGGACATGTGCTGCTGAGTGAGCACCCGTTTGGGGCGTTGGAAGCCCGTGGGGTGCAGTTCTGTTCTGAGTCACAAGGGGGCCATGAGCAGACTCACCAGAGGAGATCACTAAGGTCGCAGGGCCCGTAAACGGCCAGTGAAGGGGGTCTGGAGTGTTGTCCTGTCCCTCCCCGGAGGGAGAGGAGGAGGAGGATTGGAGGGGCAGCACAGACGGCAGACAGGCCAGGCCAGGGGCCCTGTTGGCTGGGGGCTTCAGGGAGGACAGCTCCTGAGGAAAGCAGGACCCCGACCCGAGAGCATGTGAGCTTGTGCAAAGCGGGGCCAGGTACAGAAAGGGCTCCTTCTGGCTGCCATATTGGAAGCTACATTTGAACCCCAAGGAGGCCGAGTAGCTGTTTGGGGAGTTGGGGACTGTCCTGTCTATCAGAGAGCTGGCTAGTGACCAGGACACCAAACCACAGGTCACTCGGGGAGGTAGCTTCCTGATTAGAGTGGGACTTTGTGCAAAAGGCATCCTACGAGCGGATGGATGGGTCAGGGACCATGTGACCACAGCTGATCTGCCAAACCCAGACGACCCGGGCGAGCCCTGCACTGGCTGGAGGTCAGACGGGCAGCATGGAGCTCTTGCCCAGCCTGGGGCCGGAGACTTGGACCCTCCTAGTGGCCTGCAGCGTCCTGCTATTGCTGTGAGTCCCCACCCAAGAAGGGGCTTACAAGGTGGGGGGGAGACCTGGACACCCTGAGAACTCAGGCTCTGGGATGGCTGGTGGGGTGTGGAGGACGGGAAAGGTGAAGGACTAGGTGGGTAGGGAGAGAGGTGTGGAGGGAACTGACAAGGGGAGGAAGAGGAGGGTGTGGAGGGACCTGATGGGGGGAGGTTATGGTGGCCCCAGCCTGGGACCAACCTCAGTCATGGGCTTTGCCATCTGGCCTCAGCCTGCCTCTCTGAGAAAGCCGGGGACTGCTCCCAGGGAGGGTAGATGTGGTCCCTAAGTGCCCACCCCACACGGTGGACACTGCCCAGGGCAGGGCAGCTGGACTTGAATTCCCAGCACAGAATCTGCCTCCTAAGGGCCCTGTTCCCAGATAAGGTCACGAGCACAGATATTGAGGGTTCGGACATCAGCATACCATTGGGGAACATGGTTCAGTCCATCACAATTAATTTTTCCCTCAGAAGTGTCTCAGTATATATGTAACATTTCTAATTATTTTCTTGATTGGTGCATTCCCTTCTCATTTGTTGTGGTGAATTTTTAAGAAAATACGATGAACCAATTAAAAAAAATGTATGAAATCATGCAGATGTGACGACATAGGTGTGGATACATAGATGTTTTCTGTGGCTCATTTTTCAAGTAACATAATGATTCTGGGACTTTGCCGTGACGGACGGGAATTTCGGTGCCCAGGTGGAATGAATCTTGCCGCTATCTGAAAGATTAGCGGTTTGTGGTTCAAATCCACCAGTCACTCCTAGAAAGACGTGCAGTGTCCTTCCAGAAAGGAAGATGCTTTTCTGACTAAATGCCCATGGGGGGGGGGGGGGGGGGGTGCTGTGAGTTGGCCCCGACTCCTGGGCCGTCAGGGCGGCACAGACCCAGTGTCTAGTGGGTAAAGCAGCTTAACCACAGGTTGACTATTTAAACCCACCGTCTGTCTCTGTAAGGATTGCAGCAGCCCAAACCATACGGGGCAGTCCTATGCTGCCCTGCACGGTCTCTAGGAGTCAAAACCAGCTTGGTAGGGCAGCGGGTTTGATCTGGACGTGTTATCATGTTAGGATGCACGGCACTGCTTGTGTTTTGAGGTTCCACACGGATTCCACAGCGTGTTGTTGTTAGTTGCCATCAAATTGGCTCTGACTCCTGGAGACCCGCAGGGTGCAAAGAAGACTGCTGGGCCTGGAGACCCGCAGGGTGCTGAGTCGACCGCTCTGCAGGGTTTCCAAGGTTGTGACCTTTTGGACGCAGGTCATCGGGCCTTGAACATCCAACCTTGTGTCAATCAGTGCAGTAGTTCAGTGTTTGCACCACAGGGGCGCTCACTGTTGGCATCAGGCGCCGAAGCGTCATTCTGACTCAGAGACACCCCACGTTTAGTGAGGCAAACCCTGCCTCGTCCTGTGCGTCTGCAGGACCACTGCTGTGCTGGGGTCATTGTCACAGCCACGGCATCAATCCATCTCCTCCTCTTTTTAACTGACCCTCTTACCAACTGTGCCGTCCTTCTCCGGGGACCAGCCCCGTCTGATGACACGGCCAAATCAAGTCTCCTCGTCCAGGCTTCTAAGATGCACGCACGCTGGCCGCAAGGCTCCCGGTAACACGGCTTATCTATCTGTTCTCCTGTAAATGGACATGCAGGCCAAGTGTGACCACTGGTTATTTCAAGTAAAGTTACAAGGGTTCCATTATCCTGGGACATGCTTGTTCTCCTCCCCTTAGGTCCCCCATGTGTGTATTTTACATACGGGAAACTCACATGGACACGTGACAGGTGTGTAACATCCCGAAAAGCACATCTCAGGCCGACATCTCTGTGACTCCATCACTCAGAACACAGAGCTGTTCCCTCAACACAGAGTTCTCCCTCCTGCGTCTTCTCCACGTCACACTCATGCCTACCTTCAACATCTTCACCCCCGAGATCAGAACATCTATGTGTTCTCCGTCTCTGTCATTTTAAGAGAGTTCTATGAGTGGAACCACATGTTAACCTCTTTTGAGAGACGTGATGTTGTGTAATGTAGGTTTTTCTCTCTCTCCAGAGTGGTGTAGTGGGTAAAATGCTTAGGTATTGAACTCAATGTTGACAGGCATTCAGCTAGAGAAAGAGGAAACAGTCTGTGTTCTTAACGCTTTGGCTTTGGAAAGCCGTGAAGCATTTGTTCTCTGTCCTGCCTGCTCTCTGTGTCAGAGTCAGCTCGGCGGCAGTGCGCTTGGGACCTCACGGTCCTGAGCAGGTGAAATCATTTCAACCACTGAAAAGACCAGCCTTGCTTTCATGAAACTGGCATCCCCTACCTCACCGCCTAACTGGCCCTGCTTTTCCTTATGCAAACTTTACTCATGACTCAAATCCATTTCTAATGAAAACCATTGTTGCTATCGTTCAGTGCCACTTGAGTGAGATTCACGGCAAACCTGTGAACAACAGACCTGTCCTGTCCTGTGTCGTCCTCACAAGCTCTGATGCACTTGACGGCATTGCTGCAGTCACCTTGTCAGTCCACCTCACTGGGGGTCTTCCTCTCCTTCGCTGACTGCCTATCTTTCCAAGCGTGATGTCCTTTCCCAGGAAAGTGTCTCCTAGCCACATGTCCAAAGTAGAAGAGATGAAGCTTTTCCATCCTCGCCTGCAAGGAGCCTTCTTGCTACACCTCTTCTTTGACATACCTGTTTGTTGTTTTGGCTGTCCACGTGATGTTCAGTACCTTCTCCAACATCACAACTCAAAGACATCAGTTCTTCTGTCATCCTTATTCATTGTCCAACTATCAGATGCATAACAAGTGGTTGAAAAGACCACAACATGAATGAGGTACACCTTGTTCTTCACCCTGACATCGTCATTGTTCCTCTGTATTTTGAAGATATCCTTGACAGTGGACTTGCCCAAACCAAAATGTCTCCTTCTCATCTGACTGCTGGTGCCAAGGGTGTTGACTGTGGATCCAAGTAAGATGAAATCAAAAGTAGTCATCCTTCAAGGCAATTATGACTTGTGGCTCTCACATGAGACAAAGTAGAGCCCAGGAAGTCCCCAAAGGTTCATTTCAGGGAGTAATAAGTAGGACATTTCTTCAGACACCTCCCTGGACTGAAGTCTGAGCTCTCAGTCAGCAGCCGAGTGCATCAGCTGCACCCTCGGAGACTCCCCTTCCTTCCTTAGTGCCCACAAGAGAAGTACGAGATGGGTGAACAGAAGGGTGTGTTGACCCATTTCACCACCTACCCAGCCCTTAAATGGATTCAAATCTCCGGTCACACGGGCCACATTTCAAGATAGGTAATCTTGTGTGGATGTGGCTACCATGGTGGACAAGTGCATCATGGGGCAGATTCCTGACGGCAAAGGCCTCCAGGACGGGGCGTCTTCACACGCAGCCTCTCTTTCCGTCACAGGTATGGGATATGGCCCTATACTGTTTTTAAGAAGCTGGGCATTCCTGGACCCAGGCCCCTGCCATTCCTTGGGACATATCTGGGATGTCGAAAGGTGAGTGGACATCAGAGCCATTTTCCTTCGCCACCACCATCCCCCTGAGAGCTTGAATCTGTTCAACAAATGCTAATTTGTTTGTGTTCTCTCGTGGAATGAAGAGGTCATGTTAGAACAACACAGGAAGGAGGTGGCAAAGTGGAGAAGCCTTTTCCTTAGTCTCCACGGGAAAAGGTTTGACTGAAGGTGGACATGACCACTGTTCCCAAGCCCCTGGCCCAGATGATTTCCCACCATGGATTTTCCCAGTTTCCTGGGAGATGTCCTTTCTCCTTGTACTCTGGGGAGGTAGGAGTTTCATTCCCATGTCCAACAGCTCTCAGCACCAGGTGGAAGAAGCCAGTACTTTGGACACTGTTTATGACAGGTCCAGTGCACTGGGTGGGCTAGTTTGAGAGGCAGATGCACACCAGGTTGACAGCTCAGGCTGGAGTGTGGCGGCGTGGGACATGAGGCTTTGCACGCTTCCACTCCACACCCTGGGTGGGAACCGCACGAGGCCATGGCTAATGATCGGAACTCCTGCGTGGTTTCCTCCACACGCGTGAAGACACTGAGTCAGACCGGTGTTGTCCACCCAGGCTTGCTCACAGCCACATACGTCTCTGCTGTTACTCACTTAATGATTTTTTTTCAACACACACTCCCCTTTCTTGTTTACTCATTCCTATTAAGCCCCAGCACAGTGATTTATACCTGATTACTAAACTGAAAACACACCTTTGCAGAATCCAGCTCCAGCTGTTCCGCTTGTCTTCACTAGGGTGTGGCTTTGCTCGCAACAGGGTGTGAGCTGATTAGATTTGGCCTCAAATTTTAAAAGGCATTTGGCTGCCAGCCTGGGGCTATTTCCAAGCTGGGAAGATGAATAGAATGGTCAGATTCTGCAAAGGTGTGTTTTCTGATTTGGGGTTGAGACTAGGGTGTGGCTTTGCTCACCACAGGGTGTGAGTTTACTGGGTTTGGCCTTGTATTTAAAAAGGCTCCTGTGCCCTCGGGCCTGGTTTTTGTGTATCTCGCAAATAAAACAGGCTTGGAAGAAAGGAGTGGCATCCACTTCCAAAAGAAAAAGAAAGAAAAGCTTCTGGAAACTATGAACTTGGAGAAAAGATGAAAATTTTGTGTTCAGGAAGTTCATTCATAGGGTCGCTATGGGTCATTTATGACTCCGACAGCACTTAACAACAACTAAACTGAAGGCTGATGGTTCAAACCCATTCCATGGCCCTGCAGAAGGAAGGCTTGGAGAACTGCTTTCACAAAAATCACAGCTGAGGAAGCCTTTGGAATATTACCATGCTCCATATAACGGCAGAGAAAGACAATATAGCTTAGACTTGGGAAATAATATCTTAAAAAGTCTAGATTCAAATGTGTTACAGTTGATGTATTGGCTTTATAAAGTTACGCTTTTCACTTATTCACCTTAAAATGGTGAATATTGTCCTAACAAAAGCTTTTGCCTGGACTTCCTTAATAATCTTGTGTCCAAATGGGGGAAATGGGTCTGTGGGTGTATAATCCTTCGGACAGCTGATCAATACCGACCAGACATGTCATGTGACTGTTCTTAGGTCCTAACAGACTTCTTTTTTTTTTTTTTTTTACAGGGAATTTTTCAATTTGAACTTGAATGTTTTAACAAGTATGGCAAAATATGGGGGTAAGGACCTCACAACTCGACCGTTTCCTGCCCGTACAGTAACATAAGGAAGGGGGGGCTTTCAGCAGTGCCCTCCTGTATAAACGCCCAGCCCCCCAGTCAGCCTGAAATAAGGCAGCCAGGCCCAGTGCCCACTGCTGCCTTCGTTGTCTAACACCACTGACCGTCAGTACTGACCCCTCAAAGCACAGTTAGGAGAACAGTTCTATGGTCAACGTAAAAATTAATCAGCAAGTATTCACGTCACAATTATGCACTCAAGGTCCTGAGTCGTGCACATGGCAAGGACTCACCCCTCCTGAGCCCCCCGGAAATGCTAACATCAGAGCTGGTTCTTGACAAAACGGCCGTGAGTCTCTGGGGCAGCTGGCGCACTCATGTGTCGCTGGTGAACCCACAGGAGAACCCGCCCCCTGCAGAATGGCCCGTGTTCCTCTAACATTGCCACGCACTTAGCCTGCAGCCCAGGGGTTCCGCTCCTAGGCATTTACTTCCAAGCAGAAGAACCTGTCCGCAGCGCTATTTGCTCTAGAAAGTTCTAGCACCTGTTTTAGCTTCCTAACCGATTACCAAGAGACTGAGCGGCTGTAAAGAGCACACTTTTCTTTTTCTGGGGTCGAGGACCTCCTCCTGTGATTCGGAGCCTTGGAAACCACTGGACGGTCAGCCATGAGTCAGTTCCAACTCTACAGCAATGCGCTTTGTGAGCGAAAGTCCGCATCAAGGTTCTGGTCACACTGGTTCCTTGTGCGGGTCCTGAGACAGGAGCTCCCTGCGGCTAGTCCGAGCCTCTAGCGGTCATCCCTGGGGTTCTCTGTTTGTTGATGCACCTTGAAGTGCTGTCTTTCCCCCATTTGATCATGTCTCCGGCTTTCTCCCTTAATAAGACGTAATGCAGAAGGGACCCCAACTCTGACATGACCTTGCTAACATAACTGCTCATACCGAAGACATATTGTAACCAAACAAGGTCCGATTCACTAGTACAGGTGTTAGCATTCAATTCCCAACAACCTCCTTATTCATAATCCCAATTCTTATCAGCAGAAACTTTGCAAATGAACTGTGGCACATCCGTACCAGGGTGGACTGAAGATACCCAAAACTACACCCTGTACCCCACGTCGATTCCAAGCCCTGGTGACCATCCATCGTGTCTCGGACGCCGTGAAGCCTTGTGGGAGGGGGTACCTCACCTTTCTCCTCCAGGGTGACTGGTGCTTTGAAACCACCGACCTTTTGGTTCGCCACCCCACATATAATGGACTATACGTCCCAGGACGCAGTGAGAAGACACAAACTCTGCCCCAGTGTGCGTACAGCTCAGTGTCACTTGGAGCGACAGAAGCTAAACATGAAGGAATACACACAGGACAGTCTGTGATGGGAGATGAGTGGGTGGATGTCCTGTATCTTATTAGAACTGTTACGATTGCACATTCTCAAAAGATTCTCAAGTATCCCATGGGAAAAAATGCAAATTCAAGATTTCAATATGGCTAAAAGATAGGACTTGATAAAAAAGAAACCAAAAAACCCATCTGGCAATAAGTAAGGGTGATGGGGGGGGGAAATATTATTGGGCCATGCTCTTGCAATTGGAGACTTAGATTTTTATTTACTCCATAGAGGCGAGGGTGGGAGGGGCAAAGAGCTTTCTTAATAAAGCTTTGCTCTATTTCCTAGAAATAAAGTAACCAAACAGCTGTGCTTACGAACTAGGAAGTGATGTGCTGAGGAACATTTTTTTAACAACAGTGAAATGGTCAATCAAAAGACATATACTGCATGATCTCACCCCTATAACTTGAAGAGGTGAATGTGGAGAGACCACATTTTGTCATGGTTGCCCTGGCTGCCACAGCTTGTGCCCAGTTGCTGGTCGAGAAGTTGGTGCTTTGAACCTGCTCAGCAGGTATGCACAAGGCAAGGCTTGGCAATGACTTCCGTAAAGCTCACCAGGAGCTGACATTGACCCCAAGGCCCGACTTTAACAACCAGGCTATGGGAGAAGGGGAGCTGTGGCTTAGACAGTGATTTGTTTCTGTTCGTGACGATGGGAAGTTTGGCAATGCTTATCGGTGGTCATTCCAACAGGATTCATGCAGTTACTGAATTGGACAAGTGAAAAATGAATCAAGATGAGCCACTCCCATGGCGTTTATTCCGACTCACGGCCGCCCGGCCGCCCTCCCAGGTTCCCGTTCTCCCTCCAGTAAAGGGCTGATGGCTCAAACTGCCAGCCTCCCACACAGTGTGCAGTCTGGGCTTGTTCATGAAGAGACAGGGAGTCAGTTGACCTCTTGCTTTGTTTTGTTTTGTTTTGTTTTGTTTTGTTTGCTGCTGACGTTGAAATAGCATCTATGAAGGCAGACAGCCCGTCTTGGCCATCTTGGACGCTGCCATCATCAAGACCATTCTGGTGAAGGAGTTCTACACCCTCTTCACCAACCGCCAAGTAGGTTCTAACACTCCTGCTTCCACAAGCCTGCTCCGGAGAGGCAGCCGGCGCGGGTGGGCGGTCTGCCCTGGCCATGCCCTTGTCCTCCCTCCGAATGCTCCGTGCGAATGAATCATGCCTGACACACTTGAAACCCTTTTCCATATTCATACATCGTTTCCCAGTCTTCTAGCTTTGATACATGGGCCTCAAGTTTTTAACATTCTGCCAGAATGGAGGTAGCATGGCAGCTGCCTGGAATTGGTGTTGATTTCCTGAAAATGAAGGCCTGTTACTGTGGAAATTACTAGATCCGTCCAAAGGTGGCATCCAAAGTCACATTATTTATCCTCTTGAAAAGGAAAGCGGCCTTATGTCCCGGCAGCCAGGATCCGACTGATTATAACGGGTGGAGAGCCTTGCCAATTGGAGATCGCTCTACCTCTCTCCCACTCCTACCTGTCACAATAACAGCCGGTCTACCACCAGAGGCAAATCCGTCAGCGACTTTTAGGTCAAGTTTATGTTTTAAACAATTTCATGATCACTTTTCTGTTTACTCAAAGCACAATAACACCAAAACTTGATGGACACACATTTTCTGGAGCGTTCTCCTCTACTCTCCTCAATCTGTTATAAGCAGTAAATGTCTGGCACCACTTTTACTCAAACCAGCCACGTCCCCTACACTGAGACCCCTTTAAGTACCTGAGTTTCTTCACATTCCAAAGATGGCGGTGGGAGTTGAGGAAATGTCAGAGACATTTCACGCAAGATTTTAGCATTGTTCTGTACGATGCATTCATTATATTTGATTTAGAAAAAGAATCCTTCCCAAACATCCATGCATGATTCTCTTTCTTGGCTTGACTGCAGTAAAGAAACAGACAGATTAGCTAGTTCTGCACAAGAAGTCACTTGAAAACCACCTACCCTATGACAGGAGCATTGACTTTGTAATGTTCTCTGTGATGTCCTCTTGTGTGTTAGATCTCAGTTGTTAGCTGTTGTGTGCCATCAAGTTGTCTGTGACTCCTAGACAGCCTACGTGCAACAGCTCTGAACTCTGCTCTATCCTGAGCTGATTTCACTGTCTCCGACGCACCTACCTCCATTTCCCCAGTCACTGAGTCTGTTCATCTCATCCAGGGTCTTCCTCTCCTGCACCGTCCCTCCACTCTTCCAATCATGGCGTCCTTGTCCAAGGACTAGTCCCTCCAGGCAACATGCCCATAGTATGTGAAACAGAGCTTCAAAATCCTTGCCTCCAAGGAGCAGCTCAGTTTCACCATTTCCAGGATGAACTTGTTCATTCTCTTAGCAGTCCATGGCACGTTCAACCCTTTTCTCCAGCACCAGAGCTTAAAGGCATCGATTCTTCTTCTCTCCTCCTCAGTCATTATCCTGCTCTCTGATGCACAGCCCCTGAAATCTACTGTTGCACTCCCACTTCTCTGACAGCTCATGTTAGCAACACTGCTGAACCTTCTCGAAAGAGGCAAGGCCTCCTTTCTGACTCCATTCTCTTTTCCTAGTTGGATAATATGTCTAATGGCCTGTTGGGAAAAGCTCGTGGTCCTGTTCTCCAGCCTGAGCAGTGCCCGGTTTTGTTCACTTCATTCTCTTTAGAACTTCGGCTTAAATGGAGACTTGGAATCTGCTATCATCTTTGCAGAGGATGAAAGGTGGAAGTGGATCAGAGCCACGATCTCCCCGACCTTCACCAGTGGGAAGCTCAAGGAAGTACGTGTGAGCAAGCCGGGCCGTGAGTGGGAGGGAGGAGGTGGTCCTGGGGGTGGGAGGCGACAGGTGCTTGGAGGAGGCTGTCCCGGGGGTGGGAGGAAAGGGACTCAAGCAGATGCATGCACACTCACATTTATGGCTGAATTATTCACAATAGCAAAGAGATGGATGCAACCCAAGTGCCCATCAACAACCAACCAAATAAAAAACTATGGTATGTTCACACAATGGAAAATCACACAGCGTTGAAAACCCAGTGAAATAGTAAAACAGTACAAAACAACACGGGGGAGCTTGAGGACATTATGCGAAGTCGCAAAAGGACAAATACCGCATACCATAGCTGTTATAAAATAGGACAGAAATGGAGGGGCTGAGGAGGGAATGGGGAAAGAGCGGAGAGCTGAGGAGCACCACGAGAACGGAGGAGGGAGGAACTGTCTGAAGGCATATCTGATTAGGCATTACATGTACGCAAACAATCTGAACAGGGGGTGCACTGCAGGGTGGGCTGGGGGAGGGGAGGGCAAGGGAAGCAAATGTGCAACTATGAATAAAAAAAGCAAACAAAACAAAAAGCATGCTGACAACATTCAGACCATTAGTCTAATGAAGACGCCCTCACTGTGAGTGTTTACCGTCGATTACACCGGGAGAGCTGGGTAGACTTCCTTGGAATCATGGGCTCCAACATGAAGGCACATTGAAGGACTGGGACCCTTCTTTTTAAATACTGTGCCAGAGGAATTATATTTTAATATGTATATAATTTATAATATGTAATTATATAGAATTTAAAATGTCTAATTAATAATATATAACTAATGATATATAATTAATGATATATATCATTTTAACATATTTTTCATATAATCTTTTCTAAAAATATATAATTTAATAGTTAATAAATAGTAATATATAATTTAATATATATTGCTTTCATAGTTTAAAAGAGTCATTTGTAGATCCATCTTGAAATACAGTGTTGTGAGTGACAGGATGATATCCAAACGCATACAAGAAAGTACAGTGAATACCACCATCCTTCAAATATATGCACCAACAACCAGAGGCAAAGAGGAGGAAATGGAAGA
Organism: Elephantulus edwardii; assembly: GCF_000299155.1. Classification (NCBI taxonomy): domain Eukaryota; kingdom Metazoa; phylum Chordata; class Mammalia; order Macroscelidea; family Macroscelididae; genus Elephantulus; species Elephantulus edwardii. The sequence goes on from NW_006399830.1 coordinate 3,393,517, forward strand.
TTTCTACCAACTTTTGCAGTTAGAGATTGATCGAACATGCAATCAAGACGGATTAATAATAATAATGGGTGACTGGAATGCAAAAGTTGGGAATAGAGAAGAAGGATCAGCTGTTGGAAAACATGGACTTGGTGACAGAAATGAAGCCGGACATAGAGCATTTTGCACAATGACTTATTCATTGCAAATACATTTTATAAGAAACACAAATGCAGGCTATACACATGGATTTCACCTGATGGTATGCATAGGAATAAGATCGATTACATCTGTGGAAAGAACTGCTGGAGAAGCTCAATATTAGCTGTGAAAACCAGGCCAGGTGCTAATTGTGGAACAGACCACTAACTCCTTATATGCAAGTTCACACTAAAGCTGAGGAAAATTAAATCAAGTCCACAGGAACAAAAATTTTACTATCCCACCTGAATTTCAAAACCATCTCAGGGACAGGTTTAAGGTCTTGGACATTACTGAATGAAGACCAGATGAGCTGTGAGAAGATATCATGAATATTATTTAGGAAGAATGCAAAAGGTCATTACAAAGACAGAGGAGGAAGAAAAGTTGGATGTCAGAAGAAACTCTAAATATTGCACTGGAGCGCAGAGAAGCCAAAGCAAAGAGAACAAATCAAGATATTAAGGAGCTGAACAGAAGATCCCAGAGGGCAGCAGGGGAAGACAATATAAAGTATTACAATGAAATGTGCAAGGAGCTGGAGTCAGAAAATCAAAAGGGCTGAATTCAGCATTTCATAAGCTGAAGGAACTGAAGAGCAAAATCAAACCTCGAGTTTCAATACTTAAGGATGCTTTGGGCAGAATATTAAATTATCCAGGAAGCATTAAAAGAAGATAGAAAGAGTATACAGAGTCATTGTACCAAAAGGAACTGGTGGACACACAAGAATTTCATGAAACAACATATGAGCAAGAGCCTGTAGTAATAAAGGAAGAAGTTCAAGCTGCTCGGAAAGAATTGGCAAAAAACAAGGCCCCAGGAATTGATGGCATACCAACTGACATATTTCAACAAACAGATGCTGCCCTGTATGTGCTCACCAACTTGTGCCAAGAAATCTGGAGGACAACCACTTGGCCTACTGACTGGAAGAGATCTATGTTTGTTTCCATTCCAAAGAAAGGTGATATCACATGCCAGCAAGATTCTGCTGAAGATTATCCAAAACCAACTGGAACAGCACATCAACAGAGAACTGCCTGAAGTGCAGGCTGGATTTAGAAGACACCGTGGCATCAGGGATATTATAGCTAATATCAGATGGATCTTGGCTGAAAGCAGGGAATACCAGAGGAATGTCTATCTGTGTTTCATTGACTATGCAAAGGCATTTGACTGAGTGGATCACAACAAACTGTGGTTGACTCTCAGAAGAATGGGATCCCAAAACACTTGATTATTTGTATATGAATCCTGTACTTGGACCAGGAGGCAGTCGTGAGAACAGAGCAAGGGAACACTGCATGGTTCAAAATGGGGAAGGGTGTGCATCAATCAAGGATGTGTCCTATGCACATGACGTTATGCAGATGACACAACCCTGCTTGCTGAAACTGAGGAGGACCTGAAGCGCCTGCTGCAGAAGGTCAAGGACCGCAGCCTCCAATATGGATTGAAGCTCAGCATCAAAAAAACAATGATTCTCACCACTGGGCTGATTGACAGCCTCATGATGGATGAGGAAGAGATTGTTGACGGCTTCTGTTTACTTGGCTTTACAATCAACACTCTTGGCACCAGCAGCCAGGAAATTAAAGACAAAGTGCATTGGGAAAGTCTCCTGTCAGAGACCTTTCCAAGGCACTGAGGAGCAACAATGTCAGTCAGGCCATGGTCTTTGCCATTACTTGCTATGCATCAGAGAGCTGGACAGTGACTAGGGATGGTAGAAGGGGAGTTGATGCCTTTGAGCTGTGGTGCTGAAGAAGAGTGTTGAATATACCATCGACTGCTAGGAGAACAAACAGGTTCGTCCTGGAGAGGGTGGAGCCAGGCTGCTCCTTGGAGGCAAGGATTCTGAAACTCTGTCTGACATACTTTGGACATGTTGCTAGGAGAAACCAGTCTTGGGAGAGGGACATAATGCTTGGGAGGGTGGAGGGACAGCGCAGGAGAGGAAGACCCTCAATGAAATGGATTGACTCAATGGGGTAATGGGATTAGGTGTGTCGGAGACAATAAAATTGACAAGAGATAGAGCAGGGTTTAGGGCTGTTGTACATAGGGTCACTATGAGTCGCAAACAACTTGACGGTACATAACAACAAATCTAATCTATCTATCTATCTATCTATCTATCTATCTATCTATCTATCTATCTATCTAATCTCCCTTGTATTAAAAAGTCAGTTGGGCCCAAGGGTCTAGTGTTATTTTATTTTGGAGGAACCTTCTTTTTTTTAAAAAAAAATTTTTTTTAAATTTTATTTTATTATTTTTGTGGGCGTGTACCGGAACCTTCTAAATTGTACAGCACTTCTCTGTCAATTTGCTGCACTGAGGTAATCTGGGTTCGCTGTGATGCTGAACTTTGTGCCATGGGGGGTCAAATGCCGTAATGGTTACCCCTGGTGGACAGTGTTTGGTGGAACTCCCACTTTAAGACAGGTTTGGAAGCACGAGTGGCATCCACTTCCTAAATCACATGCCTCTGAAAACTCTATGAACTTGGAGAAACGACGATAATAATAGAAAGTCTTCAGGCCTTTAGTCCATAGGGTCACTATGAGCCATGCTCGACTCGACAGCAATAAACAACAAACAACAACAATATGAAGGACACAGGAAAGTGTGCAGTGAGAACAGCCTGGAGTTGGGGAGAAGAGGGTCCCACGTCCTGCCCACGCTGAGAAGAGCTGTGGGCTTAGAGAACCCGCTGGAGAGGGTGTTCAGTGCAATTCTTCTCAGGAGAAAGGAAAATAAGGAGTGGGGAAACAAAACAATATAACATCTCTTTTTTTTAAAAAAAAGGAAGAAATCGTGGAGAACTGTGCTCCATGATGAGCCGGAATTGATCTATGCCACTAGTGAGACTGAAGTGGACACTTCCCTCCCCAACTCCACCTTGGAATTTCGCTGTTGGTAGCTTGATATTAACCACAGTAGAGCGTCCAAGCCACTGAAATAGATAAACACTACCAATCAGGATGTTTACCCTCCCAAGTCAGCTGTTAAACATTTACCAGCCGTCTGCAGCCCCATCCAGAACTCAATTCCCCTCCTGCATCGTGATTGCAAAAGTAAGATGACTCTTAAATCCTACACTCAGGTGCAATTGCTATTCACAGACCAATTTTCCAAAAACAATAAAGGCGACTTCCAGAAGCGTGTGAAGAGCTGAGGTAACGCAAGGCTTTTTCTCTCCATCCTGTTACTCAGCACTCCTCCTTCCTCTTCGCCTGAACCCTCCTTCGTTTCTGCACACCTGATCGGCGAGTCCTTCCAGATACACACGAGTGTTCATGTCAGGGCTACTTCCTGATAGATCCCTGGGCGGTGAAAGGGGTCCGTGCTTGGTTGCTAATTCAAAAGGTGGGAGTTCAAACCCATACAAAGGCTTCATGGAAAAAAGTCCTGGAGATTTGCTTCTGTGAGGATTCCAGACCAAAACAGTGTCGTCAAGTCAATTTTGATTCGTGGAGATTCTGCAGGACAGAGTGCAAGTGCCCTGTGCAGTTTTCAAGGCTGTAATCTTTACGCAACAGACCGCCTTAGCTCTCTTCCCTGGAGTGCTTGGTGGGTTTGAACAAGTGACCTTTGAATCAGTAAACAAACACTTTAGCACGATGCCACCTGACAAAATTCGTGAAGTAGTTTCTACTCTTTAAATCAATGGGACAACAGGCTTGGGTTCTGGTTTGGATACATGAGGACACTCCCATGACTGAGTACCGCTGTCGGCCCTTGTTTTCCAGATGTTTTCCCTCATTAACCATCATGGAGATATTTTGGTGAAAAATCTTGAGAAGAAAGTGGCTCGGGACGAGTTGGTGGACGTGAAGGAGTGAGTCCGGCCCTGGCGGGGAGGGGAGGGCATCCGTGGTGCTGCAAGCCCCTGGGACAGACGGACGGACGGCAGCAACAGGAGTGTAAGGCGAGTCAGAGCTGGAGCCCCAGACGTGAATACGCGAGGTGGTAGACCCTTACACCCCGTTAACAGAGGGTGACACGAGGCAATGGAGACCTACGCTGGCTGAGGGTGACCTCAGCTGTTACCTGAGAGGCTGGCCGTTCACACTGCAGACGAAATGTTTGCTGTGCTCTAGCAGATGCACTGGTGTTTATGATCTCGGTGTCCATGCCCTCTCCATCCCCGGCAGACCTTTCCACCCCAGGAACTCATGCTCAGTGATGGTACAGTGTTTGCTCAGTGAGGTCAGGGTCATCGTGCTGGGCTAGGGTATTCGTGAGCACAAGTCCTTGGCTAGCTCCATTTTCTTTCTTTCCAGTTTAATACTCTTTTCCACTTTTCCAGGATTTTTGGGGCCTACAGTCTGGATGTCATCACCAGCACTTCCTTTGGTGTGGACACTGACTCCATCAACAACCCTGAGGACGTTCTTCTCCAACGAATTAAGAAGCTGCTCTCCATCAATGTCTTCACCCCTATGATCTTCTTTGCAGGTACAACGACCTCTCTTCCTCTCAAAGGCCACATCAGGTTGGCCCCTGGTCATCTGTGAGCAGACGATAGTCCCCAGTACCCTGCAAATACGAGGTTGTTGAGAAAATCAGACGATCTAAGTTGTGTTAGAAGCCACGAACAAGCACAGGAGGCATCTAAATCATCAGGAATATTTCTTTCTCTGTTTAACACATTTCCATTTTTCAAGGTTATATTTAAAATATTGTTTTTAATGAGAGCAAGCCCAGTGAGCCCCAGTGTCCCTAAGACCTTTTGTTTGCATGCTGACATGAGCACCATTAGATGTCTATTCATTGATTAAACATGCATACTTCTACCGTGCTGGTATATTATATTCATACTAAAACATGGCTCTAGTAGATAATGTCAAAAGATAAAATAAAAGTGCTGTAGAGAGAAGCTCTGAAGACTCTTCAGAAGAAGAGTTCACTATAGATTGTCATAAATACCCCTTAATGCAGAGAAATGTACGTGATTGATTTACAAGAGGCGATATCCGTGGTGAGTAAGGACTGTTAGGACAGAGGAAAGGTGTTAATAGCATGTTAGTTAATAACATGTTAATTAGTAGCTTGTTGATCCTGAGAGACCTGTTCGCTTCCAGAGGATTTGCATGGTAGCCTGAATTCTGCCCTTGCCAAGATCTTATCTGAAGCCCTGACAGCCTATCACTCTGCCCAGTCACAGAGGTGGGAACTGGGATTAGACGCGGTGGAGAGGAGAGAGGGCACGAGAGGCCTCGAGCTTCCAGGTGAACTCTGGATTCAGACCTCTGGCCGTGAGGCCTAGCCCCACCTCCTGCTCACTCTAACCTTAGCCATGTTCTCACCTCAGTTTCTTCATCTGTAAAATGGATGGTAAAGTGGAAATGCCTTCTGAGATTTGGAGGTATTGAATGAACTGGAGCATAGGAAACCTTGGCTTATAACATACACTAAAACCCCAATTTACAGACATTATAGAGGAGTCTTAGTTAAGTAATAGTGTGTTACACGTTGAAATGCTGGTGGAAATGCCAGTGGCTGGAACCCAGCAGCTTCTGATAAAAGGTGGAGTTTCCTCCCCAAAATGTCCACAACCTTGGAAATCCAATTGTTAAATTAGAAATTAATGCGATGGTGATAGTGGTTTTAGGAATGGCCGATAGGATATTCTTCTTTTTATAGGCATTTATTCACATTCTGTTGTTTTGGGGGGTGAGAGTGGTTTCCGAAATCCCACATCCCTAAAAGCTTTCCCACTGAGGACCCCTGAGTCCCATTGGGGTGTGAGGATCGGCCTGCAGTGGACTGACGTTCTCCTCCCCCCCCCCCACGCCTCCTCCCAGCAATATTCCCTTTTCTGAAGCCACTGATGGAAAGGATGAATGTGACCATATTTCCACGGAAGGAGTTGAATTTTTTTGCAAGTGTAACCAAGCGTCTTAAGGAACAAAGGCAAGAAAGTGGATGCAGGGTAAGTCAACGACTCTTTGCCTGCCAGGCCACTGACTGCATTATGCAGACCCGGACTGAGTCACAGAGGAGGCCCCTCTGCCCGGGTGGGGTCACATCCCCGCTCTACTCAGGGGACACGCTTTAAGGGTTAGCCCTTGACTTCTCCCAGAGCCTTCGAAGAGTCTGGAACAGAATGAACCTAAATGCTCATGATCCAGGTAGAATCTGAGTGTTCCAAGCAGCCCAGTCCCAAGGGTAGCAGGCCAAGAACCGGAGAAGCAGACACAGTCAGACTGTCTAGAGTTGAAGGAGATGTGGTTGTGATGCTGGATTAAGCAGGAAACAATTGAATATAACCCCAGTCACTTTTGTAGGAAGTGTTTGGTCAAAACCAAAGATAAAGACACCATGGTGGCCGGGTGGCCTGTGCGCCTCTCCTGGGACCAGGTAGAAAGGCGGGCTGGAACCAACAAGACAGAAGATCGAGGTGGGCTGAGCTCTGACTTTCCCAAAGCCTCCGACAGTCGAGATCCCTAGGGCGCTGGCAAGGTTCCTGGGCTAACCGTGTCCTCAGAGAGGAGACATGCCTTCTTGGTCCCCACGGTTCCTCACTGCTCAGACTTTGACTAGGAGCAGAGAGAGCAGGTGAAGTGTGAAGGAGCGAAAACACTGAGCTGTGGGGAGACTTGAGTTGTTATTAACGTGGAGACCCACGACATCAATGGTGCTTTCTCAGAATCATCTCAGACTTGGGGGACTCCGTCTCTGAACCCCTCTGCCGCCTGCCACTGTGTCCTGTCCGTTACTGCACAAGAGTCCTCCAGACTAGACTGGGGTGGTTTACTTAAATGCACGTGTCCTTGGATGCCACCAGTTAAGGCATTTCCAGTCATTTTTATCTCGTGATGCAAAAATAACTTCTTTTGCCATTTCCCTATTCTCTATCAACTTAAATGCTGGCAGCCCCCCCAAGGTTGGTGGTTCATATCTGTAAGAAACAGCTGGCAATCTGCTTCTGAAAGATCAGGGCCCTGAAAGCCCCATGGAACACGGCTTATTCTTTCTTTACTGTGTCACCTTTCTCAATTGTCAAAAATATACCTAAGTATAAAAGTCTAATTTGCATGCATTTATGCATTCAGAGGGTCACGATGAGTCTCGGGCACTAGACACCAACAAACAACAACAAACTGTTATTTTGCCCATGGCCAGCTCCACCAATGACTGCGGTGGGAGCGGGAGTGGCTGAGACGCAGATCAGAGCAGGAGGTGACTGGTGTGCAGCTTTGTGTTGGCACGTACCCTGAGGTGGCACAAGCGGAAGCTTGGTGTCTCGTCCAGAGGGCGTCACGAGTGACATCACACTGAGTTGCTGTTGGGGAAGGCTCACTTCTCCCCCCCGCCTCTCTGTTCCAGGACCGTGTGGATTTTCTACAGCTGATGATTGATTCCCAGGCTGAGGTCGGCTCAGAACACAGTGAGGCAAGCCAGTCGCTGAGAGGTAATGTCCTAGAGGTCCTTAAGGGCCGTAGCGTGAGCTCGAGGTCATCCTCAAAGCCTGCCTCCGAGAGACCGTCAGGAACATCCAGGAACACCTCACTGTTACCGCTAGTTGTCAGTGGACCCTCAGTAGCCAGTAAGCCTGGTTTGAACTCATGGGTCCAGTAGGGCCTTCCCACCAATCTGCAGTGGACAATTTCACCAGCCCCCATCGTATCAAAGCTGTGGGGAACCCCATGGGAAATTGTCAACCCCAAACTTGCAAGTAAACCCAATGCAGTCATGCAAACCTCATTCAGTGCAAACCGTAGGTTCACCCCATCTCAGCTCCCCCACCCGCCTCCGTGCTGAGCAGAGCTGCTGTGCAGGTTTTTCGTGGCTGTGGCCTTTCAGGGGCTCGCTGCTGGGCTTGTCTTTGGAGGCGTCCTTGGGCGGGTTCAACATGTCAAACTTCCGGCCATTTGTTGAGTGATTAAGACCGTGCACCACCCAGGTCACCTGTTAAAAACATACCACATACTGAGAGATCTGCTCAGCGTCTAGCCACTTGATCATGCCCTTGACCAAGCCACTACCTGCGTCTGATTTCCTCATTCTCATCTGTAAAATGAACGAGCAGACTTTCTATTACCTTAGATAAAATCCCTCTAACACTTGCTCTTTTTCTATTGCTATATTCCCATCGGAAACGTCTCAGAATCATCCACTTCCAACTAAACTTGGGGGCCGTCTAGCCCTTGTTAGCCGCTTCTCTGGGCTCTGCCTCTTTCCTCTTTCATTGTTCACATTTCACAACTTACGAGGGGTGGACGGTAGAAGTCTTGAGACCAAGCAGTCAGGAGCGCGCCAAAAGGAAGCATCGCTTCAAGTCCACAGTCAGGGAACTCCCCACACACTTGACTGGAGTCTCTGCGTCTGTTTATGGTGCTGTTTTCCCTCTCAAAGCTTTGACTGACGAGGAGATTTCTGCTCAAGCCATCACCTTCATTTTTGCTGGATATGAGACCTCGAGCTTAGCCCTGAGCTATGTGGCTTACAACCTGGCTACTCACCCTGAGACACAAGCGAGGCTTCAGGAGGAGATAGACCGTGCCTGCCCCAGCAAGGTTTGTGATCTGGGAGCCCCGGGGGGACACAGTCATGGCTTCTTCATCTCACAGTTTAAATTTCAGACTAAATGCTTAAAGGCCCTGACAGCAGATACTAATCCAGGATCAAAGAAGAGTGGGACAAAATATAAAGCCTGCCTCTTAAGAACTAATTATTTAAAAAATTGTTATTGTTGTTATATGCTGTTGAGTCACTTGCGACTCATAGCGACCCTATGTACAACAGCCCTAAACTCTGCTCTGTCCTGTGCCAATCGCACCGTCTCCGATACACCCATCCTGATTACCCCAGTCACTGAATCAATCCATCTCATAGAGGGTTTTCCCTTCCTGCGCCGTCCCTCCACCCTTCCAAGTATGATGTCCCTCTCCAAGGACCTGTCCCTCCTTACAACATGCCCAAAATGTGTCAGACGAAGCCCCAGAATCCTTGCCTCCAAGGAGCAGCCTGGTTTAACCCTCTCCAGGACGAACCTGCTTGTTTTCTTGACAGTCCAGGGTACATTCAATACTCTGGTGGAGCTCTGGTGGCCTACTGGCAACATGCTGTGCTACAATCCTGAAAGTACAGGGTTTGAATCCACCAAATGATCTGCTGGAGAAGGAGGGGCAATCTCCTTTTGGGCCAGTTGGATCTTGATGGTACACGTTTAAAAAAGGGAGAATGAAAATATGAAACCAGTAGAGATGTCTTGGAATTATATCCTAAATGAAAAGTGTCCTGAAATCGTGTGTTCAGCAACTATCGGCCACCTGGAGTGACTGGGGTCATGGGGGTGGGTGTGTCAGAGACAATAAGGTCGGCACAGGATAGAGCAGAGTTCAGGGCTATTGGATGTAGGGTCACTATGAGTCGCAAGCGACTTGATGGCACGTAACAACAACAACAGAGCAGACCAGACTATAGGCAAGCTAAAAGTCAGGGATATGGCATGAGCTGCTGGACTAGGACTCTGACCGCTAGGAGGTGTCATTACTGTTACAGTGGGTGATGACAAACAAATGCTTGTGGGTTTGCTGCCTCTGCTTGGTATGTAACCGTTCCGGAGTTAAAGGAGGCAGACAAACAATGAACAAGCAAGTAACATGTGAGCAAGATGATGACAAATTCAGCAGAGAATATACAAGAGGACAATAGTTCAGAGATCAGGGAATGGAAACGTGGCTGGGCTGAGAGCCACTGTTCCTGGAAGGCACCTCTCCTAAGATGATGTTTGAATGAAGATCTGAAGAAGTCGACTTACAACAGAGTGCGTGTTACAGGCACGAGGAACAGAAGAGCCAAGATCCCAAGGCAAGGATGAGTTTAGTAAATCCGGGACTAGGAGACCCCAGAGTAGTAGCTAGACTTTGATGAATGGAGAGAGAAAGGTGGCCAGGCTGCAGGGACCAGATCAGACGAGCTGTAGTGTAACATGGAATGGAGAAATCACAGAGGTCTTCTAAACAGGGGGTACTACACTGGGATGTGTATAAAGGGCAGAGTTGTGTGAGAGCCATAAAGAAAAGAGAATAGCAAGAGGGATTTTTAAAAGTCACCAGAATCAGAGAAATTTGGGCAGACGTTCCAGTGGGTCTTGTTGATGTGTCAGACAGGATGTGTTTAAAAAGAAAGGGGAGGAGGGAGGAGAGGTGGAGAGCAAAAAGGCAAGGCCAAAACCAAGGCCAACTAGGTGTGGGCTCGAGAATTGGGGTGGGCTGGAGAAGCATCACCCAAAACGAGAGACGCACTGGGGGACAGAGTCGGTCACCCCAGGGTGGCCAACACACACTGGCGCAGACTGTCAGTACTCGAGCCCTGACAAAGGAAAGGTGAGTCAGGTCTACAAGTACGCTGTCGAGCCGGCTACCCTCTCACACCTGACCCGTCTTCACTCAATGAAGGAACTGCTCCTGTGCACGCACTTGGTGATCTTCGATGAACTACAGACCCTTCAATCACACCACGACTGAGGGTCACCGAATCTACTCTAGATGACCCAGGCAAGGAAAAGCCCTTCTTTTCCTTCATACCCAACACTTAACACACACCCTTCTGATAATCAGGAATAGGAAAGGGAACGAGTTATGTTTATCTCCATAAACAACTTCTGCCTTTGTTGTATGACAGGAAAACCGATGATACTAGTTGACCATTGCTAATTGTTTTGGTCAATGATCCTATAACAGAAGGGAGAAAATTAGAGAACAGAATTTCAAATTCTTAATGGAAGGCAGAATTTCTGTAGCCATTGAGGCTTGTTAATCCATTGAAACTATTGCTTTGAGCTAATCTTTAAGCATGAACTATTTTAAAACCCTGTTCTCTGAAGGTTTCTTTGAATAAAAAACTAGTTTGCCTGTTGTTAACTGCTGTCAAGTCAAACATGACTCATAGCAACTCTATGAACAGAAGGCCTGAAGCCGTCCTATACCTGTCAAATGATACCTACCAAGTTCATAGAGTTTGCAGAGGCATGTGGTATAGGAAGTGGATGCCACTCCTGCTTCCAAACATGTCTTAAACTGGAAACTCCACCAAACACTGTCCACCAGGGGTAACTGTTATTGCATTTGACACCCCAGAATATGACACAACCTGAGGTTACCTCAGTACAGCATATTGACAGAAGAGTGCTGTACCGCTTAGAAGAATGTTCCTCCAAAACATAGTAACAACCAAGTAAAATATCTCTCCCTTGAGCAATGCAGAATTTCAGACTTATCTGTGTGTGAGCCATGGAAAACAGGACCAGAAAGGTTCAATGAAAAGCTTAGGGGGTCATGGGTGTGAGTCAAAGTAGGTCGAACAATCTACAGAAAACCAGCAAGAAGGTTTGCACAGCTTGAAGAACTCAAACATTGTCACCGAGTTATCAGAGTAAGAGTTGTTCAAATGGTGGGGCTGTATATTATCGCCAGATTTTGTTAAATGACTGGAGAAAGCTAACTAAATTCTTTTCTGCTGCAGGCAAACCCCACCTATGAGGTTCTCCTCAAGATGGAGTATCTGGACATGGTGATAAACGAGACCCTCCGGCTCTTCCCTGTGGGAGGGCGTCTGGAGAGAATGTGCAAGAAGACCATTGAGATCCACGGAGTGACCATCCCCAAGGGAACAGTGGTGATAGTCCCCACCTACGTGCTGCACCGAGACCCTGAGTACTGGCCCGAGCCGGAGGAGTTCCGGCCCGAGAGGTAAGGGGGTTCTGAGTTTCAACTTTGGAGAACTTTCAGGGTTGTGTCAGTATAGAACTCGAGTTCTATATACACTGTAAGTTCTGTATGCACTAAAGTAATAATGTGTCTGCCTTCTGTTGTTGAACATTTACACAGTAGAGCATGAATCTAACTCAACAATGTCCACGTGGATGATTCGTTCTGGAAATTGGAGAGTAGTCTTTGACGGCACCCACTCTCCTCCACGTTTTCTGCCTTGTCCCTCCTTCCTGAACATGAACTCTAAGACTCCTACTTACCCTTTGTGGCTGCTGTCGGTTTGAGGCCACAGAGATAGTTCTTAACGGACACAATGCTCAAGGCAGATAGTCTTCACCAGTTAAGTGGAGGTGTTGCCTGGCTTAAAGAAGAACTTAGGGGATATTGTTTACTTCAGGTTTGACCATTATCTTAGGACAATTATCTTGGAGACTCATCTAGTCTGAGTGACTTCAGTAGTCTGAATTCAGTGATGATTTGACGTTTTGACATAATAATGAAGTACTCAGCTGTTAGCCTACAGGGTGATGGTTTGTCTCACCTAGTGTCCTGCACCCCTAGAGAATACCTCCAAGAATCCTGCACGGAGTAGTCTGCTCTGCTACAAGCTTGCATGAGTCGGACCTTCCCTGACTGGCAACTGATTATAATGAAAACACGTTTGCCTGCAGTTAAACACACAGGTGCAAAGTGCACACCTCCCAGAGTTCATATATGCACGTAACCACCATTGCAATAAAAGTAGAATGTTTTCATTATCCTACAAAGTCTCTTTTGGCCCCTTGGGGTAATCGGGTTGGGAGTGTCAGAGGCAGTGCGATTGACACAGGACAGAGCAGAGTTTAGGGCTGTTGTACATAGGGTTGCTATGAGCCTCAAGCAACTCAACCGCACATAACAACAACAGTCAATACCCATTGGAGAGAAGATGTGCATTCTCTGTTTCATGCTGTTAATAGGCTTGGAAACCGCACAGAGGGTCAGCTGTGAGTCGGTCATGACTCGACAATGAGAGAGATGGAGGCAAGCTCCATGTCCACTGCGGAAGATCCAGGTTCATGCATGCCACAGAGGGTTCATGCGTGCCACAGAGGGTTCATGCGTGTCACAGAGGGTTCATGCGTGTCACAGAGGGTGCGTGCATGCCACAGAGGGTGCATGCGTGCCACAGAGGGTGCATGCGTGCCACAGAGGGTCTATGCATGCATGCCACAGAGAGCTCACTCGTGCCACAGAAGCTCTATGTGTGCCACAGAAGCTTCATGCATGCCACAGAGGGTTCATGCATGCCACAGAGGGTTCATGCATGCCACAGAGGGACATGCGTGCCAGAGGGTACATGCATGTCACAGAGGGTTCACGTGTGCCACAGAGGGTGCATGCGTGCCACAGAAGCTCCATGTGCACCACAGAAGCTCCACGTGCACTATAGAACCACTGTGACTGCTGAAAGTGAAGGGAAGCTCAAAGACTGTTCGCTTTGGTGTGGATTATACCTTAACATAAAGAAAACACGAGTTTTTGTTGAATTCCTTCATGCACTTCGTTCACCCATCCACCAAGACAGACAGGGTCACTAGGAGTTGGAATCAACCCGACAAGACACAAAGGCAGTGGTCGTAAGCACCGGGTGCTGGGAGTGAAGGCATGAACTATGCACCTAGTCATTCCCTTCATTCGTGGGGATCTATGGGAAGGTAAAGGATGGCAAAGGGGCTGCTTCTCTCTGACCTGAGAACGCTCTGTCTGGACCAGGTTCAGCAAGGAGAACGAGCGGGCGAGGGACCCCTACGTGTTCCTCCCCTTCGGGGCCGGGCCCCGGAACTGCGTGGGCATGAGGTTTGTTGTCCTCTCCATGAAGGCCGCCCTCGTCTCGCTCCTGCAGAACTTCTCCTTGGAGACCTGCACGGAGACTACAGTGAGTCGGCCCTCTCTCCTTTTCATGTGTTTCGCTGGAAAGTTCTTGGTCTTTGGGTGGGTCTGCCGGAAGCCAGGAAGCCAAGTGAGTTCTGTAGGGAGCCTGGAAAACCTGAGAATTCCCCAGCCATTAACTTGGGGGCTCAGACTCCCCCCTCTAAGGTTTGGACCCCAGATGCACGGTGCCTTTCAGCATGGTCTTCTCTCCAATTCTACTTGTAGCTTATTGGTTCCTTCCTCGTGAGGTTTGGTTACGTGGGTTCTCATCTTTTTACTCAGGTCCTTCCTGTCAGTGCAGAGGTGAAGGACCTTGGACACCATTGTGAAGGGGGAGGCTCGTTGTGAGCACCCATCAAGTGCTCTCTGCGTGGGAGGGGCTGACAGCTGGGTCCTCGGCGGTGGGTAAGCTTTGGGCTGCTCACCGAATGGGTGGTGACACAGATTCACCGTCTGACCTTTGGGAGGGAGAGCGGCTCTGTACACCTAGAAAGGCTCATCCCACGCCTGGGAGGCGATTCTGACTCAGCGACACGCCACCAAGTTCCCAGGGCGCTGACCATCAGGGGAGGACACGGGTCATCCTCCCCCTCAGCCTTCAGTCCCGGGGAGCCTTCCCACCCTGTCCTGGAGGGTCCCTCTACGCCACCCCCACAGCAGCGTGTCGGGTTCTGGTCTGGGTCCTTGGTCCTGACTCCTGGGCCGCGGGAAGGGCTGACACGTGCCACTGGGAAATGAAAGGTCGGAGGCTGGATTCTGCCCGGGCACCCGGGTCCTGGTGCTCTATCTCTGAAGCACACGGCCGTGGGGAACACGGTGGAGTTTCTCTGTCTGAAACAGTAGGGTCGCCGTGAGACTTGCCAACTGGAAGACCCCCAGCTTGGGTCCTTGGGGCCTGACACTTAGCCGCTTTGCAGCAGAGGCTCTGTCCCGTCCTCCTCCAGGTTCTGTCTGCTTCCTCCACAGATCCCCCTGGAACTGAGCACCAACCTCCTGATGCAGCCCAAAAAACGCATCCTGCTGAAGCTGACCCCCAGGAGACGCTGCGCCTGAGGAGCGCGGAGCAGGGCACCTTCATCCTCCTCGCTCTGGGAGCCGGGGTCTGTGCTCCAGGGAACAGCGAGCTGCCTGGCTTGGCTGGAGCCGTCTGCTGGCCTCTGCCCCCCTCACTGCCATAATCAGTGCCTGGACAAGCCATGAAATAAAATACACATGAAAATAAAGCCTAATCTGACTCCCAGCACTTCGTTCTTATTAAAAAGAACTGCTCTGAGGGAGCTCAGGTGGCCTAATGGCAAGAAGCTGCACTGCAATCCCAAAGGTGTGAGGTTCGAATCCACTGGATGCTCGCTGGAGAAGGAGGGGCAATAACTGCTAACCTAGGAAGGTGCTCTGGTGGACTAGCGGATAAGGAGTTTTGCTGCTAACTCAAAGGTGAGCAGTTTGAATCCACCAGCTGTGTCGTGTGAGAAAGATGGGCATTCTCCCGTGAGATTCACAGTCACTGAAAACATGCTGGAGGCCCAGCTGGGAGCTGGTTCCGGCTGGACGACACGTAACAACTGACCAAAGGTTGGTATTTCCAATCCGCCTTTGGGGTCTCCACACAAAGGCCTCGGGAGCTCAGCTTTACCATTAGTCTATGCTGTCCAGCTCGTTCTGACTCATTGGCACCCCGCGTGACGGAGGAGAAGGCTCAGTGGCACACTGGCCAAGTCAGTCATATGTGAACAGAACCGTTCGTGTTCGGAACCCGTCAGACTTTCTGTGGGCGACAGAGGAGGCCGTCAGGTCTATAGACCGGCTGTCTGCTGGTTGCTCTGCCCTGGAATTCGGTTCAGCAGCATCAGGTGCAGAGGCAGATTAAGAGCGTTGGTTCATTTGTTGGGGTTTTTTCCTTCAGAGGAACAGCTGTTTCAAACCCAGAGTTGAGCCCTTGACCTCTGCCCCATCGGGGCTCCCCTCGGTAAGACGACAGCCCTAGTGGAAGTTCTACCCTTCGGGGTACATGGGATCCTGCTGAGACAGAAGGCACCCTACAGCAAAGGGGCTTTGTGGGATTGTTGGTGTTTCCAGGTGGCGGGTTTGGGGTTTTGTTGGTTTGGTGTTTGGGTTTGTTGTTTTGTTGGTTTTTTGGGTTTTTTTATTATTATTTGTGTGTGAGTGTACCGTCAAATCAGATCTGACTGGTACAGGAGGAGATTGTCCCTCCTTCCTCGGCAGGGCATCTGGTGGATTTGAACTGTGCGCCTCTGGGATTGCAGTGCAGCTTCTGGCCACTAGGCCACCAGAGCTCCCCTTTGTTGGTTTTTTTAATGTTGTTGTTTTTCATTTTGGAGGAGTTTTAGCAAGGAGGGGTAGGAGTTTAGGAACTGTTCTTTTAAATAAGACCCTCAGAGTGACACTCGACCACAGCGTCATTTGAGTTTTGAGTCCCCTCGTGTGAACTTGGCTGACGAGGACTCTGGCACGCTCCGTGCCGTCTTACCAGGCTAGCAGAGCCTTGGTAACGACTCACAGTTAATAATAACCGAAGCGACGGGGGCGATGCAGCTTCACTAGGGTTCCGAGGCTGCGGAGAGGGAGAAGCTGCACCTGGCCCCGGAGCAGAGCATCTACGCTGGTCAGAGGGCCTGGTGATGCACCGTGCTGGGAGCAGGCAGGTGGAGGTGAACTTCACCCAGGTGAGCTGCCATGGAGGTGGAGCCCAGCGGCAACCAGTGCAGGTGCTGGCCATTCAGGGAATCAAGGAGCCAGGTGACTTTAGCTTGACCTTAGCTCTTAGATGCCTCCCTCTGCTTAGGTCTGGGGGCGGGGAGGGCGGGGGTGTGTGTGTATGCCCACCTCTTACCAGGTGGAAAATTACAAATTGTCAGAAATCACAGTGATGATTCAGAGGTCGCACTAGCTCCTTGAGTCTGTGTGTCTCCCACAGACACCTTTCTTCATGAGTTTTGCTGTATGGAATCCAGGGCTGCTCTCATCCTTTGGACGTAGTCAGTGAATGTGGGCCTGATAATTCTTAATAACGCTTAAAATAACTTCAATTTCTATAGTATGAGATATAAAAACCTAACACTGAAATCTTGTTATTAGTGCTAATAAGTCCACTCGTAGAAGTTGTGAATCGTCTAGATTTTCCCTGAGAATTTGTAGAGAATTAGTAAGAGTTAGCTTTATGGCGGTTTTGTTTTCTCTTCATCTGACTTCCTGAATCTGCACGTCAACTTTAGTAATGCAAACAATCCCAGCTAATCCTTTCGTGGGAGGGAAGATATGACAGCTTTCCTTCCAACCATCTTGTCTGCCTCACCCTTGATATTTTTGTTGACATTAACCCTGGCACGCCCTGCTTCTCTACCTCTGTGTGTCTCCTGGAAACCCAATCTACAACGGAAGCTATCAAGCCAGCCTGTGTTCTTCTTGGTTTTCTAAAAGACTGCAGTGTGCTTCTGTTAAACTGCCAGGAAACTCACAGCAATCCTTTTCCGGATTTGGTCTTCCAAACAAATCAATAGTTTCTCTGTCTCATGTACTGACCTTTGCCTGGCCTTTGTTAAAATCATCCATTGTATGCTAATTGAATCCCTTCTCCCCTCCTCCTCCGAAATCTAGGGAGCAAGGAATTTGCATACACACATTTGTATACATTGTGCTTCCTTTATGTATATCACGGTGTATACAATCATTCACACCTTTGTATGTACTTTTTCCCTGTTGATCTGTGCCTGTTATCACATCTCTCCAGTTCCCGCTGGATCTCTCCTTGGATACTCCTTCACACCTCATCCACACCCTGCTGTCCTCGGCATTCTTTTTCCTTCTGAAATTTTTACATGTCTTGCTCAGTTATAATTGCCTTTTAAACTGCATTTAAAAATCTTGATTTAAGCCTTAAAACTATTGAAAAGGTCCAATAAGACAATCACTTCTTAGACCCATTTTGACAATTTCTTTTCCGATATCTACAGGCTTTAATAGCCTCGTCTTCGTTCTGTGCCTGGCTTGCTTGGCTTCTTTTTGTTATTAGAACTTTCACTGATGGGACTTCCTCTGCTGGACATGGGTGTTAGGGTTAGCAGAACATGAGCAACTTTGCTTCTAATTAACTGACACTTCTTAAACATGACCCAGCTCTGGATGAGATCGTCCAATGGTCCTGGCCCACTAGGAGGTGGACACCAATCTTGGCTGTCTAGCGTTGCTACACCAAGACTACACAAGTGTGGCTTTAACAAACAGAAACGTCTTCTATTGTTTACAAGACTATAAGTCCAGAGTCAGGGTGTCAGCTCTCAGGGAAAGTGCATTCTCTGTGTCACTGGTGGAGCTAAAACCTTGTTTCAGCATCTTTGGGTCAAGCGTACTGTGGAGACCCCTGTGTGTACTGGCCTTTCCCAGTGTCATGGGCTTCCTCACACAGAGACCCAAGTGCGAGAGGACACAGTCCACTACCAGCAGCTGTTCCTTGGTGGTACTGAGGCCCTTTCCACCTGTAGTGAGATTAAGATATTACACCCTCCACCAGAGCAGGCCTGCGGTGGGGTTCAACCTTAATAATCCTTTCACAACTATTTGGTTTATCAGTTTATGAGGAATCATTGCATTGCATAGCTTCCGACTTGCATCATTGTTATGTACCATCAAGTCAGAACCGACTCAGCTGAGCTCTAGCAGGTTCTCAGAGGCAGGGATTTGCATGGGAGGAGATTTTTCCCATGAGCCCTCCACTGAGTGGCCGGTGGATCTGAGCCTCGTGGCTTTGGATTGACAGCACAGCTCCTTCTGAGCCTCCACAGCTCCGTATTCCCTGGTATTGCGTGACATCATGCTGCGGTGTTCTGCGCCCTCCAGCAAGTTCTCAGAGGCAGGAATCTTACAGGAGGAGACTGTCCATCTTTCTGCTGTGGAGCGGTCGGTGGATTTGAACTGAATACATTCATGTCACAGCACAACTCCTCACGACATGAGATGCGATATGATAGACTGTATCATAGCGTATCACATCATGACTGCAGGGGCTTGGGGGACCCCAGCTCATGACAGTGTTGTAACCCTAAAGCCTGCTGTGTCGTGTGTTCACAGTTCAGGTGTCCTCTGGAAATAGGATGGGGCATCACCCAACTTTCTGTTACAACTCCCAACACTGACGTCAACTTCCGTGTAGACCTGCTTGTAGCCGGCTACTGGAGAGTGATCTTAACATTAAATCACAGCATTGGACCTCCACTAGTGGTCACATCAAATTATGTGCTACATTGTAAGCCGTACAAAAAAAAAGAAAAATAGGTGGTACAAGCTATCCAACCTGTGCCGACATCACGATTCAGGGGGGTCGCTCCCTCTTAGATCTTCCTTGGACATCGTTGAACATTTGCATGCATATGAATCGCTTGAAAAGATCATCGCCTCCATCAGTAGCACCTGGGTCATCAAAGTGGTACCTTTGCCTTTTAAAAATCTAGGGACGTCTTCTACAGTCAGTTTGCCTGGTGTAATAGGTTGATTTCTTGACTGCATGTTGATGGTTTATCTCAACAAAATACGACCCTTGACAATGTCAGTCTTCTCTGCATTTGTCATGATATTTGCTTAGTGGTCCAGTTAGGAACCGTCCTGGTTAAATCTGCGAGCTGCACTATCTGATATTCATCAGCAGGGTCTGCGTCCCCTTTTCACTTGCAGTAAGTAAAGACTGCTTCATCTTTATATCAATGACCATTAATCTTCCTCCAGTTCTGATGTCATGTTCTTCTTCACAGCATCAGCTTCTTGAATTATTTGCTCAGACAGTATGATAAAAAGATACAACTCTAAAAAAAAAAGATACAACTCTAACACACACTTCCTTTTTCTTATTTTAAAGCATGAAATAGCCTCTTTTAGAAAAAAAATTTACTGACTGCCTCTTTATCTGTGTAAATGGTACAAGAGCACCATTCTGGAATTACTATCTTTTACAATTTGATCTGTGTTTAGTTATAATACACACAGTTGATCATATGATCTACACAGTGGCATCAGAATTGAAGAAAAACTCCTCAATAATCTATGTTGTGCTAGTGACACAACTCTGCAGAAAGTCAAGAAGACGTAAACCACCTACTACAGAAGGCCAAAGAACACAATTCTCAATATGGACTGCATTGCAACATCGAGAAAACAAAAATCATCACCACTGGACTAGTAGGCAACACCATGAGATTGGAGAAAAGATTTAAGTTGTCGATGCTTTAATTTTACTTGACTCCACGATCAATCTCATGGCAGCGGCAGTCAAGAAAGCAAAAGCTGTGGTGCCTTGGAAAAATCTGCTGTCAAGGGCTTTCCCCGAGTTATAAAGAGCTAAGATGTTTATTTAAAGAGTAAGGTGCACAAGCAATTGTCTTTTCAGTTGCTTCTTATGCATCTGACAGTTGGACAATGAATAAGGAAGACTGAAGAAGAATTGATGCCTTTGAATTGTGATGTTAGCTAAGAATATTGAATATCCCATGGAATATTGAAAGAACAAAAAATCAGTCTTGGAAGAAATGCAATAGGGTGCTCCTTAGAGGCGAGGATGATGAGACTTCGTCTGACAGGCTTCGGGCAGGTTGGTTTGAGGGGCCAGTCCTTGGAAAGAGACACGATTATGGGGAAGGTAGAGGATCAAGGGAAGAAGACTCTCAAGAACACGGATTAACATAGTGGCTGCAGCGATGAACTTTAGCCTCAGGACGGTGCAGGTTAGGGCGGAAATTACCATCTCTTGTTCATGTGATTGCTGTGAATGAGAATCAACTCAATGACATCTAACAACACAACACATTTGAATGTCTGCACAGTAATAGACATGTTTCTGACATTCTCTGTTTCAGCAATATCCCTCATTCTTTGTCATTTTCTGGGTCCAGTTTCTAGCAGCCCATGTCCATGAACAACCACAGCAGTTTTGAGTTATGTAACATTTTAATTGACTATTATAGTAATAACAATGTTTGATAAATTCTGTCTTCTTTTTCATCATTTTTCTTTGAAATGGGCACAGATATTTACTTCTGCCAGTCAGATGCTCATATAGCTGTCTTCCAAATTTCAGGCATAGGCTTGTGAGTATTGTGTCCATTTTTGAAGCATGTCTGTTGGTTTTCCACCAAGTCTCGAAGTCCTGTTTTCACCAATACCTTCAATGTAACTTGAACTTCCTTCAACACCATCAGCTTTTGGTCATAAACAACCCCCTGAATTATTTTTACGATTGAGTGTGTATTTTGAGTAAAGTGATTTGGTATGCCTTCCATTTTCTTTGGTGCTTATTGCTTCATTCAGTTATTTAGCTGTAGAATCCCTTATTACCGAAACTTGAGGACTGAATTTTTACGTTGTTATTTCAGCTTTAAGATTTTCAAGTGATTTCTTCCTTTTGTGTTTCTAACTCAAGGGGTTTTCCGCCCACATTTCACTGTAATGCGTTACCCTGGCTTCTTAGCTGCCTTTGAAACCTTCTGTTCTGTTCTTGTAGGTCGTCTTTTCTTTTTCTTCTTGCTTTAGCTACGGCATGCTCAAGAACAAGCTTCAGTCTCTTGTGATATCCATTCTATTTTTGTTCCTCATCTTTTCACTGACCTTTTACTTTATTTGCAAATGTTATCCTTGATGTCGTTCCATAACTCATCAGATCTTCAGTCGTTAGCGTTCAGTGGGTCAAATCTAGTCTTAAGTTGGACTGTAAATTAAACCAGGATATATCTGTGGCTGAAATATGGCTCTCATGGATTTTTCATTTTCTTCAGCTTCAATTTGAATTTGTACATGAGCAACTGATGGCCTGTTTCTGCAGTCCCCAATAATACTGAGCTTCTCTATTTTCTCCTTTCATAGAAAAATGTTTCTTTTATTCTTATGGATTCTGCATGGTGAGGTCTAGATGTGTAACTATCCTTTGTGTTGTTGAAAATAGGAACAGCTGATAAGTTGTTAGCGTTGCAAAACTCTGTCTTGAAATCCACAGCATCAAGGCTGTATTTTCCAACTAATGACTCTTATTTGTTTCCAGTTTTTGTATTGCAATCACCGTCAGTATTTTATGCATCTTGGTTTATCAATTTTAGATCGTAGGAGTTCTTAAAAATCTTAAATTTCTGCATATTTACTTTCAGTAGTTCGTGTATAAATTTGAGTAACAGTTGTGTTGACCGGTCTTCCTTGTATGAGTATGTAGGCGTATCCCCCACCCCCACCCCCGACAGCTCTGGACTTTAGGATATATCTTGAAATGTTCTTTTACACAATGAATGTGACACCATTCATCTTCAATTTGTCATTCCTGGCCTAGTAGACCACATGATTGTCAGACTAAAACTGTCCAAAGCCAGTCCATTTCAGCTCACTAATGCCTAGGTGATCGATCTTCAAGAGTTCCATTTAATTTTTGACAACTTGTCATTTTCTGTGATTCATATGCAAGTAAGGCTGCCCATAATCCTTACAAGCAACTCCAAAATTCAAAAGTTTTGCATGTACAAAGTTTCTTTGACCTTTTTTGGCTGCAAAACTTGACCCAAATGGATAAAACACCATTTATAATCATTATTTTCTCCACTTCATCTAAATATTCATGCATTTTGCTGCAGTGATATTAATGGGTTTGATCACAGGATTCTGCCCCGAGTCCCTCTGGTTGTTAAGATGTTTGCCATTTGTTAACTACCTAAAGTTGAGATTCCAAAGTATAACTGACCCCCCAGGATTTCCAGGAGAACACACTGGCCTGTAACTAATGTGGAGCAAAATGGTTAGAATTTAGCTTCTGCAGGCTGTGGACTATGGCGAGTGTAAAACTGAAGGAGGGAGAGAGGACAGCAGGGTGGAGAGAAGAAAGGCGGGGGGAGGAGAGAAGTGGAGGGAAGGGGAGAGGATTGGGGGGTGACATTGACAGCATATCTCTTTATATGTTGTTGTGCACCTTAGAGTCAGGACTGACCCATAGCTGACCCTCCAGCAGGTTTTCAGAGGCAGCTAATCACACGAGGGGAAATTGTCCATCTTTCTCCCATGGAGCAGCCAGCGGCCTCGAACCATGTGCCTTCTGATTGCAGCACAGCTTCTTGCCACTAAGCCACCAGAGCTCTGTCAACTGACGGCTTGTTCACATCAAAACAGGCTGTGGAAGATGATTATATCATATCACATTAGGGGGCACACCTAGTCGGATGTCTGCCAATCCATTGCACAATAGCATGTCCATTCCTGGATCTGCTCCACTTTACGTGATTCTGTGCTGCTGTCACCATCCTCTCTGTGTCATCTTTAAAGTAAACCCAAATCCCTTCCACTAGAAAGAACCCATTCATTGGTTAGAGAAATGACGGTGCAGTCATGTACTAAGGACCAACCGATTTACAGAACACCATGCGACATGTACAAGGCCGGAGACCATCATGCTGAGTGAAGTAACTCCGTCACAGAAGGACAACTACTGTATAAGACCATTACTGCAGAAATATGAGAGTGACCAGGGGGGTGGGCAGAATCAGAAGATCAGGGATACAATGTACAGTGAATGAGTAAAGGATCAGAACAAGAGAGGACCAACCTGGGAAGACTTGATCAAAGAACAATATGAGTATTGCAATTAGCAAACAGGAGGAGCAAGACATGTATAGAAGGGAAAGGGGAGAAGGGAGACACTAGGAGGGAGGGGAAATAGTAATTAATTACATCAAACACAAGGTACGTGAGGGAGTGTATAAAACAGCACGTGAGTGGACATCAAAGGTATTGTCAGTAGTAATAGATTATCCAAAGCCCAAGGTTTACAAATGACAGCATAAAACACATGTATAGGGGCGAGCTCTGGTGACCTAGTGGCAAGAAGGTGTACTGCAATACCAGAGGTGCACGGTTCAAATCCACCAGATGCTCTGCTGGAGAAGGAGGAACAATCTCCTCCTGAACCAGTCAGATCTGATTTGATGGTACACACACACACACACACACTCACAAAATAATAAAAATTTTTTAAAAATAACTAAAAAAACCCACATGTATAGGAGCAAAGCACAATGTATATTAATGACTGCATGAAAGCCAATTTAAAAATAGGTATGAGGTAATCAACTCCTAATGTGGATGGCTGGCCTCCCGGAGAGGTAGACTGTCACGGTGCAGGCAGCCCCATTATGATTCTTATAAACCTACTCCCCAAGTAGGAGGGTCCCTTCAGGGTACAAGTGATCCGCACTCAGCCGCTGAGGGAATGACTTGGTGTGCGCCCTCAGTGCGGCACCACCGAGCACCCGACAGTCTGCTTCTTTGAAGATTGCTCTGTGCGTTATCACTGAGTTGACTCACAGCGACGTCCCACGACAGGGTAGACCTTCCCTGTGGTGTTTCCTTGGCTCCAGTCTTCGCAGAAGCAGGTGGCGTCTTCTTTCTCTGCAGAGGAGCTGGGAGAGCTTGAACTGCCAACCTTATTAGCGGTGAGCATTAACCCTGTGCCGTCAGAGCTCCTTCTATAAATCGACTTGATGGGCTTGGCTTGATGACAGACGGCTTTTATTCTGCACCGTGGCGGAGTGGTTGGAGATGCACAGAGGCTGAGTGAAAAGGTGGTTGAGGACAACCGTGATATCTCAAGCGGCTACAGGTAGAACTCTGGGTCCATGGCAACCTCCACAGCTTCTGGAGGTCGGACAGGGACCCAGCTTCTCGGGCACCCTGAGATGCCAAGAATCCAAGTGGCTCTCACAAACTATAATCTAGTTAGAATCCTTGTCCAGGCATGAAGGCAAATTAGCTACAGAGATGCCAACTGGTGGGAACACTTTGACTTGGTGGCTACCATCTGTTCAATTAGCAGAGTGACAATTACGGACATGACCTTGGAGCACATTACAGGCCCACTGCAATGGAGAAAAAGCATCCCCAATTTATTAAATTTTTTTAGCCCAGTTTGAATGAGGAGATTCAGAACAAAATGGCAGAAAACAGGGGAAGTTCAGATTCTGAAGAGGACACCTTGTTAGATGCCGTAACCGTTAGTAACCCTGTGCTGAGACTCTGCGGGGCCCACACGTTGCTGGATCCGGGCCCCTGTCGTCGTGCGTGGGTTAGTCCAGCTCACTGGGGGTCTTTCCCACTTCTGCTCACCCTCTGCTTTACAAAGCGTGGTGTCCTTCTCAGGGACGAGGCCCTCCTGAAAACATGTCCAAAGTATGTGAAATGAAGTCTCGACATCCTGAATCCGGTAGGGGTGCAGAAAGGACGGGGCAGGATGCCTCTCCGGGCTGCTCCACCTCCTGTCGACCCACGTTTTACGGAGTAGGATCCCTCCACGCGTCTTCCTGTGTATCTTGGTATTCTCAAGGCCTGGAGACTTAGACCAGTAACATTTGCCAGTAAGGACTTGGATTCCGGGAGAAAAAGGAGGAAAGAGCTTACAAAACTTGTTGTGAAGAAAAAGAAAGAAGATGAAGCCATGGTCTCTTCTTGTGAAATGTTTCCTCCATTTCTCACGATCCGACTGATGCCTCAGAATTATGGTGGGTTGGTGAGGAATTGAGGATATTGTGAAATGCCAGGAGAATCCATACATTGGTCTTCGAGGAAGTGCAGCCACACTGCTCCTCGGAAGCATTTCAGTGAGACTTCATCTCACGTACTTTGGACACACTATCCAAACAGGTCACTCCCTGGTGAAGGACATCATGCTTTGTAAAGTACAGGTCAACACAAAAAAGGAAGGTCCTCTGTGAGAGAGGCTGACCTATCGGCTGCAGCATAGACTCGAGCACGGCAGAGGCGAGACGGAGCAGGGCAGGCTGTATTTTGTTCTGTGTGTGTGGAGATGCTAGGGATTGGAGACAACTTGATGGCAAACACCACAGTGGTCAGGGAAGGTGCTGCAGAGCAGGACCTGCAGGGGGAGGAAGAGCGAATCTCAAGTCTTCTGATGAGGAGGAAAGCAATGTGAAGGTCCTGAGACAGATCACAGCGTGATTTCCTACAGCCTTAACACAGAGGCAGAAGTGGTGGCAGGAAACCTTCTGAAGGAATGCGTGCTCATAGCCGAATGTCTCCTGTAGCTGTGCGCTGTCCTGCGTGTAAGCCTGGAGCTCGGTGATCTTCGTAGCTCTCAAATAATTTGCTCTCGCGGGGAAAGCACCCAGCAATGATTAGGACATGGTTTTGGAAATAAGTTGTCAACACTTTGTCAGAACCTGCGGGTGCGTGACGAGAAAACTGGCAAGGCCACCTTTGGCTCTTACCAGCGTGAATTATTCTCTGGTCTCAGTGTTAGAAAGAAAAGGAAATCAAATTAATAACCTGCCCCAGGGTCTTATGGTTTATAGTTAAAGATTTAACATCACCCATTTATAAGGCCTTCATTAATTTATGAGGGTACAGTGCTCGGTGGTGCCCAAATCCCTTTTAGGAACACCAGAGGAGGTGAATATATAAGTAAATAATTACGAGAATGTCTTCTGAACCTGAGGTCAGTGGAAATAAAGCAGCCATCGTTTCTGGCCACTGTGTGTGTGACCAGAACGGCTGCTTTGTCATTAACAGGTGTAGTAATGGGAGACACTGGGGTCTCCAGAAAGAAACCAAAGCAGCACTTGAAAGAGAACTTCATATCGTTAATAATATTATTCATCAAGCATGGTCTCAATCCATAGAAACACGATGTGGAAACGCAGCCAGAATGTTTCTTCACGCAAGGATGGGAGACTTCTTCTCGTGAACTTTGGATGTATTATAAGGAGGGACCAGTCCTTGGGAAAGGACACCACGCTTGGTAAAAGTAGAGAGTCGGAAAGGAAGGTCCCTGACCAGATGGGTCCACCTCCACGTGGCTGCAACCACGGGTGCAAACGTAGAAAACCAGGAAGCGCTTCCTCTGCTGTGTGAGATGTCACTATGAGGTGGAGTGGACTCCCCAGAGCCCGCAGTGACAACCAGCACGCCAACCTGTGTGGTCCAGACGATGCATGCTGTTGACCGGCAACTGGAAGGTTGATGGTTTGAGTCCCTCACAGACACTTTGGAAGAAAGACCATGTGTGTAATTCTGTAAAACCCGCTATGATTGTACACGTGCATCAGGACCAAGAGGCTCCTGTGCAAACAGAGCGCGGACGCTGCGTGGTTTAAAATTCAGAGGGGAGTGCGTCAGGGTTGTGTTCTCTCTCCATTCCTCTCTAATCCGTATGCTGAGCAAATTGTTCGAGAAGCTGGACTCTGTGAAGAGGAGGGTGGCATCAGGACTGGAAGGAGACTCATCAATAACCTGTGTTATTCAGATGACACAACCTTACTTATAAATGTGAGGAGGACTTGAAGCACTTGCTGCAGAAGATCGAGGAATGCAGCCTTCAGTATGGATTGCATCTCAGTGTCAAGAAGACAAAGATTCTAACCACTGGACCAATAAGCAACATCACAACAGATGGATAAAAAATTGAAACTGTCAACAACTTCATCTTACTTAGATCCACAATTACTGCCCTTGGTACCAGCAGTCAGGAAATCAGGAGATGCACTGAACTGGGAATATGCAGTTAGAGACCTCTCCAAAGTACTGAGGAGTAATGACGTCCATTTGAGGACTAAGGTGTGTCTGTCTGACTCAGGTCATAGTCTTTCCAATCATTTGCTCTGCATCTGCAAGCTAGACAGTGAATAAAGATGACAGAAAAATAATTGATACCTTCAAACTGTGGTGTTGGAGAAGAGCACCGAACAACCCATGGAGAGCCAGAAAAACAAACAGATATACCTAGGAGAGGGTGCAACTGGAGTGCTCTTTGGAGGCAAGAATAATGAGGCTTTGACTCACATACTTTGGACATGTTTCTAGGAGAGGCTATTCCTTGGAGGAAGACCCAATGCTGGGAAGGGTGGAGGGTCAGCAAAGGAGAGAGACCCTCAACCAGGTGGATTGACACAGTGACTGCCGCAACGGGCTCCTGTGTGTCAGGAAGTGTGAGGAAGGCACAGGACAGAACAGGGTTCAGATCTTTTGTTCACAGGGTCGCTGTGAGTCGTACCTAACTCGATGGCACCTAACAACAGCATCATACCTGCATGTATATGTAAGCATGTTTACGTGAGTGTGTGACATGGATGTATGAATCAGAATGTGTGTTCCCCTCAACTTGAAAAGTACCTTCAAACCCTGCTCCAGAAAACTGGTAAACTGTCAAAGAAAATCCAATCAAATTTCCAATCAGTGCCTTTCTTGAGTGTCATTCACTATCAATAATTTCTAGAACATTTTCTGCATAGTTTCTAGAAAACAAACAAAGCAAAACAATACACACACAACACCACACAAATTAACCAAAAAGAAAGCTGTCCAGTCACATGCCCACGGTCGGCTGTGCGTGGGGCCAGTGTGAGCCTTTGCACTTCACTGACTTCTTTTCAGGTGATTGCCAGACTTCCCGCCAGTTTATGTTGACTGGAAGCTTCTGAAACCTGGTGAGCGTCACAGTGCTGCAACAGCCTCCACGGACAGCCAGGTGGTGGCTGGGCATGAGGTGCCTTGGCCTGGAATTGAACCAGGCTCCCCTGTGTGGAAGGTGAGGCTTCTACCACTGAGCCACCACTGCCCCCAGCGGGGAGCTCCAGCTTCATACACAGGGTTTGTTCTTAGCACCAGGCACGTTCACGCCCAGAAAAGCCCCTGCTTCTGCCTTTTCAAAGCCCCTGCTCCCAGTGCACCTCACGTCCTCGAAAGTGAGAGGACCAGGTGAGAACAAAGAGTTGTGCTGCTGGGGCACCTTTGTGCCAGGAACACCATCTCCTCGTGGCTGTTTTCCCCAATTAGAATGTTTTGGACGGTTTGCTTGAGAACAAGGTCGTAACCTGCTCAGCTTTCTCTCTCAGAGAGAACTCACTGATTCTTTCTATGTCTGTTTTTAAGTGTTGGGGGGAAAATCCCTATTGTATAAATTCAACTTTTGATTCAACTCTGAAAGCAAAACTGTGCTTGCACCAGGAATATGCAATATAACGACATTCGCCTCCTAAGGGTATTTATAACACAAGTGTATTTATTTATAAGCAACTTTGGTCAAGTTGCTTATAATGTTCAAGGATAAACCAAAGACAGGAAAAGATGATAATCAACTTGACCTCGCAAAAAAAAAACATTAATCCATTTGAAATGAAAGACACATAATTAATCCTGGTAGTTTATCCGAACCCTGAACTCAGTGCTGTTGAGCCCGTTCACCGGCCTTCTGAGCGTGCAGGGCAGAGTAGAAGTACCCACCGGGCTTCCAAGCTGGAATTTGATGGACCCAAAACGACCACATCCTTCTCCTGTGAAGAAGCTGGTGGAGTTGAACCCCAGGTTTTTTGGTTAGAAGTACTTAACCACTGCACCCTCCGGGCTCTCTGTCATCAGCTGATCCCCATCTACTGCCATCAAGTCCCTTCTGACTCGTGGTCATCCTGCAGGACAGAGTCCACGTGGAATCCTGAAACTGTAAAGGCTCGCAGACCATCCCCTCCCTCCGCTCACTCACGGGGAGTTGTGTTGCCAACTTAGGTGACCCCTGGCCGGTGGGTCAGATCCACCTGGGGAGAAAGAGAGACAATCTCCTCCCAGGCCAGTTACAGCCTCGGAAACCAGCCAAGAGTCAGCTGGAAGGAGTCGTCATCGTTGGGTCCGAATCTGCTCATCGCTGACCCTCCTGTGGGCTTCTAAGGTTATAAGTTGCAGGAGAGGAGATTGTCCATTCAGACTGCAGTGGGATTAGCCCCTCGACTCCCCGAGGACAAGGTCCCTGAGCTCCTAACTACCGATATGTTCCTGTGTTGAGAACCGTCAACGGGGAACCAACCATAGCTGACCCTCTGGTGGGTTTTCAGAGGCAGCCAATTGCACAGGAGGAGACAGTCCATCTTTCTCCCATGGAGCAGCCAGTGGATTTGAACCGTATACCTTAGGGATTGCAGTGCAGCTTCTTACCACTAGGCCAGAGCTCGATTATTGATATAGCGACATCTGGTTAAGAAATGAACATGTGGTTTGGATTGAATATCTCCTCCGACACACTCTTCCAGGGACCCTTTCATCCACGTCAAGTGGCAAGGAGTGGTTCTGCTAACACAAAGGCAAGTGGTTCTAATTCTACAGCCACTCTGTGGGAGGAAGGCCAGCAGTGTCCTCCGGGGCGACTCAGAGCCCCCAACACCTGCTGAGGGTCAGCTATAAGCTGATTCTGAAGTGGCAGCTATACGTTATTGTTGTTGTTATAAATTTAAACAAATTTGTCTTGAAAGACATACAATCAAACTGAGGTTGGGAGCGCTCCTTAGAAGTCAGGGGGTGAGACCTTGACACTCTGTTCCTGTTATCAGGAGGGGCCCGTCCCTGGAGGAGGACATCCTGCTTGGTAAGATATGGGGTCAACAAAAAGAGGAAGGTCCTCAGCAAGGTGAGTGGGAGGCTGACAAGGACTGGACAGCGTTCTGTTGTCCAGGGGAGCACGAAGGGTTGGAGGTGACTCGATAGCACCTAAAAGCAACAAACAGCTCAAACAGCCTGTTCTATCTAGATAGCCTCTCTGTTTGGAAATTAGGTAATTGTATCAATTATTCTTTTTGTTTTGTTTTGTAGGCTTTGTTTACAGATCGACCTCTCTACTTCCTTATTTCTAGTCCTGTCATGTTACTGTATTATTAAAAATTCCTTGTTGGGTTGGTTTCTAGGGGGACAGGGTTGATGTCACCCTGTAATAAACATTGAAGAGAGTGTTCTCAGAGCACACATTAGTGAGAAAATGAACAGGCTGAAAAACGCATATTTTTTTAACAAAAAAGAAATGATAAGAATGAACCTGTCACCAAATGGTCAGCATTTACCCTAATGAAAAAATGGTACGATAAGGAGAGCGGGGGAAGCGGAGGAGCGGAATTAATAGAAACAGGGCGCGCAGAGTGGAAATAATGAGGACGATGACACATTGTGAAATTCTAGCCAATGTCACTGAAGAGTATGTACAGAAATTGCTAAATGGGAACCTAATTTGCTGTGAAAACTTTTGCCAAAAGCATGGCTGCGCACACACACCACACGCACTTTTTCCCTTAAAGAATGCTGCTATGAACCTTTCTGAAATACGAATGCCCTTGGCTTCTCCAGTCCTGGTTTAATCTCCTGAGAGAAGGACTAGTCTACAGTAGTACGAGAAACTTCTTTACTGTCGAAAAGAAGAAAACCCTATAAAACAGCATATTTCTCCAGTAAAAATAGCAGCAGTAAAAAATGGGGGTGTCATCAACTGACCCCCTCTAACTTCATGGTGCAGGAAAACCCCTACTATCAATGGCATCAGTCCAAGAATCATTCCCATGGAGTTAGATTTGCCTCTGCCCATCAACCTTGGGACCAGTTCTGACACCAGCCTTCCCCCTCTTGCCACTGCTGACTTTTTGGCTGGGTTTAAGAATTTGTTTCAAGGGCCACACAGACCCCACACGTTATACTCACAATTACAGGACTTACTAGAAAAGTAACAGGTTGCAATTATGGATCTAGAAGGACTCAGTCTCCAATTCTTCAGCACAGCATGTTCTCAGATGTGCCTACAGACAGGCCTTGGTCTGACCTTCAGCCTCATAGCCTTGGCCTCTGCCCTGTCCAGTCAAGTGTTCTGAACATTATCTGTGCTCCTGTCTAGAGGAGCTCAGGCCTCTCGTTCCTGGGACCTGGACGCCCCCAGTTTCCAGCTGGTTGCCATGTTCTCTGACTGCTGTTTCTCACCTCCTCTTCCCGTCATCCTCTGGTGATCAGGGTCTTTCTATGTCTCGGACTGAGGATGTTTCCATTCTGGGATCTCAGGCCCAGAAGGTTACGTTCACAATCTTGGCTCTTCTTTCTCGATGGCCATGAGAAACCCCCATTTTATACCTCTTGGATGACTCGTTTTAAGCCAAGAAAGATGGTACAATGGCCCAATACTTAAACCAGTGTTTCACATACCTTATTTGCATGACCCCACCCACAAGAATGTTAGTTGCATTATGAACAAGCTATCCAATCCTTTTTCTGAACCAAAAACCACCTCTCATTTGCATAGTCCTACTTGGTCATCTACTGAGAGTTACAAAGACCACAGCTAGAAAGGCCACATTCACTGTGTCACCCCTGCTTATTGTACCTCACATATACTGTGTTACTTTGGATTTGGGGAGTTTTTTGTTTGTTTTTTGCAAATAAAAAAATCTGTCATGACCTCATGCTAAGCAAGCCTATCAGTGATATTTTCCCAACAGCATACATTAACTTTGTGTCTCTCGTCACATTTTAGTCATTCTGGAAATACCTTGGACTTTTTCATAATGCTATTGTACACTTACTAGACTACAAAATAATATCAACATAACTTTTATACTCTCTCGAGAATTTTAAAAATCCATGTGGCATACTGTATAGCAGTCTTTGCTTGGTCAGGTGGTCTAGACAGCAAAGTGTGGAGGAGTTGACACAGAAACTCTCAGAAGTGGAAGCATTGAGTTAATAGCTATAAAAGACTATGACTCCCCTGGCTTGCAGCCTGGCAACAAACGTCTAAGTGCATACGTATGTCGTTGATGGCATTTCTAGAGTCCTGGTCAGATTTACAGAACTATTTTTATTTCCCCTGTTAAGCAGCTTTCCCTCAGCTGTCACTGGTATGGAAATTATACCCTTCAGACACACACAGTTGACATCCTCTCACAGTCCTAAAATGGATTTGAATGTTACACTGAAAATCCTAAACCATGCCCAACCTCCCATTGATCATGAACTTGGATAGAGTCTTCAGTCTATGAGATGGGGTTGCCTGGAGCTTCAAAAGAGTACAGTTTGTGTTTTGTTTTTCCTCTTACCCGAAACCTTTGACGCCTACAAGCTATAGCCATAATGACTAGGTGCGATAAAGGGTCTATCTTGATTCTTTGAGTAACATAAGCAGTTCTTTTATCAAGAATATTTTTAAAATGCATTTGTACATTTCGGAAGCAGGAGTGGCATCCACTTCCTAAATAACATGCCTCTGGAAACTCTATGAACTTTGATAAATGTTGATAATTGTAGAGGCTTCAGGCCTTTTGACCATAGGGTAGCTATGAGTCGTGCTCGACTCGAAGGCAATCAACAACAACATTTGTACATTAACTATCATTCCTAGAAAAATTAGAAAAGGAATTAGTTCATGCACAATTGCTGAGGAAGAAAATGGACACCCATAAATCGACTGATTTACACCCCAAGATGAACTCTTCCAGACATGCTTCCCTCTTCTACCTAACACCTCTGTTTTACAGGTGTGAGAGCTTAGGATCAAATGAACGACAGGAAAACCATTGCAGACATCCGGACTCCAGCACCTGCCAGTGAGAACCGCAGGAAAGGAAGTTAATGGCATCTGTCTGTCTGGGGCTGGGTTGTCTAGTGAAGCAAACCCAGTGAAGCTTACGTATGTGCACGTAGGGAGAGGTTTCCGTCAAGGGAATAACTACACTGATTTGCAGGTGAGTCAGACCTCAGGCTAAGGCTCCCCCTGACTTGCCTCGGCGCAGGAGCTGATGTCTGCAAGACTGGAAGGACAGAGGGCAGGTCGCTAGCTCACGGCCGGCCGCAGTCGGTGAAGCCCAAGATTGGCTGAGCGGCAGCTGATTCAGTATCAAGATTTGTATCAGAAGACAGTCAGCTAGATGCAGGATCCAGACCGAGCAAAAAGCCAAGGGGCTTGTCGGGAAGATAATACACAGAGATATCAAGGATGCAGATCGATCGCCTCCCTTTCAGCCCACTGGCTGCTCACGACAGGGAGATAACGACCCGTCTCCGTCCTCATCGAACGGCGATCGCCTTATCCTACATGTCACCATGAGCGAGGACCAGGTGGCATTGCATGACCTCCAAGGTGTGTCATACCTGTCCTGGTACTGAGTCGTGGCCCAGCCAGCTGGACACAGGCCCACGTCCATCGCCACTCCGAGACGACAGCCTCCAGTTTTGCTCCGTGGCCATGCGCACAGCGTTTCTCTTTCTGGCAGGATGTGCGGTGCAGCGGGACCTGGGTGAAGGGAAGAAGCATAAAGAGCGAGCGCGCAGACAGATGTCCAGAGTGGGGCGGGGTTGGAAGGAGAAGGTGAGAATCCAACACGTTTCCAGGACGCTGCGGACGTGAAGCCCTGGAAGCTCTTCCTGAGCCGTGGTGAACGAAGCACCTCGGTGAATGAAGCACGTCTCAGACCTGTTTCTAAATTTTAAAACGATATCTCATTTTCTTCTCGCAGAGACCCTACGAGGGTAAAGCAGAGTGTGGGCAACAGAAAGGAAGACCCCGGCGAGAGGGGCGACACCGTGGTGATGGCGATGGGCTCACACATGGAAACAGCTGTGAGACCACACAGGTCCCAGCAGCACATCCTGCCCTGTGCCCGGTCACTGGGCGTCACAACCGACCCAGCCGCGCCTGACAACCGCCGCCCGGACAAGGAGTTTCCTAGCACAGGCTGCACACTTGTAATCTTCTATGTAAGTGTAGGTCGTGGTTTGTTTTCCTCCTTACCTAGGAAAGTCAGAGAATGTCTTCCAGTGCATTTATCAAACCGCACCGAATCCTTTGCCATCACAGCAAGTCCGGCTCACACTGACAGAGGACGGTGTGGGACAGAGCAGGGCTGCCCCTCCGGGTGCTCTAGGTTGGAGGAGATGGAGCGTCTCCCGAGCAGGCTGGTGAGCTCGCCTCTGCCTGGCCACTGGGCGCTGACCCCCACGGCTTAGTTCTCTGGTGCTGCCCCAGCAGTGGGGCCACGAGGGAGGGTTTAGCAAAGTGTCTCGAGGCTGGAAGTTCAAATTCAAGGTGTCTGCGCCAGAAGACTGTCTGTTGGCTCTGGAGGAAGGCCTCGTTTCCCTCAGCACCTGCCCGCCCAGCGCTGCTCGCAGATCCGCACTTGCCCTGGCCCCTCCTGGCGTCGGGGAGCTCCGGGCACAGGGCTCTGTGAGCCGACAGACCTGCTGCGCCCCTGCAGAGGCTTCCTTCCCGGCGCTGAGGCCCCACACTTGTGCACATCCTCTTACGTTTTATTTCTTAGGAGAAAGAATGTTTTAAGAGGCCACACCCCTGAGAGACTCCTCTTACTTCAAGTCGAGTCTGAGACGGGATTAAGCCGTGGCAGGTCCCATCCGTAATCCTCTTAGTACTTCTCGGTTTATTAAATCATGGGAAATGTCCGTATTACCTCAGTATATACATGTATTTGGGGCAGCACACGTCAATTTGTGATGGTTCCTATCAGAGTTGGTAATTTTTTTTTCCATTTGAGAAATAGCATTGTGAATAATTTGAAATGAATGTGATGAAACTGGACCAGAAGAGATGTCCTTGGACTCTGGGGCAGCAGGCGCTCGGTCCACCGTGCCCACACAGCCTAGAACTGGGGGCGTTTTCTTCTGAAGTTTGGAACTGTGTGTAAGCAGGCTCTCATCCGGAGTCGCCGTAAAAGAGCCCGTCACTTGGTAGGAACAGAAATGTCTAAGTGATCACGTTCTGGCTACGCAATTATAAACGCAGGTAATGAAAATCGCAGTGAAGATGTGTCTACAGAAGTCCACGTGACGGGCCCGTGCACAAGGGAGTGCTCGTTAGCTCTGATTTTTAAAAGAGATACAAAGAGGGAGAAAAAGTAGACCATGTAATGGGGACTGGTATCAAAGATGGGCAGAGACTGCAAGAACTCCGTCAGGAAGAATAAAGTTCTAAGTCATCTGAGGTGCACACGCGGCTAAAACATAGTGGGCATGGAATTAATATCACTGTGCTGTACATGCGAAAATGGTAGAAATAGCAGATGTTCTATTAAATCTGTTTCCACACAATAGAAATGGGGGCGGGAGATGAGTGTGTCATTTTTTTATCTTCATAAAATGTCCTCGTGAAGTTTTCTGTTAACCTAATTAAGGCCATGCTGATGTTCAGAACAAGAACGAAACTGAAAAACAATGTCACAATGGACTCTGGAAGCTAAAGGTGAAGAAAAAACTATCAGTATCATGTCTATTGATTGTATAGTGATTGGGGAAAACATCACAAGGCTGTCCAAGAATAAATGCAGAATGAAGGTGTCTTTTCTAGAAAAAAGAGACGAGAAGACTTGGGGAAAGGGACGTTCTGCTGATGGCCTAGCTCCCTGTCCCATTACTTCCAGTGAGGACCTATGTCTGGTGCTATAGCTGTCACCTTGTTACTGCGAGGGAACAAAGCTCGAGGCTCCGATGCTGAGGTTCTGGAAAGGGGGCTGAGAGGAGCTTTCAGCACGTGGGTGGCGTGTGAAGTCACGAATCTGCAGGATGTTGTTAGAGAGGGCGTGTAGGAGAGGGGAGACTCGGGAGACGAGGCATGGGGCAGAGGAGAAGGGACGGCCAGGGAGGCAGGTAAACAGAAAGCCGCATCTTGGAATCTAAAGGAAGAGACCAAATCCAGTGAGACCTGAAAGCCGACCTTGACTTGAACGTCACGGCTCTGGTGTTCAACTTGACAAACACAGCTTCAGTGGGATAGTGACTCTGAAAACCCGGCGAGAGCACGGTGCAGCTTCTCACCATCAGGCCGTGGAGGTGGAGGGTGGAGCAGGTGCAGAGCTTCTGTCTGTGGTGATGAACTGCTTTGAAAAGAGATCCTGGCGATGCTTGCATTGTAACTCAGAAATGGTGGGGATGGCAAATGCTGGTTTGTTTTTTTTTTCAGACAGTTGAAACCTATGCATTTATTTCTGTGATTCCAAAAAGACACCAAAAAACCCCAAAACCCACAGCTTGTCCACTCTTCCCTTCCCCTCCCCTTACAGTGTGATCTTTCTGGTTCCATTACCGGACGACAAGGCTGGAGACACACAGTTTAGAGGGGCCAATGCAGTCATCGTGGCAGAAAGCACCACACCCTTTGTACATGATCATGGCTTTCAATCGGCAGTAACATTTCGAAGGTGTATCCTCTATGCTGTTCTCTTCGGAAAAGGCCTGGACAGGAAGGGTCTGGCCGTGGCTATTGGGATTCCTAGCTTGGCCAGCAGGGATGGTTGTGACGGTCACTGAAAAGGACATCACATCATTCATGTTGCTAGACACCTGGCTACCGTCAGGCATGCCCGGTAGGGAGGAGCTGCGGTCCATGTCGGACGAGGTGGAGACGTTGATCAGGCCTCTGTAGCTTGGCCCTATCTGTGTGGGGCTTCCGTACAGCTGAGGGGTCTGCAATGGTGGAAGGAGCAGAGACTTATGTGTGGGGCTGTCTGCAGGGAGAGGAACAGCAGATTTTATGTCTATTTTTCCGCATTCAAAGGGTCTCTTGCAGCAGATTTGCCCAACATGACGACGGTGCATCTGACCCCAAGCACAAGCTTTTCTTGCCTCATAGCCGTGTGAACACTGGACGATGAAGGAGGAAGATGGGGAAGAATTGATGCTTCTGAGATGACTCTGGCGAAGCAGAGTGCCTCTGCTGGGGCTGCGGCAGATGATAGCAGCACGTCCGAGAAGCCGAGCCGGGCTCCTGGCCGTGAGCATGGTCAGACTTCATCCTGCAGCCTTGGCCACCTGATCAAGAGGGGCCGGTCCTTCAGAGGGACCCCGTGCTTGATAAAGGAGAGGCTCCGCCCTAATCAGAGGAAGGTCCTCAACGAGTGAGACTGACACACCGTGCCAATGGGTTCAGACAGGGTAGCAATGATGGAACGGTGCAGGGCCAGTCAGTTCTTGGCCGGTTGTGCATAAGGTCACTGTGAATTGGGACCAACTCAGTGGTGCCTACTAATGCTGTTACACCACAAGCAAAACAAACAAGCAGATGTGGCGAGATGAGAGGAGCGTGCAGAGGCAGTGCTAGGACTGAAGGATGGTGCTTTCTGACAGGGACGGTCCTTCCCAGTTATGGTCCACCTGTGACAGTTCACGGGCTGGACACGTGGCAGGGACACTGTCTAAGGACGACAGCAATAGTTGGAAGGACAGGAGGATGTTTCATAAAATCGATTCCAGCTGAGAGATTCTAGCATTCATTCCACCATGGATTTTTATTAAAAATTGGGATGAAAATAGATACAAAACCTAGACCATCTCAACAATTTCTACATAGTCCATTCAATAACGCTGGTTACAGTCATCAAGTCATGCAATATTCTCACCATCCTTCTCCAAATTATTCCACCACCATGAACTTGACGCCCCTGGGGAAAACTCCCCCTTCCCTCATCTATTCCCATCTCAGGTAACCACTAATCAGCTCTCGGTTGTATCTATCTGTCTATTCCATACAAATGAAATCATAAAATCACCGGCCTTCTGCATCTGCTGTGCTCTGCACACATTTCGAAGGCTCACCCATGTGGTGGCCTGGACCGGGACTTTACTGCTCTGTGTGGGTGATACTCCACGGGCGTGGGTGTGGGTGTGGGGGGTGCACACACTGCATGTTATTTACTAATCTGTTGATGACACTTTTGCTATTCCCACCTTTTGGTTCTTGTAAGGAGTGCTGTAAGGAACATGAATGTACAGGTGGGTCTTTGTGTTCCTGCCTTCAGTTCTCTGTAGCCCAGTGGTAAAAATCTGCACCGCAAACCGAGAGGCAGGAGGTTTGAATCCACCAGCTGCTCTGCAGGAGAACCGGCAACTCCCACTCTCCCCGTCCTACCTCTTCCCAGCCCCAGCAATTTACTGCCTCTGGAAACCCACTGGAGGCTAGATTCTGGGTCAATTCTGACTCGACGGTACACAACAACAACAACAACATGGCAGCTTCATCTTCAGCTCTTTAAGGAGCCACCAAACTGCTTTCCCTCATGACTGTTCCATTGTTCACTCCCATCTGCACTGACTTCTGGTGGCACAGGCCACAGAGTTGTGCTGCCAACCCGCAGATGACACCTCTCCTCCGATGGTTCAAATCCACCGGCGGCTCCGTGGGAGGAAGATGGGCAATCTCCTCCTGTGCGATTTACAGCCTCCCAAAGATCCAGTGGAGGGTCAGCTACGGGAACGATCTGATTCAGGACAGAAAGATGGAAGGACATAGGTGCACATGTGTGTGCGTGTACACACACACACACACACACAGGTTCCCACACTGAACAAATGCAGACATGATGGAGAGCAATTATGCCATTATTTTAGGCGCTCTGGAGTCAACTATCAACTCAGAGAGACCCGTAGGACAGAGACTTGCCCCAAAGGGTGTCCTACGCTGTGTTATCTGTGATGGCAGATTGGTCACCAGAACTCTGTCCTGTAGAGCTGCTGGGTGAATTCAAACCCCCAGCCTTGTGGTTCACAGCTGATTGCCTAAGCATTTCACCACTAGGGCTCCTATGACAGCTGTACCAAAACCCAAAACCAAGTCCACTGCCACGGTGACCCTCCCCTGGTTTCAGAGGCTGTAAATCTAAACCGGAGCAAACTGCCTCATCTTCCTCCTGCAGAGCACCCAAGGGTTCAGAGTGTTTGGCTAGCAGCCCAATGCTCCACGCACTGTACCACCAGGCTCTTCAGGACAATTACAAACCCTCAGGGCTGCTGGGTCAGAGCCCACCGGGAGCCGGCCCTCCCCTGAGTTCTGGAGGCTGTAATCAGAGGGAAGAGAAGGCCCCTCTCTCCCTCTGAGCGGCTGGTGGGTTAGAACCTCCAGAGAGATGCGGCTTAGAGTCAGAAGGGCAGCTTGAAAGAGGAGTCCCCAGAGCTTCCTCTCCGGAGCAGCAGCGACAGGACCAGGGGCGCGGCTGTGCAGCACAGGGGTCTGTGGGTCTGGGCAGCGGTGTTCCTCTTTTTTTTTCTTTTTATGGAACACTTCATGAATATGTGTGTCATCCTTGCGCAGGGGCCATGCTAATCTTCTCTGTATCGTTCCAATTTTAGTATATGTGCTGCCGAAGCGAGCACGGTGTTCCTCTTTTGACAACTGTGGGCACTCACAACACCCCTTCTAAATGATGGATACAAACCAACTCCCCAGAGAAGTACTCAGCTGGATCACAGGATCAAGAAGCAGAGCGGAAGGAAATCGTCAAAAAGGTGCCTGCGTGGTTAGCAGGGCTCCTGGGGGAGAGGAAACAAAAGTTGTTAAGTGAGTAATGAGAATGAAATGAGTTCGGAAATCGGGCTACACCAGGCGTTCTCCCGCCGAGTAGAAGAGCCTCGGAAACTTTGTTTAAATGAAAGGAATATTTCCAGTAGCGAATAAGTGCGCTCTCAGGGGGGGAGCCAAGTCACAGCATCGCTTTCAATTAGAGGGCTACCTGGTTCTGGGGGGAAACGCTTAGTCTCCAGTGTAGCTAGGTAAAGCTTTTTACAAATATTATTTTGTATTTCAGCTGGAGTTCTTCGTATTTCTGCTTCTCGCCCTACCTCATTATTCCCCTTTATTTTCCTCAAAGTAGATATTGCTATTTAAACGGTCATTCGGCCTCCATGCATACATGTCTTTATGTACGCCTGCAACAGACAAAGCAAGGTAGGGGCCCATCAGCTGTCTTCAAACTGCCTCTGCTCCCTGTAGGGGAAAGGTGGCTGGAGTCTGGGATCAAGCACCAGTCCTCTCGGATCTGAGAGGGTTTCACTGGCTTTTCCACAAGTCGACTGGCAGCCCGTTCTTCCTAGTCTTGGTCTAGAAGCTCCACTGAAACCTGCCAGCAGGGGTGACTTGCTGGTCACTGAAGGACTCTTGGTGAGGTGTTCAGCAGCTCCACCATCCACCACAGTACGCGCAACAAGGACAGGTGGGGACCCGGGCACAGGAATGCAGATAACACACAGCCCCTGCCTTTGAGATAAAGCAGGTGTGACAGCGGAGCACTGGTGCCCAGAGAGGAAGACGGACAATTTATTATAACTGATTCGTTATGGGTAATTAAATGCTACAACGTGGTCATATCTGTGACGTGCATAGGAGTTGTGGCGTCGCGATTCAAGTCAACTGTGTGTGAGGTAACCGGCAAGTACAGTCTATTTCATTCTTAACATTATTTTGAGTTAAGTGGTACGATGGAAACCTCCCCACCAGCTGCCGGTGAGAAAACCTGACGATCTGATCCTGTTAAGGTCCCCAAACAAACCCCACTGCTGCTGAGATGACTCCAGCTCTGAGTGGCCTTGTGGGACAGGGCAACCCTGACCTACAGGGTCCCCAAGGCTCTGAAGCTTTACCGAATGAGACTATCTTTCTCTCTAGCAGTAGCTGGTGGCTGCAAACCACTAACCTTTTGGTTAACAGGTGAGCATTTTGACCACTATGCCACAAGGACCCCCATTCCATGTCACGGCCTAAAAACTCTATAAGGCAGTTCGATTCTATAACACATGAGATCCCTGAGTCAAAACAGACCCATCAGCGTGAACAACAGCACTGAGAGTCCAGCGAGGTCCCCTGCCGTGCTGGAGTCCTCCACCTAGGACGGGTCACTAGAGCTTAGACCAGCTCCTAAATGCTCCAGTTACAAATGCTTCCCTCTGCTTCCTATACTGTCTGGCCCTTGGAGGGGACTGATGCAGGTAGCCCAGCCTGGCTGGTTGTATGCACTTGACCTACAATAGACTTGGAAGGGGACAGTTGACACAGCGGCTGCAGTGGGCCCAGGCACATCAATGACCATGCGTGTGGCAGGGATCAGGTCAGGTTTCCTCTCTTGTTCCTGGGGTACCTGGGAGGTGGAAGCCAATCCTAGGGGAAGACGTCTAACAGCATAGACTCGTGTTGTTGTTACACACCATCGGGTCAGACGGACTCCCAGCAGACCCTCTCGCGGGCTTTCAGGGTCAGTAAATGACACAGGAGGAGATCAATTGCCGTCTCTCCCTCAAGGAGCAGCTGGTGCATTAAACCACGTGCGTCTGGGTCGACAGTGCAACTCTTCACCCCTAAGCCACCAGAGCTCCCGTACCGAAGGCTTCGAGGAACCGTTTCCCACGTTGGAACTCAACTCCATCCAATCCTAACTGACTCAGCTGGTCTCCGGCGGTTTCTGAGGCAGTAAATCACCCAGAAGGAGACTGCCCAGCCTTCTTCCACAAAGTGCTGGTGGACTCAAAGCTCCAGGTTTGAGGGGTGCTGTCTTAGCACCACAGCTCCCTGTGCAGACACCTCCAGAGTCTCCCTGGTCTTCCTGGTGCTGAAAGAGATCCTCAAAGCAAGTTTCTAAAAGGTAAGTGTAGAAAGGACATTCTTCAGAAGCGTGCGTCTTCATAATCAGCAACTGGAAACCCCTGAAGGAAATACTGAAATTACCTTCAGCAAGGGAGGCAGTGGGTTAAGCACTGGACTGGAAGCCAGAGGGTCACTGGTGTGTGGCCAGCAGCCGGCCCACAGAGGAAGGTAGAGAGCAGTGAGCTTCTGTAAACACCTATAGCTGCGGAGGCCATGCGGGGTGGCTTTCCTCTGACCGATCAGGTCATATGAGTTGAAATTGATTTGATAGCAGTGAGTTCGGTTTTGGGGATGTACATGGGCGTGCCCAAGGGTAAGTCCCGGTTCCCTTCCAGCTTCCATGTTCACGACAGCGCCCACCCAGGGCTTATGGTCATGAGTCGCTGTTGAGACAATGCCAACTCGTGGCACCTCCACGTGCACAGAGAAGACTGCTCCACGTGGCTTCAAAGGTGGTGACCTTTAGAAACTGGTGACAAGAATGCATGTGCCTGCAGGTGGGTTCAAACTGCCAGCCTCCCGGCGAGGAGTCAAGCGCTTATCCACTTGTGTTGCTCAAGGACTCCACTGACTGTGGTTAATGGCTGCTGCAAAAAAATGTGCTGTTTCTGGTCTCCAATCGCCTGGGTTGGTGTTGCTACAGCTGGACAAAGACCCTCGGGGCATAATGGCTGCAGCCGTGTGATCAAGCACAACAATGTGTGAGGACCTTGGGAGACAAGGCGGGACGGTGTGTGACAAGGCAGGGAACGTGCCCGGCTCGGGGAGGCCTGTGTAGGATGGGGCGGGACGGGACAGGGCAGGCCTGGACGGGCGGGACTGGGCTGTTCCTTTGTCCTGAGGGTGGCTCTGAGTTGGAGGTGACCGGGCAGCCCCCACTGCCAACAGCAACAAGCACAGCTGCGGCCCCTCCCACAGACACAGCCAGTCCCTGGGCTTTCCGAAGGGTCATGCAATTGTCACTGAGTCTCTGCCCCATTGTGTTTTCTATTTGCCACTAAACGAGGTTCCAAGTTATTGTTTTTTTTGCCGACATTTGGGCAATCATAAAAATATATATGAATTTCTATTCCAGTGTAATAAAAACCGTATCTATTTCATAAATGGGAAAGCTAGCCACCATAACGAAAGAGTTTCTTGAGCAATAAAAATGAACACACTCGAAGCCTTTTCCTCAAAGACAGTGCGTCGTACCTGACCATAAAGAAAGCCATCATTCTTCATTTGGGCTAAAGTTCAAGGTTTAGGAAATAAAGCTTAGATCAGTCATAGGTACCTTTCCTGCAGCCATCCCGCCCTGCGTGGATAAATCTGTCTCACTTGTAACAGAACAAGTCCTGAGAGAAATGCAATGTCTGAATACGACGTCTTTTAAAACAGGAATCAGCAAACTGTGCCTCATTTTTTTGTAAATAAAGTTTTATTGGAACCCAGCCATGCTCATTTGTTACACACCATCTGTGAGCACCATTGTTGAAGGCAATGCATTGAAGTGGTTGTGACAGAGACCCTTGGGCGGCTCACAAGGCCAAGTGGCCCGAACGATGGGCCTGCGCAGGCTAACAAGGTGAAGATGGTGCCGATTAGGGCAAACTTCACCCTGCTGCTCCTCTG
Organism: Elephantulus edwardii; assembly: GCF_000299155.1. Classification (NCBI taxonomy): domain Eukaryota; kingdom Metazoa; phylum Chordata; class Mammalia; order Macroscelidea; family Macroscelididae; genus Elephantulus; species Elephantulus edwardii. Next base: position 3,437,140 of record NW_006399830.1, read on the forward strand.
TGGCTGTGAGTCATAGCCAACCTGAGGCACCAAGCAACATAATGCCCTTACGGATTATCAGGTCACTGTGTTCTGTGGGAGGAGCTCAGGAACACTGAGTCTTTTTAAGCACCTCACATGCATGTACATAGGGTTTTCTTGTTTTGTTGCTATTGTTAGGTGTCATCGAGTTGAATGACTCATAGCAACCCTGTGAACAAAAGATCTGAACCCTGCTGTGTCCTCACACTTCCTGACACACCAGAGCCCACTGCAGCCGTCACCGTATCAATCCACCAGGCTGAGGGGCTTCCTCTCCCTCACTGACCCTCCACCCTTCCCAGCATCATCTGCCTCTCTAAGGAATAGCACCTCCTAGCAACATGTCCAAAGTACGTGAGACCAAGCCTCATCATTCTTGCCTCAAAAGAGCACTCTGTCTGCACCCTCCCCAAGACATATCTGTTCTCTCAGCCACCCACAGGATGGTCAGTGTCCCTTCTCCATCACCACAGCTCAAAGACGTCAATTCTTTTTCTGTCATCCTTACTCATTGTCCAGCTCTCAGATGCAGAGCAAGTAATTGGAAAGACCACGGCCTAAATCAGATGCACTTTAGTCCCCAAACAGACATCATTACTCTTCAATAATTTGGAGATGTTCCTAAGCGCAGATTTTCCCAGTGCAATGTGTCTGTCACCTTACTTCCTGACTGCTGGTACCAAGAATGTGGTGGATTCAAGCAAGGTGAAGCTATTGACAGTTTCAATCTCGTCTCCGTCCATCATGATGCTGCCTATCGGTCCAGTGGTCAGAATCTTTTTTTCTTGACATTGAGAAGTGATCCATGCTGAAGGCTGAATTCCATGATCTTCTGCAGCAAGTGCTTCAAGTTCTCCTCACTTTCAGCAAGCAAGATGGTGTCACCTGCATAACACAGGTTACTGATGAGTCTTTCTTCAAACCTGATGCCACACTCTGCTTCAAAAGTCCAGCCTCTCAGATAATTTGTTTAGAATACAGGTTGAATAGGAATGGAGAGAGAATACCACCCTGATGCACCCCCTTCTCTGTTTGCACAACAGCCTCCCAGTCCCGGTATAGGTTCCACGTGGGCATGATCAAGCGCTCTGGGATTCTCATTCTTCTCAATGTCAGTCACAACTTGTCATGATCCACACAGTCAAATGCCTTTGCATAGTCAATAAAGCACAGATAGACATTCTTCTGGTCTTCTTTACTTCCAGCCAGGATCCATCTGACATCAGCAATGATATCCCTGGTGCCACGGCCTCTTCTAAATCCCGCTTGAACTTCTGGCAGTTCCCTGTCTATGCACTGTTCTAGCCATTTTTTAATGACCTTCAGCAGTATTTTTCTTGCTTGTGATATTAATGATATTGTTCAATAGTTTCCACATTCAGTTGGATCACCTTTCTTGGGAATGGGAGCAAACATGGACCTCTTCTAATCCATTGGCCAGACAGCCGTCCTCCAAATTTCCTGGCATAGACTGGTGAGTGCATCCAAGGCTGCATCTGTTAATTGATACAGTCAATTGGTAGCCCATCAGTTCCTGGGGCCTTATTTTAATTTTTTTGCCAGTGCCTTCAATGCAGCTTCCACTTCCTCCTTCATTACCATTGGCTCCAGTTCATAAGGTCAACCAGACTCAAAACTCATCAAACTCAAACTCATTGCTGTGGGTCCCACCTCTTAGTGACCCCGCCCCCCATCAAGGTGCTGGGGCGCAGCCTCCGTGGGAAGAGGCAGCCCATCCTTGAGTGACTCTTAGCAGGAAGGACGCCCCCAGTGACTCTAACACTGGACTCAAGTGTATCAGATGACGAGGACAGTGAGGGCAGGGCAGGGTTTGGGTCTGTTGTCATGAGGTCTGAGACATGGTCCACCTCACATCAGCAACAATTTTAATAGAAACAAAAGCTAATCAAGCTGAAATCACTCTGACTTGAAAGTGGTTCTTTTACCAGACTCACTGTCCTGACTGAGGCTAAGGTCCTCAACCACCCTCCATGCCTGGAACTGAGCTTGTGTCATCTGACCCCAGGCCCGACCCCTATGGTCCAACTTTCATCCAAACAACAGACCGGCCTATAAACTGACCGCTCACCCCAGGGAGACACACATTCTATAGAGAAATCAACGATACAAGACCGACAGGGCAGCAGCTGCCCAGGAATAAAGTGCAGAAGGAATAGAGAAGGAGGTGGTGAGGAAACAAGAAATACAGGGAGGAGGTGGGATGAGTGTTGTTACAACATGAGGCCTCAGCCGTGTCATGAAACAAACTGTGGATACATTTGTGCATGGGAAATGGATTTCCTCGACAAACTTACACTCATGATAAAAAGTAAAAAGACGGAAAGAAGGAAAAGCTGGTCTCTTCAACTTTAAACAAGACAAAGATGAAATCAGGTTTAAAACCAGTTGTTGTGTGGTGCCCCCGTGTGTATCAGAGTGGAAGTGCACACAGGGTTTTCAAAAGCAGGCGGCCAGGCCTTGCTTCTGCGCTCCACCTGAGAGCCTCCAATTTCCCAGACCCCCCTGCCTGCACCAGAACGATCTAGTGAGTTAACGTCTGGGATGGCCCGGGTCTTGGTATGTCACCTGAATTTTCTTGTGGAAAAAGAAGGCTTCGTGGTAAGGAATTGGGGCTGCCAACCCAAAGGCATGTGGTTCAAACCCGCCAACTGCTCTGTAGAAGAAAGACGGACACTCTCCTCCTATGTAGTTTGCAACCTCTGAAAACCCACTGGAGGGTCAGTTGAGTCGGTTCTGACTTGATGGTACACAACAACATACACATACGTGTGTGTGTGTGTGTGTGTGTGTGTGTGTGTGTGTGTATAATTGAAAATGATTGGCTGACAAAGGGTTAATTTTATTAGCAAATCTATAAAATAGTTCTTTTCAAGGTCTAATTTTTCCAAAAGTTCCTGAAATAATCTAAACTTACATACACATTATTTGAAAACCAAAAAAATCTTCATATTAATTATCTGAACAATAGAAAATAGTAAATGGAACAATTTTTCTTGGCCTATATTTGTATCTTTCCATTTCTTAGCTACACTTAATTTTAATACATCATTGGTAGTTCTGGGGATGGAAGAACTACCAAAAACAACAACAAAAAAAAACAAAAACCCACACACGCCAAACTTTTCCTCCTATAAAACTGCCTGAAATCTTCTTAAAATATTGCTCTATATTTAAGAATTTTAAATAGTTATCATTGTGTGTTGATTCTTCTCAGTTAATCGTGATACTTAAATCATTCTAAAGCAATTTGAAATGACTGAATATATATTTAAAAAAATAAGCCTTTTTTGGTATCTGTTTCTGTAACAGGGAACTCTGGTGGCATGAACTTGGTGGCAAGTTGCCTGTTAGCCCGAGACCCCCTTTCCTGACGGTCCTAGTCCACCGTGGCTCAGTGGGAGAAGGCTGTGGCCCCTCGTCTGTGATCAACAAACCTGGGAATCTACTGAATGGTGAGCTCTAAGTGGGACAGACTCGCCAGCAATGAATTTGAGGCGGTTTCAACACCATATATAAATATGCATCATCTATGATAGCATATACCTGGTGGTACAGGGGTTAAAAAATTCTGCTCCTAACCAAAGGTCAATGATTTGATCTCACCAACCTTTCCGGAGAGGAAGAGGAGGCAGTTTACCTCATAAAGATTTATAGCCTCAGAACCCATGGGGCAGCTCCACTCTGTCCTCAGGTTTGCTGTGAGTCTGAAGAGATTTGATGTCAACGAAATACATATATATAAAGCATTATAAACATAGTAATATATATAATACGCATTCTTTAGTATTATTTAAATATGATATTTGGATCACTGAAAATTGGGGTCACATTTTTCTCTCCAAGAAAGCTCACAGCAATCTTGCTAACTGGAGGTTATCATCTATTCTATTCTCTTTGTGTTAAACCGTGTAAACATCCCCACCCGTGTCTTCCCAGATGCTGTCTTTTCATTTCCATTCAGAATACCTTCCCTTCCTGAAATGGTCATGAATAAAAAACTTGTGAAATAAATTTGCCCCATTTATGATTCTGTTGAATGTTTTGCCAATCACAGAAATTGTGAGCACCGAATGTCAATTTGTTAAATTAAAAATAGCAGCTGGTTCAAAAGAGTCTTCAATGAGACCAGGTACTCCTGAACACAGCTTTAGAATTACGAGATTAGATCTTGTATATGGCTTGAACTCTTAACATTTACTTTGTTTGCTTCCACCTCGTTTTTATAGGGACAAATTTCAATGCCTTCTTGATTGCAGACCTTATTTTCAATAATCGCATTTTGCTAAAAATCTTCAGGGATTCAAGATTTTTTTTTATACCCTATGATTATTTTGATTACAAATTTTCAACTAAATGATTTGTGGGAAAAGATGCATAGAAACGTGGAGGACTGACTCACTTTTTTAAAAACCCCCGAACTCCACCTTTGATGCTTCCCTTGATGTCGCTTGCTGTCAAGATGACCCGGATCTTGGACACCATGTTTTACAGAACAGAGTGTCGTGGAATTAACTGTGTTCCCCTGAAATGTTGTTGTTGCTGTTTTTGTTAGGTGTTACAGAGCCAGCGATGGTTCACAGCGATCCTATGAACAACAGGTCTGAACGCTGCCTGTCTTGTACCATCCTCCTCAACTGGCACATTTGAGCCCATTGCTACATTCACTGTGTCGAAGCATCTTGTCGGGGACCTTCTTCTCTTTCTCTGACCTTCCACCTCTCCAAGCATAACGGCTCTCTCCAACAAACAGCCCCTCCTAGCAACATGCCCAAAGTATATGGTACGAAACTTTGGTATTGTCTTCAAGGAGAACTCTGGCTACACCTTCTTCAGGACATATCTGTTTGTTGTTCTGGCAGTCCGTGAGATAGTCAGTACTCTTCTCCCAAATCACAGCTCATCAGTTCTTCCACTGTCATCCTTAGTCATTGTCCAGTTTTGAGATGCATAGCAAGTGACTGAAAAGATCATGACCTGAATCAGGTGCACCTTAGTCTTCAAACTGACATCATTGCTCCTCAGAAGTTTGTAAAGGTGTCTGACAGCAGACTTGTTCAATGTATTTCTATCTCCTGATCTCCTGACTGCTGATACCAAGAGTGTTGATTAAGAATCTAAGCAAAATGAAATTGTTGACAATTTAAAATTTTTCCTGATGCCACATTCTCCTTCAAAGAGTCCAGCTTCTCAAATGATTAGTCCAGCATACAGATTGAAGAGGTATGGAGAACAGATACAACCCTCACACACACTTCCTGATGTTAACCCATGTACTCCTTTCATCTTTTGATGCTTCCTGGATCACTTAAGATTTTGCCCATAGCATCTCTCAGTATTGCAATTTCAGGCTTTGGAATTTGGGTTTTTTCAGTTCTTTCAGGTCAGAAAATGCTGAGTGAGCCCTTCCCTTTTATTTTTTTCCTCTGACTCCAGCTTTTTGCACATTCTACTATAGTACTTTGTTTTGTCTTCTCAAGCTTTCTTTGAAATCTCTGGTTTTTCACTGAGGCATTTCTTCCCTTCGTTTTGGCTTCTCAACACTCTAGTGAGATTTCTAGAGTCTGTTCTGACATCCATTTAGGTCTTTGCAACGACCTTGTGCTCATGAATATCTCTGATGTCATCCCATAATTCATCTGGCCTAGGATCACTAGTGCTCAAGACCTCCCGTCTACTCTGCAGATAATTTTTAAATTCAGGAGGAATAGACTCAAGGCTGTATTTTGGGTCCTGTAGACTTGTTTTCATTTTCATCAATTTGAACTCGCTCGTAAGTAATTGATGGTCCGCTCTACAATCAGCACTTCGCCTGGTTTTGACTACTGATGTTGAGCTTCTCCAGCGATTCCTTCCCAGATGCAGGCAGTCTGATTCCTGTGCAGTTTATCAGATAAGGTCCATAGGGAAAGTCACAAGCTTGTGTTTTTTAAAAAAGTTGTTTGTGAGGAATAAATTATTGAACATACAAAACTCAATCATTCAATTCCCAGTCTCAGTTATGTCACCAAGACTGTACTTTTTTTCTTTTGAGGGAAAGTTTGTTACCAGGGACCCAAAGGAGCTCTTGTTCCCAAGACCTGGGCCCAAACCATGCTTTTGTTTTAATGTAAACCATGCTCTCTGGAGATTAAGGTGCGTCTGATACAGGCCATGGTCTTCGCAATCACCTGTTATGCATCAGAGAGTTGGACAATGACCAAGGAGGATAGAAGGAGAATTGATGCCTTTGTGCTGGAGAAGAGTATTGAGAATACCATGGACTGCTAGGAAAACAAACAGATTTGTCCTGGAGAGGGTTAAACCGGGTGGCTCCTTGGAGGCAAGGATTCTGAGGCTCCGTCTAACATACTTTGGACATGTTGTGAGGAGAGACCGGTCCTTAGAGAGGGTCATCATGCTTGGGAGGGTGGAGGGACGGCGCAGGAGAGGAAGGCCCTCTATGAGGTGGATTGATTCAGTGACTGGGATAATTGGGATGGGAGTGTCAGAGACAGTGCGATTGGCACAGGACAGAGCGGAGTTTAGGGCTGTTGTACATAGGGTCGCTATGAGTCGCAGGCGACTCGACGGCACATAACAACAACAACAACAAATCATGCTTTCTGACTACCACTCTTTCCTTACTGAACAATGGCTTTCGCGTTCCAGTCACCAATAATTATTAATGCATCTTGATTGCATGTTTGGTCAGTTTAGGACTACAAAAGTTGGTAGAAATTCTGAATTTCCTTCTCTGTGACTTTAGGTGTTATTGCTTATGTTTGAATACTAGCCCCTAAAATGCACATGTGTATTTTACATGTAAAATACACACATGTACTGTTCATAATAATGTCCCCTAAAATACTCATACGTAATGACAGAATGTGGAATCTACATCCTGATTCTCCATGATCTGATACATTGAATGGATATAAAAGGGTGGAGGGTGGGATGCAACACCGCTTAATCCCATCACAACCCTAACAGGATGGAAGGGACTCCCCACAGCGTGGACACGATGCTCCACCTCTCACTGCTGCTGTGATGGTGACGGTGTCGTCAAGTCAGAACCTGGCTCACTGCTGACTCTCCAGCCGGTGTTCAGTTAGAAAACGGCACAGAAGGAGACCACCCATCTTCTTCCCACGGAGCAGCTGGTGGGTTTGAACCATGTGCCTTTGGGTTGTCAGTGCAGCTCCTGTCACTAAGCCATCAGAGCTCCTCAGAGATAAAAACCGGGAAGGAAGTGAGCTGAAAGGGGAGTGCTCAGCACCACCAGAGAAGAGCTGCCAGGAACGAGTGCGTCCTTCTGGACTGGAGTCTGCACAAGGAAGCTCCCTGACACTGGGGAGGCCGAGACTCACAGACAGCTCTTACAGACGCTGAAATCAGGGGCCCGGCCCAGAACTGACAGGCAGGACGTGGGCCCTGCGCTGGAACACGCACCTCGAGTTTGGGCTTCTAGCCTTCCCAACTGTAGCGATCAAAACACATGGTACCCGCAGTCAAGAAATTAGAAGATGTGCGTTTAGTCTGCTAAGGACCTTTCCAAAGTGCCAACCAGTCAGGATGTAAGTTTAAATCCAAGGTGCACCTGCTGTGAGCTAAGGTCTTTACAACCGCTTCCTATTTATCTGAAAGTTGGACAACGATGAGGATGACAGGAGGAGAACTGATGCCGTTGAGTTGCCGTGGACGGCTGAATTAGTCTGTGTGGAGGAAAAGCACCTGTGTGCTCCTGGGAGGCGAGGTGGTGAGTCTTCATCTCACATGCATTGGGCATGTTGTCAGGAGAGACTGGTCCTTGGAAAAGAGTATCATGTTGGGAAAAGTGTGAGGTCAGAGAAAGGAAGACCCCCAACAAGGTAGATAGAGCGTATCAGAGATGGTGGGATGGCACAGGCCAGGGTATCTAACGGCAAAATGCTAAAAGAATCCATGTCTGTTTACTGAAGGCAATCACTGTGGTATCTGCACTAGGTAAGACCCAAGCAGCCAAGCAGCACCAGATAAGGGAGACTGAGCTTAATGCAAACACACCTCCAGGCCTTTGTTCTCCAGTGCCCCTGGGCAGGTTTGAACCACCAATCTTTAGGTTATTAATCAAGCTCAGTTTGCACTACTTACAGACTGATGGCTTCTTCGAAGGCTACTATTTCTGAAATAGACTGACGTTGGGGGGGCAAAGTGGAAAGTGATACATTTTTAAGAATTAACACCAACATCGTGTACCTGCAATCCTGAAGTATAGTTGCTCAGTGTTGAAGACACATTTTCTTCCTTTGAAGATGCTTTGGTTTTGTTAGGTGCCATCGAGTCAACCCCGACTCATAACAACCACATCAGACGGAGACACTGTACCGCCCGCCATCGCAGCCGCTGTCAATAGACACTGCTCCACCCTCGGTCAGCTGTGCTGAGGCCACGCCCGCTGCCGCAGTTGCTGTCAATAGACACTGCTCCACCCTCGGTCAGCTGTGCTGAGGCCAGGCCCACCGCCACAGCCGCTGTCAATAGACACTGCGCCACCTTCAGTCAGCTGTGCTGAGGCCACGCCTGCTGCCACAGCTGCTGTCAATAGACACTGCTCCACCCTCGGTCAGCTGTGCTGAGGCCAGGCCCACCGCCACAGCCGCTGTCCATCCAGCTCGTTGAGAGCTCCCCCTCTTCAGCTGACTCTGCTTTACCGAGTGAAAGGTCCTTCAGAAACTGACCCTCCTGATCACATTCCCAGAGCACATGACCAAGGCTTGGCTGCCTTGCTCTGACAGCGATCTGACCACACTTCCTTCTAAGATGCATTTGTTTGTTTGACAGTCGGGGTGAAGCGGGCAGTCCTCAGCATTCTAAAATAACAACTATCTTTTGGAATACACTTACTCCTCACTTACCAATGATCTCATCTTCTGGCATTTCAAACTTATAACAATAAATCGAGTTTAAAAAAAATATACTCTCCAATTACTGTGCACATAAATTATACACAGCTGGCCGAACTTCGTGCTGAGATGCAAGGCAAGAGTGACTTGGGTCCTAACGGTCAAGGGCATGTGTCAGCGTGGCTGGGCATGGTTCCCGTGGTTTGGTAGCTCCATGACGATGAAATGAGACAGTTGTGAGATGGGGACATCTGACCGCGATGGGACGAGGAAACCTGGCATTTGTGTGGTGATGTCATCTCCCACTTCATGGTCTGCTGTGGTCACTGTCAGCTATGGGTCAGTTCCAACTCGACCACACACAACAATACCGCACACCTAATACGTGTTTTATATCTACGTCATCTCATTTTTAAATAACTACAACTCGGACTCACTGCCTTTGAGTTGGTTTCTAGCTACAGGGACCCTCGGCCAGGTTGCCCGGCTGTGCGCTCTGTGAGAGGCAACTTCACGGCTTTCCTTCCAAGAGCAGCTGCTGGATTTGAACCTCAACTTTCGCAGCTACAAGCCTGACATGTTGCCTGTATTTATCGTTGTTGTTGTTGTTGTTGATGCGCCATTGGGTCAAAACTAACTCAATGCTTTGAGTAGGCAGCGTAACTCCTTGCCAGAGTTGCTCTTATCTATCGTTATAACACACACACAGTGAATGATGCATACTGCACGCGTGTGTGTGTGTGTGTGTGAGAGAGAGAGAGACAGAGAGAGACAGAGAGAGGAGAGACAGAGACACAGAGATAATATTATTGTTGTTAGGCGCCATCAAGTCAACTATGCCTCAGGGACCCTCTGAACAAGCCCACGCCTCGCCTGGCCCTGTACCAGTGTCACCTCCTCTGTATGTCTGAGGCCACTATTGCAGGCACTGCGTCTGTCTCTCCAGCGTGTTGAGGGTCTCCCTCTCTCTGACCCTCCACCTTTCCAACCTGATGTCCTTTTCCAAAGATTAGTGTTTCCTGACCACATACTGGAAATGTGTGCTACCAAGTTGCATGAAGTGTGCTGCGAAGTTTTGCCCCTAAGGTGCACACTGGTTGCCTTTCTCTGAGACAAACTTGTTTGTTCTTTCTGCAAAGCGTGGCCTTTTCAGTGCTCTTCTCCAACAGCATCCCCTCAAAGGCATCTGCTCTCCGTCCAGCGTTCCTACTCATTGTCCAACTGTCAGATGCATAGGAAGCATTTTTCAAAACAGACTTGTTATGACACATAGTGACTGTCTCATAGCTCTATATTTAGATACTTATATCTAAATAGATAGATGCCAATAAGACCATTTTAAAAAGAATTCTCCTATAAATTTAAGAAATGTGGAAAGAAAAAAGTTTTAAATGGAAACCGAAGAGCGGTCTCGCCATCTGAGCTGCCTGCAGCCTGGCGTTCTCGGCGCTGCTCCTGGGATGCCTTGTACTGTACGGTTCACGACTGTGAACAAAGCCCCCCAGCAGGGAATTCATCACAGCTAAGCGAGTGACAACCAGCACAGAAGCTTCTTGTCGATGTACTGTGAGGAGGCCTAGCTAGTAATTTCTCTCAGGTGCCTGGAAGTCCCGAGGGCAGAGAATTCAGCCAGTGGGGAGTCACTGGCACAGAGAACGAGCAACTTGGAAAGATTTGATTCAGTGCTGCTGTCAGCACAATTCAATGAGGAACCGCCCAGGGCCACGGCATGCCGTCGCCGAGCAAACTAACTGGAGACGATGAATGAGGTGAAGTTGGATCGGAAACCGCTAAACCCACAGGAGCCCGAGCTGCCGGCTCCGTCCCAGCCCACTCACTCAACGGATCTTTTCTAAAGGTGTGATTTGGATGAAAAGTTGCAAAGTGAATGCTTTTCCATGTAAGCTTTGTTCTATATTTTTATTACATTAGTTATGACTCACAGTGTAGCTGCATCTTCCAGCTTCCTCCCTGTGATGCTTGTTTCCACCCATCCTTCTTCCTGCCTTGTTGCTGGGAAAATGCTGCTCTTTTGATCATGTCTCAATGATTGTTTTAGGGGTGATTATCCTGTTAGTGGTATATCGATCACTTTCTCTCACCCTCATCATCATCATCAATGTCTCTCCACTGGGTTTCTGATGCTGTAAATTGCACAAGAGGAGACTATCCATCCCCCCCCCCCCCCCAGAGGCACTGGTGGATTTGAACCCCCGGAGAGGTGTGGCCTGCGTGTTACCAGCACAGCTCCCTGCAGACTACACCATCGGAGCCTGTCTGTTGCTGTTTGGCTGAAGGTTGACCCAAAGTGATGAGTTGGGTTCCAGCTTTGTGTGTGACCTAGGACCACCGTCCTGGGGGCCCAGTGGCCTCTATCAGACCAAGAGATGCAACCATTTTTATAATCATGAGTTTTAGCTCTCGCCCTCTCCGTTATGGCCTTTCTCAACACTGTGAACACCAATCACCTCCTCAAAGCATCACTGAACCCTTTTCTGATCCAGTGGCATTTTCCACTTCAGGGAATAGTGGGAATCTGGTGTCCCACTTTTGGTGCAGCCTGCCACCTGGTGGGAGGCAGTAAAATGGCATGAACCTGAACCACAGCTCACCGGCTTCCACCAGCCAGAGACCCCCGCACCTGCCTCACCCTCGCTTGAGCCCACTGTTGTGGCCAGTGCCTTGGGCCAACTCCTTGAGGGTCTCCCTCTTTTCACGGACCCTCCACTTAGAGTCACTGCTGTAATATCTCCAAAGAGCTGCCTTGAGATGTGTGACCTCTTGATGAACATTCTCTCCTTGGAATATGTTCATTTCACCCTGAGTCATGTTAGTCCAGAAAATTGATGACAGGGTGTTTTGTTTGCACATTTGACAGTGTCCCTTAGGAACCAATAGTTAGAAGTGGGAGGGGAATGATGAGAGTCTGTAGACTGGAGAAGTCTTAAATGGAGCAGAGGAAGGAGGAGAAGGCACGCGCCTGCAGCACTGTCAGCTCTGAGGCTTTGTTCAGAGTTAACTCGCTTCCTGCTAACAGCTACCCCTCAGAACAACAGAAGGATCCTAATACCCTTAAGAGTTCCCGCAAAGGGAAGAAAACTCACATTCCATCCCTTTCATGCTCCTGTGTTATTATTGATAAAACCGGGCCTGGCACTGAAAGGCCCCACTGTTACTATGAAAGCCCCAATTTCAAACCTACTGTTGAGGATGGTCAGCTTAAAGGTAGACGGTTCAAATCCACTAGCTTGTCTCCTTTTTAATTTTTTTAATGGTATTATTTTTTTGTGTGTGTACTGTCCAATCTGATCTGACTGGTACAGGAGGAGATTGCCCCTCCTTCTCCAGCAGAGCATCTGGTGGATTTGAACCGCATACCTCTAGGATTGCAGTGCAGCTGCTTGCCACTAGGCCACCAGAGCTCCCTCCACTAGCTTGTCTAAGTTCTTGTTGTTGTTGTTGTGTTGTTAGGTGGCATCAAGTATGTTTCATGGTAACCCTAAGAACAACAGACAAGATCTGAACCTGTTTTGCCCTGTGCCACCCTCACAGTCTCCGACACACTCAAGTCCATTGCTGCGGTCACTGTCAGTCCACCGGGTGGAGGGTCTTCCTCTTCTTCACTGGCCCTCCACCTTTCCATGCATGACATCCCTCTCCAAGGAAAAGCCTCTCCTAGTGACATGCCCAAACGAGGAATTGGAGAATTGTCCTCCTGTAAATGTTTGCAGCCTCGGAAAGCGGACGGAGAGCTGGTGTGGACTCGGCAGCGGAGTGGTTTGGTCAGAGAGTGTGTTTTGAGCCTCAGTCAACCACAAAATGGTCTGTTCATCTGTTCAAAAGCATCTCGGTGCCCCAAAGTAGCACACAGACTTTGGGGCTCAGAAGCTACAAAGCTCACGTTTCTAACTCCCCTGAGGCGTGCTTGCCAGCGCTCAGTTGTTTGAATTCTAACTTTTTGATTGTGATTTGAGTGGAAGTTTACAAAAATCTTCTGCTTTACTAGACACTGTAGCCAGAGCACGGTAACCCTTCCCTGTCCTGCCCTGTGACCCTCCCGCGGATCCTTCCCCGTGTCCCTTCCTACTGCTCATCGACTCATACGTGGTTCAATGTCCCGGAAAGCCCTGCTTCCTGGGTGTTTCTGGCACCTCAAAGGCCTGTCTGTGGTCCTGCTGCCAGCTGAGCCCCAGGCCTGCATTCTGCTCCAGGTTTGAAGGGGGACTGGTGGCCATCATCTTGTGGGCCACTCCCTTCTCAATCGGTATTTGTGGCTGTTTTGATGGTTTTGCATTTTGCTTCGTGTTCTTCTCTCCACTCCCTCGGGGCCTCTGGCTGTGACCCCTTAGGGAGGTCAGCAGTGGGGGCTGGGCACCATCTAGTTCTTCTGGCCTCAGAGTCGTGGAGATTGAACTTCACAGGGTTCACCAGCCCTCGAGAACGCATCCAGATTTTGTCCATTTTTGTTGTGTACCATCAAGTCAGTGCCAACACATAGATTACTCTCCAGCGAGTTTTCAGAGACGGTAAATCGCACTGGAGGAGACTGTCCATCCTTCTCCTGTGGATTCCAGCCACATGCCTTTAGGCCTGCAGCACAGTTTCTTACCGTTGTGCCACCAGGTCTCCTGGTCCAGATTTCAGTGGAACCAAAACCCCACGTGCAGGGAGTAGACCTTTCACGTTAGTAGCCCCAGTGGTCAAGCCCTATGGACTTGGAGAAACAATGAAAGTTACACAGGGTTCAGGTCTTTCGTTCATACGGTCACGATGAGTCCTCTGTGACGCGACAGAATTTAACAACAAGAAGCATAGGGGGACAGAACAGCGAGAAGAGCTGGCGGCTTTCCCACCAAACACTCTACTACCGCGCAGTGGGCCTGCCTCTCCCTGATTCAGCTGTATCTCGAATTCCTTCCACATATTTCATTTCCTTCCACTCCTAAAACTAACATTGTTTAAGGAGATTGGAGCTTATCCTCCAGACCCTGGTCCTTCCAGCCTGGAACTTAACTCAACCCACCCACCACTCAACTTTCAGGCAAACAGTATCTCAAACTCACTGCCATCAAGTCAGTGCTGACTCAGAAACCAGCAGGACAGAGCAGAACTGCCCCACCCCAAGCCCAGTGCAGCTGCGTTTGCACAAAACATAGGAGAAAAGCCAGGTGAGCGACGGCTGAACTGACCACCAGGAGAGCCCTGGGAAGATGCTCTGTCCTGACATGCGGGGCACCAGGCGTCCACCCAGCTGGCTCCGTTTTGGTTTGTATTTGCTTTAACACTGAGTCACAGTGAGAACAGCTGCCCCCGCTCCAAGGGGAGGAATCACCGTGAGTAGGAACCAAGCAGACGATGGCTAGTTTTCCTGGGAACACGTCAAAAGGGAGCACACGGCTGAGAGCTTATTAAAGTCTTGCCAGCCCTCCTGCTTTAGGAGACTGGCTCTACCGGATAGGTGTGGGAGGTTTCAACAAGGCTCATGCCAGTTCTTTTAGTAATGTTTGTTCTTTTGATGGTTTTCTCTAATAGAATTTCACAAACAAAGAGAGGCGTCCTTTCTAGGGTCATACCTGTGCATGTTAATTCCTTGGCTTTTTATGCCAGGAAATTTGCTTTGAAGAGGAGTGTGTGTGTGTGTGTGTGTGTGAAGGAGGGAGGGAGAGGGAGAGAGGGAGGGAGGGAAAAAGGGAGGAAAAGAGGGAGAGGGGGAAAGGAGAGAAGTCTGAAGTTGGTGCAGAATTTTCCTCCATTTGTAGAGGGACCAGGGTCAGGTGTCCTAATATGCATGCATATTTCTACCCAAGACTGATAATTCTTACTCTGTAAATGATTTGGGGAATTTGAGAGGAATGAATTTTCATTGTGTAGAAGGAAGTGTTGGATAATCTGGTTGGCATTTCAGAAGTCCTGATTGTGAAGGAGAGGTGAGGGGCATGTAGTGAAAGGGGTCTGAAGTTGTTCAAACAAGAAACCCGGCTGGCACTGGGGGTGGGGGCGGGGTGGCAGGGCCAGGGACGAGCAGAGAGCCTCTGAACCAAGGACTGCTGGTGGTTTCTAGACTCGGGGTGATCCCCACAGCTGTAGCGTCCACTCCGACTCCCAGGGACCCTCAGGACAGAGCAGAGCTTCCCCATGGGGTTCCCCAGGCTGAAATCTTCTGAACCCCCAGAGTGGCTGGTGGGCTGCCCCTCTGACTTTGGGGTTAGCAGTTGATTGCTTAACCATTGCACCCCCACAGCTGCTCTTGTTTTTAACGCATTAGAGAAATCTTGTGCAGCATTGATTAATGAGAAACTAAACACCCTTTGTCTCCACACACACGTGTGGAGAGTCCCGGGTTGTATGTGCAAAGTCATCACAGATTTTCTTACCCGGGAAAGCATTTCCTATGATCACTTTGGAGTGGGATGAACTTGTG
The DNA here is from genome assembly GCF_000299155.1 of Elephantulus edwardii. Taxonomy (NCBI): domain Eukaryota; kingdom Metazoa; phylum Chordata; class Mammalia; order Macroscelidea; family Macroscelididae; genus Elephantulus; species Elephantulus edwardii. The sequence continues at coordinate 3,452,464 of NW_006399830.1, forward strand.
GAAGGCAGTGACGTTGATGGCATTGGGCTAAAAAGCCTATCATCTCAGCCGACCTTTTCATCCAGGGGGGCTGGTGTGTGAATAAATCAGTGGCTTTTTAGAAACTCAAGCAAGAACATGGGGTGATTCATCTTCATTATCTACCTGGAAGGCAGGACTCCGTTGAAATCTCGGCATCAACTTGTCACCGCTGTCTCCCGTGTCAGTCTGTCTCGGTTATCTAGTGTTGCTATAAAAGGGGTACCACAAGGGGGTGATTTTAACAAACAGAAATTGACTGTCTCGCGGTTTAGGAGTTAGAAGGCCCAGTTCAGGGAGCTGCCTCCAGGGGAAGGTAGTCTGTCAGTTCTGACGGGAAGTCCTTGCTGCTTTCTGCATCTTAGGTCTGGCATTCCTGGAGATCTCTGCGACCTTGGCCTTCTCGTGTCGAGGAGACTCCAGGACAAGGACCCGGCCACAGAATGAGCTCCCCTCTTGACTCTTTTTTTCTCAGTAATACCGAGGCTCTCCATCTCTGTTTTCTCCCCTTTCAACAATTGTGAGAAATTGTTAACAGGCCACATCTGTTACATCCAATTAATGATATTGCATTCCACCTTTAATCCTCTTACTGCTTGGTTTATCAGGTCCGGGGGAGGGAGATCAGTACCTAACTTCGACATGACATTGTTACATGTGCATATTTTGAGGGGATACAATGCAATCCATGACACAATCCTTAAGTTACAAGTTTTCTAACAGTTTGTCATGAGAAGATCAAAGAAAAGCCATAACAGTGATTGATGTGAAGAAGGCAAGGTCTTCCAAGGATAGTCAGGCAATATCAATGAATGACATTCTGCATAGATGTCTGTGCCTTCCATCCAATCACTAACCTAATCATCTGTCTTAGGTGAGACTAAATGACACTAAAGTGATGGGTGGCTACTGACAGAAAGGCTGGCTATGCAAAGCACTGCTTTCAAAAGGTTCTTCCTAATTTAGTCATGGCTCACCAGCTGAAATTAGAACTGATTGTAAAGTGGGTTTAGTTGAACAATGTTGAACAGGCTTGACAAATATTATAGCTTGACAGCTTGCTAGAAACTTCCTCTCTTAGAAAACAAGAGCCCAGCTTGTGTTGCATAGCAACCGTATCTCTCAGAGACGGTAACAATGGTGACTGTCTCAATGACAGTAGCAACTGTGTCCCTTTAAGTCTGGTTGCTTTTCTCTGCACTGGGAATAATCCAATCTCATCAGTGGGAACATTAGAAACATCTGTTGTCAAGGGCCTCTCCAAAGTGCTAAAGAACAAAAGTGGCCACTTAACGAGTAAGGTGCACCTGAGCCCAGTCACAGTCTTCTCAGTTACCTCCTGTGCATCTGAAAGCTGGGCAGTGAATCAGGATGACTGAAGAAACCGTGATGCCTTTGATTATGATATTGGTCAAGAGTACTGAACAACTTACCTGGTACGCCTTACAGCGAAGACCGCGAAACGTCATCTCACATACTTCGAGCATGTTGTCAGGACTGGCAAACCCTTGGAAAAAGACATCATGCTGGGAAAGTGGAGAGGAAGACCCTCACCAAGATAGACTGGTACAGTGGCTGTGACAACGGGCTGTGAAGACGCTATGGGAGAGGGCAAGGCGCGGATCTGCTGTTCTTGGGGTCACAGTTTTAGTTTAGCTCTTCATACAAATGAATGCTCTTAAACGGGTGCACCGTCCCTCTCAGGAGTATCCTGTCCCAGGGCTTTGACCTATAATGCCCCACGTTGTGGTTATATTTTCAGTACACCCGGGTAGAGTCCCACTTTTGCTGTGTTGGCCGTGACTGGACTGATAACAAAAAGGGTTCAAAGCCCTCGCTCTGTAAAGATAAAGGCCTAAAAATCCCTATGGGACATTTCTACTCTGTCAAATGCATCATGGTGACTTAATCTCACCTGTTTTGGAGATGTTGTCAGGAGGGACTAGTTCTTGGGAAAGGCCCTCATGCTCGGAAAGGTAGCAGGTCATCAAAAGAGGAAGGTCCTCAGCAAGGTGGGTTATCAGAATGACAGCAATGGTACATGAAAGCAGAGTGGAGAGGGCACCACTGAAGGGAGAACCTACCAGCACCTACAGCGGGGGCTCCGGGGGCCTGGCGGTAAAGAGCTGCACCGCCAACCCAGAGGCTCGAGTCCCCCACAGGGGGAAGGTGGCCAGTCTCCTCCCGTGCAAGTTAGTGAAAATCTGCTGGAGGGTCAGTTACGAGTTGGTTCTGACTGGACGTAGCAACGATTTACACATGCACTTCTACGAGCAGAGTAGCTTTACTTGTGTCTAAATTTCTTTGACAGTTAAAAAGCAAACTCCTGCCACTGAGTTGATCCCAACTCCTAGCAAAACTCCAGACCAAGAAGCCCAGCCCCATGGGGTTTTCAAGGCTGCAGGGCACAAAGAACAGACTGCCACGTCTTTCTCCTTTGGGGGCAGCTGGTGGGTTTGAACTGTGAACCTTTTTATTAGCAGCTGGGTGCTCAGTCCCTGTACTCCCAGGGCTTCCTAAAGTTTGGTAATCATTACAATTTTGGTTGAACTGATAACACAGGCACGCGTGAACCCACCCACCACTGGCTGATTCTCACACCGACCCCATGGGGCCCAGTACAACTGTCCACAGTTGAGGCTGGGGTCCTGCTGACCTCCTCTTCTGTCTCTATGGGAGGGGGCTGGTGGATTTGAACCGCTGAACTTTCAGTTAGCAGCCTCTCATTTACTGTTACTAGGGTTCCTGGTCAACTGATACAATCTAGATGTTTAATAAATGTGTGGAAAGTGAAATAAATGAGGCAGAGCTGGCCTGGGGGGCCAAAGCAGGGGCCTTCACTCGTGCTTGCAGAAGGACAGTGGGGAGACGTCCTAACTGGCAGGCCGAAGAGAACAGTGTAGCACTGGACTTGGCTGAAGGCTAAGGGTCTGCAGTCACAGTTAAGAAGCTGTCTAAGTGAGAAATGTATCCTGTTCCCAGTCTAGGTTGTAATCTGTTAACTTCCCTAGTAAGCTTCATAATGGGGGTGCAGGGTGTAAGGGAGAAAAATGAAACAAAGGTGTTCCATTCGTGGTGATAAACCAAGATGGTACCCCACCTTGTGAAAGCTCGGACCCAGTCCCACTCTGTTCAGGCATTCATTTCATGTACTTTTTGGAGTCAATTTCCCCACTCAATTTTATACTCTGAGTGATGAGAATTTTCAAAGCCTGCAGAACGAATCAGAGTGCAAGAGAGGTTTCCAGAGAAACAGCCTTTGCGTCTTCCTTTCATCTTTCCACATCAAGTGCCCGAAGACACTTCGCCCTGGAACACAGAGCTTCACTTGGCCAGCCCCTGGGGCTGAGCTCGCCTTCTGACATCCTCACTGCTTTGTTATTTCACAAAAAAAGTAAACAAACCAAAAAACACATTGCCTTTAGGATTTACTTCAGCAACAGACATAGGGGGGAAAACGCTGTTTAATCTGGTGAACTTGATAAAACTCAAAATTCAAACTCATTACCTTCAAGCCAGAGTCAACTCACAGCTGATCCTCCAGGATTTGGGGGGCTGAAAATCAAATGGGTCACTATGAGTCGTCTAGGACTCCACAGCACTTAACAACGACAACAAGAAAGTTCTGTTGGCCTAGTGGATAGAAAGTGATGCTACCAAGCAAAAGGTAGGTGATTTTTAACTGCAGCCCTCAGGCCTGGTTTTAATTGGTTTTGGTCAAACATTCTTCTAAGTGGTACAGCACTGGTCTGTCCACTTGCCATACAGAGGTAACTCGTGGTTGCCGTGATGCTGAACACTGCGACACTAATGTGTCAAATGTAATAATGGTTACCCATGGTGGACAGTGTTTGGTGGAGCTCCCCAATTAAAACAAGCGTGGAAGCAGGAGTGGCATCCACTTCTGAAATAGCTTGCCTGCAGAAACAATGAAAGTTAATACAAGTGTTCTGGTCTTTTGTTCATAGTGTCGCTATAAGTCCTCCACGACTTGATGGCCCTTAACAACAACAGCAAAAAACAGGAATTTGTCCATCTTTTTCTCATAGAGCTACTGGTGGATCAGAACTGCCAAAGCTGTTACACCTTTGGGCAGGCCACCAGGGCCCCACTCTACCTTTGGGCTAGCAGCACAAGCCCAACAGGACAAGCCTCGAGGGTCCCTCTCACTGCCGTTACGTAAACTCTGTTCCATGGCAGGAGCTGAGTTTCTGAGGCTACAAATCTTTTTAAAATTTTTAAATTTATGTTTCTTTTTTCACTTTGATTTGGGTGAAAGTTGGCAATGCAAATTTTGATTCAACTATTCTTATGCAATTTTTCTATAACAGTTTCAATACACAAAATACAATCTCACTCTTCTACTTTCTTCCTGTAATGCTGGTTTCCATGAATCCTTATATTCTTCCCTGAATCTCCTCTTTCTTCAGTGATAGTGTGCTGATCAGCCTCCGACTGTGTCCTGCCTTTCCATTAATTTGCCTGAATAACTATTAGATAATAATTTTTACTCCCATCTCCCTCTCTTCCCCTCCCTGGGAACCATCCAAGAATGATTCTGTGTGTAAACCTCTATTTCAATTTTATAATAGTGGTCTTATACTGTATTTGTCCTTTTGTAACAGAATTATTTCTGTAAGCATAACGTCCTCTGGATTCATCATGTCATGCGCTGTTTCATGAATTCCTTGGCTTCCAGTGCTGTGTAGTACTGTTTTGTGTGAATGTACCATGTTTCCTTACCCTTTTGTCTGTTGATGAACACTTAGGCTGTTTCCCCCTTTGCTATCATAAATAAGGCTGCAGTGAACACGGGTGTGCATCTGTCAGTCCTAGCTGCAGATCTTACTTTTTGTGGGAAGACATGGCCACTGGGGCTCCTTTAAAAGATAAGCAAACAAAAACAACACAAAACCAAACAGCCCCTGCCCTCCAGGGATGGAAACCATCCTGACACTGTAAGATGGTGTGGATCTACCCTGCGGGGTTTCTGAGGATGTACATCCTGGTGGAAGCCGACTGCTCCTTTCTCCCTGCAACAGCTAATGGGCTCAAACTTCAAGCCTGAGGCTGGCAGCCAGGCATCTTGACCACAGCACCTAAAACCCTCAAAACCCATTGCCATTGAGTAGGAATCTGTAAGTCTGGAAAGTTCCAACAGGTCTGCTCAGAGCGGACCTCCATCTGGCTTCCAACGCTGTAATTACGCAGGAGGACAGTGCCAGGCTTTCTCCCCAGGCGTCACTGGTGCATTCAAGGCTCCAGGGAAGAATGGCTTTTGGGTTAGCCATATTTATCCCGTAAAACCATGCCACCAGACCTCCCTAAAATGACCTCAAACACCTCAGAAAACCTCAAAGTTCACTGTCACGGTCTTAGCACTGACTCCTAGCTGACCCTCTAGCAGCTTATCAGAGACTGTGAGCTGACAGAATTTCATCTTCCTCCCGTGGAACCATTGGGAGTTTCGAGCCAGAGAAGCGCATCATGTTTGGGTTAACAACACAACTGTCTATAAGAGAGACCACACCGTGAGAGCGTCCTCACGGAACACCAGGGCTCTGTCAATAGACACATATAGACAGATAGACAGGCACATAGATACATACAGATGATGATAGACATAGATAATATCACATTGTGGCTTCCAGATGGAGGTGGCTGTGAGCAGATCTGTATTATCCTCTCCTTCTTGGATACACGTGAGCCCATTGCTAAAAGTCCCCGTGTCTCCCTCTCATTCAGCGTCAGCCTCTCTTCTGGCCCTCCACCCCTTCAAGCATGAGGCTCCTCTCCAAGGACTGGAGAGTCATAACAACGTGTCCAAAGTACGTGAGCTGAAGCTTTGCCACAGTGGCCTCCCAGGAGCACCCTCGTTTCACTTGCTCCGCAGCAGACTCGTTTGTTCTCGTGGAAGTCCTTCCCTAACCCTAACCCCAGCACCACGTCGCAAAGGCATCGATTCCTCGTCTGTCGTCCTTATTACATCTTCATTGGTTTAGAAATTAAGAAAAGGACATTTGTGTGAGTGGGAGAGGATACTGTTCTTCCCCCAACACTGGGACATACAGAAGAAAACTGCCAACACACATCTGTCCAAGTAATAATAATGAAACAGTTAACGAGCTGCTGTTGAGTTGACCCTGCTGGCCAGAGTAGCTGGGCCCTGGAAGGTACCTGAGGGTGCAGTCCGGACAGAGGCACGCTGCTTCGTCTTTTGCCCGCACTGTTTGTGACTTCGAACCTTTTATTTAGCTGCCAAATGCCTTAACCACAGCATCAAATTTAAAAAGACCAAAAAAAGTAAACTCTCGGGGAAGAGTAAGTGGTGGAAGTTGCCAACACTAGGGGGAAAATTGGAGAGTCACCTCAGAGGCTGGTGGTGAATGTGCAATATCCTTAAATACAACAAAGAAATCAAATAATGTTGGGATTAGTGAGACATGTAGGACGCAGAAATAATACAACTTACAAAAAGAAGGCTCAGGGGTGAAAGATAAGAGGAAAGTAATTTCAGCTGTAATAGCTCGTGCCAAAGGTTATCAGGCCCAGCTGAGGAATGAAATCGGTGTTGTGATATCCAGCAGTACAGCGGAAACCGGCAGACAGCGAGGACTGAGAGGTAAGGAGAGGGCGGGAAGGGGAGAGGCGAGCCAGCCATGGGGGTTGGGGGGCGCTCCCCGCTGCATTCTTTCTCGGGGGTCTGGGAATGTCCCACTGTTGACCGGTGCAGTCTAAGCACTTTCTCGTCTCTGTGGTGGAAAGTGCTTCCATTCCCTTCTTCTGCCTGCTTTCGCCTTACCTAGGACCCTGCTTTTGTGGAGTTCACTGGGAGGGGTGGGGGTTAGGACTCCATGGAGCTCAACCAGAGCCAGCCCCAGAGTTCTCACTCATGGTCTCTGCGGCTGAGCTGGGGTTCCCGGCTGCGCCATGGTTCTCAGGCGGTTATTAACGACCTCGCCTCGTCTTCGTGATCTAACAGGACAGTCAGCCATAAGGGGGCTCAAGGGGGATGTGACCCTCTCAGTGTCATCGCAGCCCCGATCTGCTCTCAGGAGAGCTTCCTGGAGATGTGGTCTGAAACACTCTACTGCCCGAACCAAACCCACAGTCATGGAGTTGATTCTGACTCATGCCAACTCCACGCTGCGTTTCCGAGGCTGTGACTTTTCACAGGAGAAGACGGTCCATCTTTCTCCTATAGAGGGGTCGACATGTGTCAGACCACTGGCCTTTCAGCCAGCAGCACAGCACTATGTCAGCAGAGGTCCTTTTTTTTTTTTTTAAGGTGTTTTTTTTTCTATTTTTTTTTTAAATTTTATTAGTTTTAATGAACATTTACAGGGATTTTGGGTTTTCATTCCTTCATTGCTGCACCATTCTCTCTACCCTCCTCCCCAGTTTGTTCTTCTTCCCCACCATCCGAATGTCTGTTTTAATTGTCCAATTGCCACAGTGCTTGTCAAAGTCAGTTCTGATTAATCTCCTTTGTCAGTGTGTCCTTTGCCATTCCCTATCACTCCTCCCTGAGAGAGACTTCACCCTGAGTCATAAGGAAAAGGGGATGGCGTATTCTCTTAGCTACTTCATGCTGAAAAGGGACGCTGTGGGTTTCAGGGTGAAGATCTTCTCTCACTACTCTAAAGGGCCCCTTTGGCAGTAGAAAACACATAGACTATTATGGAGATTGATTTTGGAATTTAGATGCACTCTTATTGATTGTGCTTGGCCCTACATGTTCATATCCTTGAAGATGTATCATGGGGGTGTTGCAACCTAGAAGACACAAATTTGACTAACAAGTTATAAGTACATGAGTCCAAAAATTATGGAAAAGTAAAAGAAAAGATTCTTTCATTGCTTTACAAACCCTCCCCCAGGTCCCCTCCACCATGTAGCCCTCACTCTAGACTCCTGTGATGACAGAAATACCTAGTCACATATCTCTTTTAAACAGTTTTCTCCCTCCTAGCAGAGGTCCTTGTAAATCCCCGATTAGAGAGAGACGGAGTAAACAGAAGGGTCAGTACCACTCATCACTAAGAAAGCCAGGAACACAGTCTGCCCTTTGGAACCAGGAGTCCTGCGGGGTGAACTAACTTCCTAGATCCAGGAAGAGATGGATTCCAAAACGAGTGGAGATCCCCAAGGAATGCTGGGCTGCAGGTGCGGAGAGGTGAGGCCTTTCTCCAGAACCAGCTGAGATCAAGCCTTCCCCAGAGCCGGTACCTGTAACATAGACTTCTAGCAACCTAAATGGTGAGAAAGAAAATTCAGTTTGTTAAAATAATCCACGTAGGCTTCTGTCCCAGCAGCACCAGAGTAACAAGTCAGTGACTTTCCTCGGAAATAGTCTTTGAAGATGTTCTCACTTATGTTAATGCACTTAGAGTTGAGTAGCTCCTAATTCAAACTGGCTGGTGTCTTTATTGGAGAGAGACAGAGAGAAAACCATTCAGACGTGGAGAGAAAGATAGGAGGGATGTTGCAAGTAGCCAAGAGAATGCTAAACTGAACCACAAAAAACATGACAGACAAAAAGAAAAACAGAATAAGCACACACAAGGAAGACCTTCAACAAGATGATTGACACAGGGACCATGGCACTGGACTTGAGCATTTGAGCCATGAGGGTGGGGCAGGGCTCAGACCTACTGTTCATCAGGTCACTATGAGTTGTTGAGTTGTAGTCAATTCAAGGACACCTAACAACAACAATATATTGTACACTGGGGGGAGGCAGTTTATTTTAGTTGCCACTAAGTCTTCTTAACTTAGGGCACCCTTATGAATATGAGAACAAAACGTCCCCTGATTCTTCCTGCTTTGTGGAATATTTTTGATCACTTATCATGGAACACATCTAGGTCATGATTAGTATGTCGGTTCATTACTGAGGCTGCGGTGTCAACCCAAGTCTAGCCTTCCTTATTTTTTGCTGACCATCCACTTTTATAACCATTATTCCCTTTCTGGTGACTGGTCTTTCCTGAAGATGTGCCCAACTCAAAGCCTCACCATCTTCACATCTGAGGAGGATTCTGCCTAAATTTCTTCTAGTATTTTTTTTTGGGTGGCACAAAAATGACTTATTACATAGATGCCACCATGTGAAGGATCCTGGAACCCCATGAGGGACTTGCGTAAGCTCTGGCAGCTTTGAAGTCTCTGCAGCTTGGGGCTGTTTGTTACGGCAGTACGAAAAGTCAATCCTTGGGAGCAGGTTACAAATGCCTCCAGTGTGACCCTCTTACAACTATTATCTTGGCCCTGACTCATGAGAAAAATGCTTCTGTTCTCCATGGTAAGTGATCAGCTGCTGTTCAACAAAGCGGGAAGGACTCTGAACGCAGAAGATAGGATTAAATAAAAAATGACAACCGTTTTTAAAAAGGTGAATACCGCCATATTTTAGCACTTTATACCACAGTAAGTTTTGATGCTTGCATGGCCTCATTTATTTTGTAAATCTCCAAAAATGCACTACAGTAGGAAAAAAGGGCTGACACTTCTGTGTTGTACTTATTTATTCAACTAATATTTATTGAGCGTCTTTTCCACATCCTGCACTGCTCTGTGATATATCGGGGAATAGAAGAGAAAAATTCCTGCTGGCTTGGAGTTTACATCTACTGAGAGATGTGGACAATAGCAGTGCACATGACACATAAATAAAGACGCAGCGTGAGAGGAGCTGATAGGCCAAGGCAGAGCCACGGCCACCCAGGCCAGGCCAGCTCACTGCAGCCCTGGAGCTGGGACGGGAGGCCCCTAAGGACTCGCACACTGTACGTTGGCTCAGCTTCCTCCACGGAGACGCTGATGGGTACGAGATATAGTGAACTTTGGTGAGCATAGCGGAATGCTTTAACCACCCCACCACCATCACAACTTCCTGGAAGATGACAAAGTCAAAACCAAACCAACTGCCTTTAAGTCCCTTCTGACTCCTGGAGGCCTCCCTCAGGCGTCCACACCCATAAACTGTCAGGGTGAGTCCACACAATCTTTCTCCTACAAAGCGCCTGCTGGATTCTAACTGGTGACCTTTTGAGTAGCCATGCAAAATGTAACACTATGCTAAGAAGGCTCCTGAGAAAGCTACAAGTGGTGGTGGTGGACTGTGGAGTTGGAACCGACCCATAGCTGACCCCCAGTGGGTCTTCAGAGGCAGCTGGTCACATGGGAAGAGATTGTCCATCCTTCTCCTGCGGAGTAGCTGCTGGCCTCGAACCACTTGCCTTCGGGATTGCAGCACAGCTTCTTGATCACTAGGCCACCACAGCTCCGTAAGCTGTAAGGACTAAGGAAAAAAAAACAGAACGATCTGGACTGCTCGGGAAGGTAGTTAACGAAGTTTAATCAGATCTTATTGAGAAAGTGCCTTTGAAGCAAGCCGCTTGTACATGGAGAGAGGGAGAGACACAGTGGTATTGGAGGAAGGTAATTCCAGGCAGGTGAGCCCGGTCTTGCAAAGGCCGCAGGGTATTTGTGAGAAGCCACTAATGGAATAGATGAGGACAGGTGAGTCGGGAAGAGGACAAGGAGAGACAGGACAGAGATGTGCAAATAGCCAATGTACAGACAGACAGAGTCTCTGAGGGTGGGCTTTCCCGGCAGAGAAGTGACATCATCCAACTAATCGCTTCATGAGGTCATTGGGCCGCTGTGCAGGGAACGGATGTAGGGGAGGGGCAGAAATGCAGAGACCAGTTAGAGGACACACAAAGGCCCTGCAGAAGGTAACGGTGGACTAGGCAGAAGCAGGAGTGTGATGGGGTGGCTGGCTCCCGGGTACACCACCAGGTGAAAGCCAAAGATGTTCTGAGGCCTGGAAGAGCCGTGAGGTGGCTCGTTGGACGTGAAGGCAGCCAGACTGTCTCACATCCTTCAGGCTTGTTAACAGGAAGAACCGGCTCCTGGAGATGGAGTCATGCTGGGGAGAGGGTCGGTGAAAAGGGAGGAGACCCTCAGTGAGGTTTACTGATACAGCAGCTGCAGCGCTGCTCGAGCAGGGAGGTGAGGGTGGCACAGGCCCACACGGGGCTCTGTCCTGGGGTCTGGGAAGCTGCCGTGACTTACAAGCAGCTTGATGACTCTTAACAACTTTCACGTGAAAGTCTTATGATGAAGTGACCCTATCTGGGCGGAAGCCTGTGTGTGTTGTGTTGATGAGGCTAGAGGGAGTAGGCTGGGTGGTGGCCTTAATCTTTCCTGCCCTGTTGCTGGTGTGCACAGTGGAGTCAGAGCTGACCCTCGGGGTCTTTCAGAGGCAGTGAATCCCCTGGGAGGAGAGTGTCCAGCCTTCTCCTGTGAAGCAGCTGGCTGGTGCATTTGAACCGTATACATTTGCATTGGCAGCAAAATTCTTTACCTTTAAGCCACCAGAGGGCCCTGATCTTTTCTGAGTACTGTCTTCTAAAAAAGGCCAGAACAGACACACGGCAGTGGGGGGAGACCCCTGTGAGGACCCCTCTATGAGCAGAAAACCTCAAATGGTCACCAGCAGCACTAGAAACAGGGACCTAGGAAAGGAGTCCTAGGACCCAGCTGAGCGTTCACCTCCAGAGCACCCGCTTGTGTGTTTTGTTGTTGTGGGAACCCAACAAAGTGAGACCAGGGCGCAGAGAGCTGCTCCCAACAGTCTTCTCTCCCCAGGACGCACGCTGGGCATGGCAGAAAATGCGGGCAGCTGGAGGGCTTCCTCTAAACCAGGACTCTCCCATGCCTTGCTTCCCCTCTCCCAGGGCCCAAGCTCTGCCATTTCATCAGTCTATTCACTTACACGGCAATCTCGCGTATTCCAGGTGTCCCTGAAAATTGAGTTAATGAGCTGTTTTCATTCTCCTTGTTCCTCCTGCGTGATGTCCAAGTGGAGATGTAGGAAAATGGTAACAGGCTGCCAGTGTCCATTCCGAGAGGCAATGGCATATTGTTAAAGAGTCCTTTGTTCTGGTTAAAAGGGCTGAGGGCTGGGTCTCTGGGTTATGGCCGTGAAAGGGATTTCTCTGTAGGGTGAAGAGACTTGGCGAGGACCAATTTAGGCCACTGACTGGAAATCAGCTTGATTAACAGCAACAAGGTCAGACTAGGCAAAACTGATGCATCTAGTTAGGGAGGGAAGCCGTGTCTTATTGCCTGCTGTCCCAGGACAACCTCGATGATATTGCTCTGGGCAAAATGTAAGGCCATTTTCCACAGTTGAAATTGGCCCAGACCCACCTCAGAGGCAGGTAATGATCCTACAAAAATACAAGAAGAAGGGAGTCCAAGGGAAATGAATGTGCAAATGTCACTAAGCAAATGCAAAGAGAAATCTCCCCAGGCTTGATTCCCCTGCAGGCGAGAACAGCCCGGGTTACAAATGAAAGGCAAGCGGAAGCTGGCAGAGGAGCTGATCCGGCTGTAACTCTGCCTCCAGGGGTGTCCGCAGCCCCATAAACACAGAGACCGCAGCTCCAGTTAATTTGCTCAACCCAGCTGACACACAGCACACAGATTCCTAGAGGGCAGCCTTTGCTCCATTGCTTTCTTCTCCTCCCTTCTCCCTCTCCACCTTTCCCTCCCCTCCTCCTCCCTCTTCTTCCTTTCCCTCTCCTTCATGCTCTTTTTCCCCCTCCTCCTTCCCCTCCTCTTCCTCCTTCACCTGGGGAACAGACTTCTCCCTTCAGGGCCAGAAAGGTAAACATTCCTGACTTCTGACTGTGAACCGCCACTTCTAAGTTAGTTGGATCTATTTTGTGATGCATTTAGGTGAAGGGCCATGCTCCCTTCCGTGAATGCCTTTATTCTGGAAATATTTACTGACCCAGGAATTGTCCCATTTTGCATAGACATAGCTCAATGGCATACATTAGCTGGAGTAGATACTGCTCCTTGTGTACCTAAAAATTTAGGGTTTTTTAGGGGAAATCGTAGTCTCAGTATTAACAGCTGGCTTTCTAAGCAATCAGACAACATTCCTATCTGGTGGCGCAGTGGTTAAATATGTGGCTGTGCTAATCAAAGGGTCTACAGTTTGAACCTACTCTGCAGATTCAAGATTGAAAAGGCCTGGTGATCTGCTGTCACGGAGATTTACAACCGTCTCCCCACCACGGGCCTTAGTTACGCTTTAGGCCTAAAGTTGAAATCATCCCTAACTGAACTTTAGCCAAGAAGTAGAATGGCCTATAAAGTGACCAACGAAACCTGGGAGGAAGACACTCCTTAGAGCCACCTTCGAGATGTGAGGGCAGCATCTGCCCGGGCTAAAGCTCAGGACAAGGGAGAGGACAGAAGGCTGAGTGGAGATGAGACTCACGGGGAAGGAGTGAGTGCTAGAAGGTGGATGTAACTGTGATCAAACATGTGTATCAATTGTTGAATGGAAAACAATCTGCCCTGTAAACTTTCACAGAAATCACAGTAAAAAGTTGGGCATGCAGAGAGACTTGTAACCTTGGAAGCCCAGTGAGGCGGTTCTATATTGCTCCATAGGGTCACTTTGGGACAGTGGGTGGTGCCAAATGTTAATGCACTCTGATGTTAAGGGGAAAGTTGGCAATTCAAAGCCTTCCAGAGGCCTCTCAGAAGGACATGGAGATCGACTTCTGAAAGCCAGCCTTGCAAAGCCTGTGGATGCCCCAGATCCCCTCTTGACGGCTTGTGACCTTTGAGGCCAAGGCGACTCAGGGCACCTAGTAGTGGTGATTTTTTAGTTTGCTTTTACTGTCATCAACTGCCCACCTTCAGATTTCAGGAAGAGAGGTAGGGACCAAACCTCATTTTTAAAAATCCACGCTATTTACATCTTCCCTTCATTGCTTAGAAAAGCAGAGAGCTAGTACGACTCTAACAAGATGGATTGGCATAGTGGCTACAAGAGCACCATCAACACCATTGCCTTCACCACCACTGCCAACCCATTGCCTACACCACCATCATCACCAGTTCCCATCGCGTTGACCACCATGTGCGTAAGAAAATGATGCCCCACAGGGTTTGCACTGACTAACTTTTGAGACATAGATCCCCAAGTCTTTGTCCTCACATGCCTCTGGGTGGACTTGACTCTCCATCCTTTATTCAGCGACTGAGCAGGTTAACCATTTACAGCATCCAGGGACCACACGCGTGCAGGAGGGCGCATGTGCGTTCACATGTGCGCACGCCCCCCCCCCCCCCGCCACACTGTGGTTGCCATCGGGCTCTGTGAAGTGGGCATTAGACTCCCGGTGCCCCATGTGCTGGAGTCAGAAGCGCCGTCCTCGGGGTTTTCTAGGCTATAACCAGACTGGCAGGTCTGCTCTCCTTTGGAAGCTCTAAGCGGGTTTAAACCTCCAATCTCTTAGTTAGCTGCTGACGAGCTTAACCACTGCACCACCAGGCTCCCCACTACACTCGCAGTAGGTAATAAATAGTAAACAGATACTTTAACTCTGTAAAAAGAATTCATCCCAAACATCGGAGATTGCCAGAGCCAGACGTCTCATTCAGCTGGGTGATTACAGCTCGAGTTTTATTTCCCAGCATCTTTTCCGCATTATGTTGTCACCTATAATAAGTAGCTCTTCTGGTGCAAGTGGCTGCAGGTCCTAATTGGCCCTAGCGAGGGGATTTTTCACAGGTTTCACCAGGGGACGGATGAGCAGCATATGCAGTTACACTAATGGTTTCATTTTTTAAGACACTGAGTATTGTTTATGTGCTGTTCTCATTTCACTGTGCAGCTCCCGGATCGCCCGCCCTGAGTGGAGAGCTGGGGGCGGTGGGGGGAGGATGTATTCCCTCTGCCGCTGGGGCTCAGAGATGGGTTTCTCTCCCCTGCTGTGCTCAATAACCAGCTCCAATGTGATTTCTGCTGAGTCAGTTTGCTGCGATCTGTCTTGTCCCACCTCCTCCTCTTCCCATGTTAATTATCTCTGCAAATGAGTGCTGGGCTGCAATGGCTAATTTCCATCGCAGGGAAAAATGCATCTCTCCTTGTTTGATGGTCCTTCACGGTGACTCTCAAGTCCCTCACTGCCTCACTGTGATCTGTGATCTGTGATCAATAATCAATATCCTGGCCTCTTCAGGAGGGTGGGGTCTCCTTGCTGGCACTGCCTTCTCAGATGGCAGAGCCACGGTGAGCATAGGGGTCTATGGGCCATGTGCTCTGTACCCTTCCAGGAAACACACCCTTGGGTTCTCATTTTAAAATTATTCTCTTAGAAATCCTGCTGGCACAGGGTGTAACATGTTGGGTTGCTAACTGAAGAGTCTGCAGTTCGAATCTACCAGCTGCTCTGCTGGAGTAGAAAGGCAGTGTCCTTCCGTCAGGATGTACAGCCTCACGGAGCCAAAGAAGTGGTGGGCACCAAGTGAGCTCGAAGGTCAGCGGAGTTGGAACTGACTCAACAGCACTTACTTGAATGGAGATGACAAATGAAGAATTGATGTCCTTGAACCATGGTTCAAAGAGAACTGAATAGGCCGGCAACTGCCGAACGCATAAACGTGCCTTGGAGAAAGTGCAGCCAGATTGCTCCCATGAGGCACGGCTGAGAAAGCTCACATCCTTCAGGCTCGTGGCTAGAACAGGCTATTCCTTGGCGAGGGCCACCATGCTCAGGAGATGGTGAAGGAGAGGAAGACCCAAAGCAGAGGGACTGACACAAGACTGCTGCCCTGGACTCTAATGTCAGAGACTAAGAGGGCACCGGATCGGGCAGGGCTCAGGTCTGTAGTCCATGCGCTTGTAGGCCACAGGTGGGCCTCCACTCAGCGGCTCCTAACAGCAGCAGCAGGTTTGAGTTGGTTTCTCTTTGCTAGAAACAGGCTAAATTTCATCGTCTCATCGTCTGGGACATAGTCCCATGCCTCATAGGTTTGCTATAAGTCGCAGTCAACCCAACAGTCCATAAACAACCGTGTCAGACGCTTTGGAAGTGTTGTCAAGAGGGGCCAGGTCTCAGAAGAGGACGATATCATCATCCTTGATAAAGTTGTCAGCGCACGTCTCCTTGCCATCAGGTTGGAAAGGACTCCCAGCCGACCCTCTGTTGGTTTCAGAGGCTGTAAATTGCATGGAGGAGTCTGTTCCTCTTTCTCCCATGGAGCTGCCAGTGCATTCAGGCCACCAAAGAGGGGCAGCCTTCGGATTAGAGGGGCAGCTCACACAGGTCCACACCACCAGTGCTCCTTGGTGACGAAGGAGAGGGTCAGTGAAAAGGGGTTAGACTGGACTGGCACAGCACTGTGTGAATAGGCAGGGGTGCAGCAGGGCATGGGGCTGCCTCCGGACCAGCAGGGTTTTGCTCTCTTGAACACCAATCGCCATGAGCTGGAACCAGCTTTGGTGGCAGTGGGTTGGGTGTCATTGAGATGTCAGTGAATCTGATTCTTTCAAATAAAATTAGGCAAAAAACATGCTTAAGGCATTAAATGTAACTGAGCCAAACCAAACCACTGATCCTGGCTCAAGGCCGCCCCAGGTGTCGCAGCAGGAAATGGTCTCATGGCGCTTGCATAATTGGAATGTGCTATCAGGAGGGACCACGTCCCCCTGGGAAGGGCTCTGGTTGGATCCTTTGTGAAAGGAGCTCTGTGGTGAAGAGTAGCAAGTCAGACTGTTCATCCAAAGGTCAACAGTTCAAATCCACCAGGTAGTCCTTGGGAGAAAGATAGAAGGCTCTACCTGTGGAGATTTACAGCCTCGGAACCCAATGGAGGGTCACCCTGGTTCACCATGAGTCGATGGCAGGGCGTGTATGTGTGTGTGAGTGAGTGAATGCTTAAGGGGCAGAATTCTTCCCATGTGGCCACTAGTCTTCACATTAGGAGTTGAGCACAACTGTATGCTGCCCAGCCAGGACCTTGCCAGCGCTTAGAAAACAGTCCCAAGCTCTCCTCCCTGTGAAGACGATACAGTTAATCTTCAGGAGAGTCTAGATTTCCTTTATCTTTTCTCCCAGTAGAAAGAGTGACTTCTCAATCCTTGCTCCTTTCTTCCCTTTTGTTTTCTGAGCTCTGTTCTGCCCATGAAATGCCCCTCAAAGGAAATCCAATCACACGTTTGAAAATTCAAGAGCATTTATTAAATTCCACATGTGGAGACTTTCTCCCTCAGTAGGAAGGTGGCGAGGGAAAAAGCCCCAAGTCCCCCTGTGCAATTGTTTTCAAGGCCTTTCTAGGTGCTACTGTTGGGGTGGGGAGATTGGGATCATGGTTGGTGGGCCAGGGATCAGTCATGTGGGTTGGCTTTTGATGGGCTGGCTACTTGACCCGCCTTTACTCTTTTTGTGTCACGTAGACACTAGTTAATTCTTTACTTTGCAAGGACAGATAAGACCCACTGCATTCATGTTTGCCTTAAGCTAAGAATTTTTATGGACCGCTTCTGCTATTAATGGGGGTTCTTAAAAAATGCCGTTTATGCTGTCCCCTCAGCTCCTCACACTGCACGTCTGGGTGGTGCACTTAGGTCAGGCATCTTTCTGACCACACATACCTGTTCACCTCGGGGAAAAACAAACCGGACGTTCTTTTGGAGGATTCAGAAAAGGGGGGAGTGGGCAAGTTGGAAAGATGTCACATCTGGAGAACTCCGGCCCCTCTTCTGGGAGTGTCCTCGGCCTCCAGTGAGCTCAGTGGAATCCCAAGTAGAGCTTGGAGCCTGATACGGAGAGCCAGGCCCTCTGTTCTGGGCTCCGAGAAGGTCCTGAGCCAGTTCCTTACTGCTCTGCTCCATCTTCCTTCTTCACTTGCCTCCTGTTGTTCTCTGACCCAGCCCTCAAGTAATCCGATCCCCCAGGCTGGTCAAGGGGTCAGTGGGGACGTAACACCCGAGGGCCTGCCTAAGAGAGTCAGTGGACACATGATCTTACAAGGCGGCCCAACTGCTTTGCTTTTCCTCTCTGTGCTCCTAATAGGATTCCTGGTGGTATAAAGTGTAGGGCTGCCACCCAAACGATTAGCAGGTGGATCCACAAGAGGCTCCATGGGAGGAAGGTGAGAAAGCTCCTTTCTTAGAGGTGCGCGGGGCTGGGAGACCAGGCAGAGTCACGATAAGTAGACGTTGACTTGACGGCAGTGGCGTCTCTCCTCCTGCGGTGTGGCGAGTTAACTGTTCCGAAGAGCCTTCCTAGATACTGACTTTGACTTCCAAGTCGGGATGATCTCGTTCATTTTCCAGTCCCACCAGGTTTAAACCAAGCTGGTTTGGCAGCAGAAGATGGGACTCTTGCTACCAGTGAGGAAGTTTACCAGCAGAAGAGAAGAATCTTGTTGCCAGCAAGAAAGGAGCAGAGAATGAAGCACCTGTCCTCAGGGCCAAGAATCCCTGCTCCGTTCAGACCAGGGACAACAGCTGTCATGGAGCACCAGAGACCAGTGCAAAGCAGAGCTGTATTTGTTGAGCTGCTGTTTGTAGAAGAGCATTGAGAGCTTTAGGAGGGACGGTGGGTGTCGAGATTAGAAGAAGCTGGTGCAGGAGCTTGGGGACCATGTGTGGCTTCATAGGAAAGAGTTTTGTACAGTGAATGTTGTTGATGAGGACAGTTCTCCTTGCGGAGTTAATTGAGGTCGGATGGCGCCATCCTTTCTGACCTCCACTCTTTTTTCACCTCCCACCAGAAGCTCCCATGTGCAGGAGGTTAAGTATTGATCTGCTAACCAAATGGTCAATGGTTCTAACCCACAGATCTCTCTCTCTGGGAGAAAGATGAGACAGACTGATTCTGTAACAGTTTACAGTCTTAGAAACGCTGCAGGGTATTTCTGCTGTTTGACAGGCTGCTGTGAGAAGTCAGAATTAGCACAATGTCAGGATTTTTCTTTTCATTTAGAGTGTGTTGGTGGTGAGGGGAGGTGGGATGGAGCTAGGTAGGAATGTTCTCTTATCAGATTCGCACTTACCCAAAGGGTTAGCAGTTCAAACCCACCCCATGATGAGCCGTGTGTTGTAGAGCAGACCCTCTCCACGGAGTTTGCGCTCATAGAGTTCATGGGCTGAAAGAGACTGGGAAGAAGGGTCTGGCAGCCTACTATTGGGGAGAAAATGAGGCTGTATTGTCAGATAGGGTTCTGGAAGATGAGGCCTCAGGTCGGACAACACTCAACACACAGCTCAGAAAGAATTGTCTCCAGTGTAAAAGCAGGTCAGCAGAAAATAGGGGGGGACTCTGTGAGATGAGCTGACACTGAAGCTGCCCAGTGGAGCTCCCCCAGCGGGGATGGCCCAGGATTGGACAGTGTTTCAACAACGGCCACTAGCAACAACCATATTCTGGAAGGAGTCCCGTGGTAGCAAAGGCTACTGTTGTCAGCGCTGGGCTACGAGCCAAAGCATTGGTGGTTCAAACACACCAAGAGCCCTTTGGAAGACGCCTGGCCCTCTCCGATGCTGTTCAGCTCAGCACACTCAGTGTTGCCATGGATCAGAATCAGCCCTCTAGTAACGGGGTTGGGTTTTCTGGCTTGATCTTCCCAGCACTTGGGCCCAGATGTGGCCTGTTCTCCACAGAGCACGCCTTTGTGGATGAACACGAGCCAGAAGCTTTGACTGGAGGTAACAAAAAAAAGGTAAGAGGGACGCAGGGATTCAGACAAGAGAAATTGTGAGGAGGAAAGGATGCTGGGAAAGTACCAGTGAGTTTTGTTTACAAATTCTATGGTCTGTTCCAAGCTGTCCAGGTGTGGTCCCAAAGGGGGTACATCAACTATTTCAGAATTAAACTAATGGGCAGACCATTTCCCAGCCCCAGATTGACCACTGGCACACACCCAGAGCACAGGCAGAGCGTAAATGCTCTAAAAGCTTCAGAAACAGCTGACGTTGAACTACGTGCCCCACAGAAGATGGTTAAGGGGTCAACCACTTGCTAAACAACATCAATGTTCTCCACGGATTTAAACAAGACCAGAGTCTCACAACATAAAATTTAAAACATCCAGGATGTAATCCAGGCTTCTCCAGCACCACGTCTTTGCAATTTCACGTCTCCACAGCCAATTCAGGGAATGATCCCAATTTGGCTTCTGGTAGAAAAAGGAATTAAAATCTCTGAAAGGTACAGTGACATGTTCAACTGCTTACTGTGAGGTGGTTTAACCCAGATGTGCGGAAAGGTGCCTCGGGCGAGAGACGGAGCGATCTTCTGGAGAAATCCTAGCCCCATGAGCCCCACAAGCAGCTGTTCCACTCTGACAGACAGACACGGGGTTGTCATGACGTAGAGTTGTCCCAACTACAACGAGTAGGAAAACTACCAGCATCGCTGCACTGTTTGCGTTTCCCCAAAGAACTAGAATTCAAAGCCGGAGCTGTGGCCATCAGTGTAAATCTGGGAGGAGGAAAGCAGTCTTGCCTTGTAGGTGTTGGGACAGCCTACACCGAGCGGCTCTGGGTTCATCACGCAGCTGGTTGATATGAATCCCATTATTTCCTTTGGCTCCAGAAAGACCCCAAATCTTCTTTATTACCGGGGCCTCAGCTGCTCCCTGGAAGCATTTCAGCTTCTCTTATTGAGAGATTATGAGTTCATCTGGCTCTCCTAAGAGCTTTAGGATTTGGGTGTTACAATTTTATAACTCCACTCTACACAAATGGGGGTGGTTAGTAAGGATTTTCACCATCCGTGTTCATTGGCTGTGACGATACAGATGGCCAAAGGACAAAAATCAGTCCAGGCGTCCATCCTTCCAAGTTCAAGTGGGAGGGATGGTGGTTTCTACAGGAGGCGTGGAGACCAGCACCGGCCCTACGCTTTGCACAGGGCAGGTTCTCTTCTGAGCCAGTCTTGGCATTTCTGATAATGTGATTGGCATTTTTGACATTCTGCTGGTGCCTTGGTTAAAGCATCCAGTTGGGAAGCAAAAGGTCAGTGATTTGAACTCACCTCTGCTTTATGGAAGGAAGACATGGCAGTGTGTCCCTGTAGAGATTTAAAGGTGTGGCAACTCTATGGGGACATTTACTCCCTCTAACAAGGTTGCTAGGAGTCAGAATGCACCCCACAGCAGAACCTGTGACCTCTCTGGTATCCAGTGCTGCTGCGACAGAAATACTCCAGGTTTTAAAGAACATAAATTTCTTTCCTTCTGGGTTAGGAAGGAGGCTAGAAGTCCTAGTTCAAGTTCAGGCTGGAGGGGAAGGCTTTCTGTGGGCTCTGGTGGATCTCCTCATCTCAGCTTCGCTATCACTGATGTTCTTCCAAACTCTCCTCTTTGCCCTGTTTTGTTGTATTCTTGCTCATCTCTGAGTCTAGTCTGTTCTTTCTCGATTTAAATCATAACTACATTGACTAGCTCATCTCTTGGGTATCATTTTACTGTCTTTGTGGCCTGAACTTGCATGTGGCTTTGCCCTAAGGAACCCTAATCCTAACCCCAAGCTTTTAAACGATTCTCATAAGTCAAAAGTTCTGACCACCACGTGGCAGGACGCCCGGGTCCAATCCTGGAAGCTTTTCATTTGAAAGTATGTACAAATCCCATATGTGGTCTTGGCGCAGCTAAGTAGCCCACCTCTGACAGCCCTCAGTCTCCCAACAAGAGCAGTGGCCATTGAAGGACCCCCGAACCGCTGGTCCTGTTCTGTCCCGAGTGGACGGCGAAGACCCAAGACTCCAAGACACCGGCTTGATGCAACAGCAAGAGATAAGAGGTTTATTGCGGAGCTCCGGGCCGACTCTTATCTCTGGCAAGAGATAAAGGAGCAGTTGGGTTTTTTTATACACTTTAGGGGGATACAACTGAGTATCAGCTTCTCATTGGGTGATGAAAGCACAATTTGAATTCATTGGTTCAGTGTTCGCTCAGGGTTTACACAGCATTTTTGCACGTAGCACTTGCGGCAGTCACGTAGCACATGTAGCAGTTAGATAGATCTTTAACTATAGGGTGGTGTCATAAATTCTTAAGTATACAGTGAGTTCAAACTCCAGGGCAGTGGAAAAGCACAAGATACATTGGTTATCAGTTGGGAAACAAAGGCACATGGGTTATCAGTTGAGCTTGTTTGCTCTGCCTTTCTGCTAGCTATTCTTGAAATACTGTTGCCCTGGATACCTGGGTGTGGGGCTTTAAAAATTAACTTAGCTGAGAACTATAGAAACTTGAGTTTAATTCAGCTGAGAACTATAGGGACTATTTTAATTTCAATCTTTTCAGCCATGACCTCCACTGCTGCTGGTTTCCCCGTTTATGGGATGGTTTGCTGGCCTGGCTTGAGGTCTTTGTCTTCTTTGTTTCTTAATAAGAATCTCTATACAATATGCTCAAGCCTGGGAGTGTTTATTTTGTCTAGAAAATGGCATCATGCTAAGAAAGACGGGGGTCAGAGAAAAAGAGGGAGACCCTCAACGAAACGTGTTCACATGGTGGCTGTACCAACGGGCTGGGTCGTGCAGAGGTGGTGAGGATGGCTCAGGACGGGGTGGAGTTCAGATCTGTGGTTCACAGGCCACTGCGAGTCGACTCAATGGCACCAACAATAACAACAACATTTGCTCGGGAACTTAGTTGCTTCACGTGTGTGTGTGATGGTGGGAAAATCCATACAGACCAGAGCAGAAGTGACGCCTTTGAAATGTGATGTCACAGGACGAAGCCGGCAGAAGTTGCAGGGGGTCCTTCTGCGGGACACAGAGCTGCTGTGAGCAAGAGCCGACCGGGTGGCAGCGAACAGCGCAACACCGGCGTGAAACGAGCGAGCAAACCTGTCCTGGAAGCAGCACAGCCACGCGGCTCCTTACCTGGGCTGAGGAAGCTTTAGGACGTGACCAGGAGGGACTAGTCCCCGGAGAAAGACATCCTGCTGGGTAGAGAGTTCGGGAAGCCCCTCAGTGAGAAGAGCTGACATAGTGACAGCAACAAAAGGCCTCAGTGAAGCGGAGAGCGTAGGCTGGTACGGACCCGGCAGGGTTTCCTTCCCTTACGCATGAGGTCCACGCAATGTCCCTAACACTTCCCTGGAACCACATGCAGGACAGTGGTGCTCTGGGAGCCCAGAGGAGGGCAAGGCCACTGTGTGACGTGCAGACATGTGTGGAGATGGTGAGTGAGCTGGGAGCCAGAGCCAGAAGAGACAAGGAGTCCAGGAAGCATACCGAGGGGGCCAGGCCCGGCCTCGTGGTGGCCACATATCTGACCACATGGCCATTCGGACCCAACAGGCCAGGCCTGGCTGACTTGTGACTGTTGTTAGCCTCTGCTGAGTCGTCCCTGCCTGTCAGTGACCCTGAATGCATTGGAGGGAAACTTCGGGCCTCGCCGTCCCCGTGATCTGCTGCAGGTGAGACTCCGGGCCCCGGTGACTTCACGGGCCGGTTTACAGACGTGGACAGCCAGGCTTCCCTCCTTGTCCAGGTGCTAAGGAGCTCAACGGAAACCCATTGAGGAGACGGCAACACACAGGCCTCCAGGCCAGGCGGGTGGTGGCTGTGCCTGAGGGTCGTCGGCCGGGAACGCAGCCAGGTGGCCCACGAGAAGCTGAGAAGGCGGGGAACGCTGGCCCTATGAAGTGCTCTTCTAACCCAGAAATAACCTCACTGCCACTGAGTGCGCCCCACCTCCCAGAGACGGAGAAGGCTGCCGTCGAATCACCTCGTCGGGCCTCCAAGGCCAGGTGGTCCTTACACTCCTGTTGATTACTGTAGAGTCGGAACCGATGCCCAGCTGACCCTCCAGTGAGCTCTCAGAGGCAGGCAGTCACACCGGAGGAGATTGCCAGGCCATCTCCCGCTTACACACTCGAGAAGCAAATTGGTTTGACTCTTAGTGACCCCCACTGGGCTTCCAAGGCTGTAATCTTCATGAGAGGACACTGCCCATCTTTCTCACTTGCAGTGACTGGTAGAGACAAGTGCCCAACCTTTGGTTTAACTGCCAGTATGTGTTACAGCATGCTATCAGGTAAAAAAACCAACAAACACCATAAACAAAATAAAGCAAAAACCACCCTCCTGCTGCTGCACCAACCCCACCTCCCAGCACCCCAGGACAGAGCGGGGCTGCCCACGGAGCTTCCAAGGCCACCAACCTTCAGAGACACAAAAGGACTTGTCTCCCTGGAATCAGCTGGTGGGTTTGAACGCCTGATCTCTAGGTTAGCAGCCAGGTGCTTACAGGATGGATTCCTGAACCCAACCTGCCATGAAAGGCAATCGGGTTAAATAAGTTCCAGATTATTGAGATCATTGATGCAAAAATTAAGGATTGATGCAAAAAAGCGGAGAGGACATTAGCACCCTTGGCCGGGGCAGCTCCTGTGACGGGGGCTGCCTGACTGCACGCAGGGTGCGCAATGGTCGCATTTCACCGTTCACTTGGGTTTCTCCCGCACTACCCCCGGTACTGCCTCGCCTGTCAGGCTCAGACACCAAAGAAACCAGAGTATGACTCACCAGAACTGCAGCTCGAAAAGGAAATGTTGTTTTCCCATCTTTGCTAGCTGCTGTTTGCCTGGCTCCGAGCCAGTCTCCCGAAGGCTTTGATTTTAAAGTCTGTCCGTAGCCCCACTATGTTACAGCTGCTGCACGCCAGTCCTGGCATCACACTCCTGGCACAGTTCACTAAATTCTGAGCATGGTGTTTGGATAGAGGTCATAAAACTCCTTGGCTTGGTTAGACATTTGCAGTCAGCATCTGGGTGAAAACTGGGGCCATCTTGGTGAGATTATGTCAGTGTGATACGGGTGAGATGTTATGGAAGTGGGTGAGAAATGATACTTGTTAAAATCTCTAAAAACTCTGAGGCTTCTTCGATAGAGATGGCCAAGACCTTGCTCGCTCACTTGGGACGCACCGTCAGGAAAGACCAATCAACCACTGGAGAGGCTGGTTAGATGTGCTTAGAAGTAGAGGATCCGCAAAATGAGGCATGTCCTGTGCTGGTCAGAGGAACACCATGGTCATAACTCACGGACTCGATGTTCGTAACATCATGGAGACGATGCCAGGCCAGGCGACGTCCTATCCTACCAAAGCCCGCCGTGGGTTCAAGCCACATCAGCTGACAACAATGATGCCTCCGCTAGTTAGAAGTCACGCTTAGATACTGACCCAAGAGAAATGCAAACCAAGTCCATAAAATGCTTATACAGGCACGGCTGCAGCAGCGTTACTGTGTCCAGCTTGAGACAACCCAGATGTCCATGACCTTCACGGAGAAGCACACTGGGCCTCAAACGAAGGGCTGCTGCCCACAGTACAAATGAACTGGCCACAGACAGTGCCGACTGCACGGTTCCACCTGACAGGCACCAACAAGCGGCCAGTCAAAGCCGTGTGCCCAGCGGGTGGCAGGGACTTAACTGAGAAAGGCCACCAGGAGGCTTCGGCTGTGACTGTTTGCTGTCATCGAGTTGGTTCTGACTCAACCATCCCACGGGTGAAGAAGAAACGCTGCCAGCTTTGTGCCATTGTAGTAGTCACTGCATCACTTCATCTCACTGAGAATATGCCTCTCTTGTCCCTCTACGCTAGCAAGTGCACTGCCCTTCTCGGCACCAGTCCCCTCCTGAGATTACATCCAAATACGCGAGGAGAAAGTCTCACCACCTCATGTCGAAGGAACCACTTAGTTGCTTTATTTTCACCCTAGACGGACCGATTTGCGCCTTCGGCCGCCCACTGTGTATTCGATGTTATTCTCCAGCACCACCACTGACAGGTGTTCATCCTTTGATTTTTCTTATTTATTGTCTAGCATTCACACATACGAGGAATTAAACACCTTACTGGTTAGAGTCAGGCATACTTACTTTTGTCCTCAAGGTCACATTTTTTGCTTTTTAACACTTTCGAAGATGTCTTGACTAGGAAAGGCCATCAAGAGATTATTTGAGATAATAAAAAATTCCCTTTCTTGGCGTGGTCGTTACATGATTATATTAACTTTGTAAAATGTGCACTTTGGACCTGTGTGTCTAACTGCATGTAAGCACGGTGTTTTCATTGTCAATTACTCTGGAGTGAATTCCTGTAGACTGATAGACTAGAATGACTTCATATATTTTCTTGGCCATAATCTTTATGGGAGCAGCTCACCAAGCCTTCATTTTGCAAAACTCCTGGTGAGTTCACACCACCAAACTTTAGTGTTGACCTTCTGGGCACTTAACTTTCATGCCAACCAGATTCCCACATATACCTTTTAGTAAAAAACAGGTTCCATAACAGATTTTCATGTTCTCATAGAATATAGATTTTCTGGAGCCCATGAGGCTGGATCAAACCCTAAAATGATTGCCCTGAGATAATCTTTAAACTTTAGGCTAAAATTATCCTTTGACATTTTCTTTAAACAAAAAAAATAGCTTAGTTAGCTTAACTAGTTAAAGATATTTGCCTTGAACATTATGCTCTTCAAAGATTTATTTGGAATGAAATTGACAGCAGCAACTCAGAACGTTAGACAGACTCTTAGGGGGCATTGTTTATGCCTTTGGTGAAGGAACAACTCAAGAAGAAGCAGGGGAATGACTCTCCTTGGAGAATATTATCCATGTCCCAACATTAATTTTACATGTAGATATTGATGTATATCCTATTGTGTATATTTTTTAAAAAAATCATTATTTTTGTGTGTGTACCATCAAATCGGGCCCTACTGGTACAACTTCTTGCCACCAGAACTCCCTCTGCCATATATAT
>NW_006399830.1:3479200-3488565 GCF_000299155.1 Elephantulus edwardii
TTTAAAGAAAATTCCCACATTTACTGTCATGGATTAAATTTCCATAAAATACATGACCAGCTTCGCTGGGCCAACTCAGTGGTTTGGCAGTTCTGTGATGCCATACTCCCCAATAGTGGTCTTATATTTGTCCTTACGAGACTGAAGTAGTTCACTCAGCATAATGCTCTTCAGTCCCTCCCAAGTTAGGTCGTAATTTACAAAATCCTTGCTCCTGCATGCTGTGTAATATTCCATTGTGTGAATGTACTGTCATTTCTTAATCCTTTTGATTGTGGTTGGACATCTGGGCTGTTTCCACGTTCTTGCGGTGGTGAATAATGCTGCCATAAACGCTGGTGTACAAGTCTCCCTTTGTGTCTCAGTTCTCATTCTCTTGGGGTATATTCCAATCAGTGGAATAGCTGGGTCATATGGAATTTCTATGTTCAGCTTTTTGAGGATGTGCCAAACAGCTTTCCAGAGTGTTTGCACCATTTTATAATCTCACCGACAGTGTGTGAGTTCCTATAATCTCACCGACAGTGTGAGTTCCTATCTCACCACATCCTCTCCAACGTTTATTACTTGCTGTCCTGTTATGCTTTGCCACTGCTACTGGAGTGAGATAGTATCTCATTGTGGCTTTGATTTGCATCTCTTATTGCTTTCTTCATGTGTCAGTTGGCCATCTGAATATCTTCCTCTGTGAAAAGTCTCTCCATGTCTTTTGCCCATTTTGTAATTGTGTTATTAGTCTTTTTCTTGTGGAGGCCCTGTAGGGTTCTGTAAACTTTTTATACGAAACCCTTGTCTGAAATGGTATTGCCAAATATCTTTTCCCAGTCAGCAAGTTTTCTTTTCACTCTGTTGGAAAATGTTTTTGATGCACACAGGGATTTAATCTTTAGAAGGTCCATTCATCAGTTTTATCCTCTCCAGATTGTGCATTTCTGGCTGTATTTGGCAGTCTTTCTATACCATAGACTAGGCCTTTCAAGCTTGATCCCAGTTTGTCTCTGATGAACTTACGGCTTATATCATTTTGTGGGTGCTCCGTGCCAAGTGTTTCCCATGCGTCCCCTCACTCAGTACTCTCAAGTGTTAGAGGAAATGTCCTTTCTCATAACCCATTTTACAGATGAGGGAACTGAGGAGAGACTGTGCCCAAGGTCACGTAGAAAACAAGAGGCAGGGCTAGGACTCGTCTGTCCTTGGAGCTGTGTGCCTCTTGGGGCAGATTCTGTTTAACCACAATCCCACCTCCGTGACTGCCCAGAACGGCTGGCTATGAGGGCCTGACCAGGCTGCTGGCAAGGAGAGAACTGAAGCCAAGGAGGAAATGCTCTGGAAGGAAGCAGGTCTGTCAGGGTCAACACACTAATGGTGAAATACACTTCCTCCGTCCTACCACCTCCTTCCTCACTCACCAGATAACAGTGCCTCTTAGAAGCAGGTTAAGTTTACTCGGCTTCACCTAGAGGTGTCCAGAGCCAGCTGCAGGGGAGCAGCAGGGGTCTCCAGAGCTCCGCTCTACATTATTTCTATTTTAACCCTTAAAAATTGCGACGCTTTGTCATGGACCTAGATTAGCATGACACATGCTCAGAACGCTGTTGCTCATGTGGGCACAGTGCAGAGAGCTTGGAGACCCTGGAGTGCAGTGGACTTCTTTTTCTATTAAAGCCATTTTAAATCTACTCTTGTAAAACTAAAATTTAGTAGATGGAGAGCTTTCCCCTGTGATTTAGACAATCAACTATATTTACTCACGTTCTTTCGCATAGCTTAGCTCGTTTGACCTTCACAGCACCCCAAGAGTGAGACAAAGGAGGGCAAGGCGCCAGGTTCGAGGTGCCAGGTGGCATGTTCAAAGACGGCTTGGGCCAAGGCTGTTGTGCGCATGCTGCGTCGTGAGGGGAAGGATCTCTGTACCTGTGAGGCTAATCGGAGGGCTGATCATACCAAGGGAGATCAACTTCTTAATATTTTGGAGAACGTCATCAGGGTTGTTGATGGCATCAGTTTCCGCACCAGAGGAAGTGCTGGTGATGACATT
The DNA here is from genome assembly GCF_000299155.1 of Elephantulus edwardii. Classification (NCBI taxonomy): domain Eukaryota; kingdom Metazoa; phylum Chordata; class Mammalia; order Macroscelidea; family Macroscelididae; genus Elephantulus; species Elephantulus edwardii. The sequence goes on from NW_006399830.1 coordinate 3,481,239, forward strand.
CAGACTGTAGGCTCCAAAAATCCTGAAAAATTAGAACAGGTTCCTTGAAATATAAGGGAATGGAACAGAGCTAGGAAAGGGTTCAAGAACCAGCTCAGGAGTTGTAAACACAGCACAGAGTTGAACTGAAGGGACTAACAAGAATAAATCAAACTGTCCTGCCACCAAATACCTGTGGTATAAGGTCTTCTGGGTTAAATGAGGAGACAGAGAACAAAAACTAAAACCGAACTTCAGAGAATCCGAGAACAGCTGAGTTCTTACCTGCAGTGTTCCGGCGATCTGCTTTTCTAACAGACTTCTAAAGAAAGGCTTAATCACAAAGTTAGTCATTGCAAAGGGGTCCATGGGAGAGAGAAAATATGAATCAGAGCAGAAAACAGAAGAGAAGTCAGATGCGGTGAAGGGGCAAAAGGGCGTGGTGATCATTAAGGAAACACAAAACTGAATCAAATAACGTAGACCCATGCAGCCTTCAGGAGGGACGCCTGGCGTCTGAAAGTGCTCCATCAATGTGGACAAGCTTGTGGAGGAACTGGAACGCTCACGCATCGCCGGTGGCAATGCAGAATGGTGTCCAGCTGTACACAGCTAGACAGTTTATACAATTTATTTATATACATTCTATAGCTTCTTTATACATATACTTTTTGTGTGAAATGACATTTTTATGTGTGACTTTTTTTATTTAATAACATAATTTCTACCCAGATCAATCACATACAGATTCTCTGACCCATAATTCATCTGATGAGTAGATACACAAGATAAAATACAACACAATGTCTTTGCTGTTGAGTTGATCCCTACTCCCAAGCTGATGAGACAGAAGGTAGCCGCCTCTAGGGTTCCCAAGGTCATAATCTTTATGGAATCTGACAGCCACTTCTTGCCAGAGAAACTGGTGAGTGTGAACTGTAACTTTCTGCTTAGCAGCCGAGCGCGTAACCCCTGCTTCCCCAAGACTTCTATGTGTGGACGTTGCTGTTGTGAGCCGTGAGTCAGAGCTGACCCGTAGAGGACCCTCCAGTAGATGATCAGAGGCAATAAAGTTCATGAGGGGAGACTGCCCATCCTTCTCCCACAGAGCAGCTGGCGGATTCGAACCATGGGCCTTCGGGATCACAGCTCAGCTTCTTCCCACTAAGCCACCATGCTTATGTCCACTAAAAGGCGTGTACAAGGATATGGGCAGCAGCTCCAGCCTTTCCAGTCCCAACCTGGAAACTCTCCAGCAACCATTAACAAGAGAACAGATAACCAAACTCTGGGCATTCATAAACTCGCAACAGTCACCAAAATACATCAACTGCAACTACACAACAGGGACGAATCTCACAAGTGCTGAGTGAAGAAAGCCAGAGTAAGACTTCTGCCGCCTCAAGACATCGATCTAAAGCTTAAGGAGAGGCCAGCCTGATCCGCAGCGACGGCCATGAAGGTGTGGTGGCTGGCAGCTGGCTGGTGGAGGAGGGGTCGGGGGAGCACGAGAAGCTTCGGAGGGGCTGGGAATTTTCATACGGTGATCGGATTTGATTTACACAACCGAGTGTAGATCTCTGTCTGCACTTGGCTTTACTGCACTCTGTAGGTAGTGTCTGTCTTTTTACAAATGGAGGGTTTGTGGTGACCTTGCACAGAGCAAGTTTATGGGCCCCATTCCCATTGGCACGCGCTCAGTTCATATGCCGCCGTCACATTGTGGTCACATTCACAATACTGCACAGCTTTCCACCGTGCGATCGCCCACTACAGCCCACAGCAGGGTGTGGCCCACAGCACAGTGTACACAGTGACTTTTCTATCTACTGAGAGTCGGTTTTATTGTGATATTATCTATGCAATGGTTTCAACCCAAACTCATGTTATCTCTGAGATTTGACGATACCCTTGGGAAGACTCATCAAACTACACTAAGGTGTTTGGGTGGCACTGAATCGATTCTCACTCCCAGGGACAGAGCACCACTGGGGCTTTCCTCCAAGGTGAGTTTGAACCGACAACCTTGTTGGCTGTGGGCTGAGCGCCTTACCTACTGCAGCCCCACAGCTGCTTCCCAGCACTAAACAGTACTCCCGGGGTCGGGGGGGGGGGCTCTCAAACATCAGCTTCCTGATGAGACACATACCCATCTGCAGCCACCTCTGCCCCCAACCTCACCAGCCCGTCATGCGTGTAAATGCTCCCAAATGTGCCAGTATTCCAAACCAAAACTGTCCTTCCCTCGAAGCCTCATTAAACAAGGTGTGTCATGCGGATTTGAAACACATCCACTTATCTTGCTCCTAAAAACAGCCCTCTGTGCTCGAGGGCCAATGCCAACGATGAACGGGGTAACGCTCAGATCACAGGTAGCAGCTCAATACAGGTCTGCGTGTCCGCAGAGAACAGCAGCCTCTTGTGGGGAATGAGGGGCCGGGGAGCCTCTAGCTCTGCTGTTGCTGACTGTTCACAGAAGACCCCAACTGAGGCGGAGAGAGGCATTGAGTCGGAGATGCTCGAGAACCCCTCCGAAAACACTCGGATGTTGAAAGAATGAAAGGAGACCACTCTGCTGTCATGAAGCTCCCGGGGAATTCGCCCGGCTCTCTGGGAAGCAGTTGAACCAGGGCTGGGTGAAGTCTGTGGGGAGGGCTAGTGTTCAACGCCCTTCCCTTTGTCCCCTCAGCTAGCCCCCCTGCTGCCCCCCAACTTACTCTCATCCATTCCTCTTACCTCCACTCTCAGACCCCCAAGACAACCTCCATTTATTCTTAACAAAATGCTAAACCTGCTTGGGGAAGAGGGGGTGGAGGTGCTAGGAGAGAAGGAAGGGCTTGTGTTTTAACAGGAATATGATCTTGGCTTGAACATTTGAGGATGGCAGACTCCCCAGCTGTCAAATGCCCAGCATCTGGGCTGCCCCACAGGATGCCACGGGTACAGCCAGACCCATGTCCACACTCCACGGCTTTGGCTGCAGGTGACTGGAGTGAGTCCACAGCCTGAGGTCTTCACGCCAGCACTGGGAAAACTCTCCCAGACTTGTTTATACCTGTTCTAAATCCATTTAGGCTCTGGTCTTCTAGCTCAAAGAGGCAGGACTGGGAACTGGCCAAGGGGCCTGTATTGCTTCACACTGTTTTTGTTGGAAGCCACAGGGTTGATTCTGACTCAGGACAATCCCACAACAGCCCCACCGCGTTTTCTCGACTGTGCTCTTTATGGGAACAGATGTCCAGGTCTTTCTCTCAAGGAGTCGCTGGGCAGGTTTGAACTATTAAACTTTTAGTAAGTGACCTCTTAACTACTATACCAGTGCTCCATTGCTTCAAATTGCTTTGTAAGCAGGGGACAACATCTCGAACATTCACGCCTGAGATCCTGGTACAAAGCCTGTATATTCTTTGCTCCATTCGTTGGCACCATGAAGACAGACCTCACCCCAGGCCATACTCTCTCTGTCATGTCCACCGCCTCGTCTGCAGCCACTTTCTTAATGTTTTTGCACAAGAACATCCCCAAGTTGTTTGATGAGAGGAAGCATCTGGAAAACAATGGAATCCATCAGCATCCAGTCACTGGCGTGTCTATAAACACCCACACTACACTCAAAAGTCACTGCCTGGAGTCGATCTCTCCCCACTAGGACCCCCTGCGTTGAAGAGCACAGCTGCACTCCATGGCGATTGCTGGGGTGTTACCTTTCCAGAAGCAAATCACAGAGACTTTTTTTTTCTTCATGGAGTCGTTGGATAGGTTTGAACTGCCAACCTTTGAGTTAGTAGATCAATGTAAACCATGTTTTGCCATCTAAGGAGTCACAAACTAATCACGTGCATGCATCTATAGCAGTTGTAGGTTTGTGCCGAGTCTATTACAGCTCATAGCGACTCTACGAACAACAATTTGTTAAAATGAAGGCAGACTCAGGTTGATTAAAATAGGAAGGAGAGATTGTGGTCAGTGGGACGGAGTGAGAGCAGGACTTGTTCCACCGCTGTTCTTAGAAAGCGTCTAATGTTCGGCTTGACTTCACTGCTGTTGTGAGTCTGGTCCCTCAGCACCAATCTTTCTTGAGAGTGGGACTTAAGAATCATCTTAGGGTCAGAATCACCATGCAGGCAAGGGAACGGACTTGAGTTCTAGATGGAGGAACAGATGTGGAATGCTGATAAATGATTAACATCTGGCTCTCTGAGGATAAAAACCCTGATTTGTGCTGTTTCTCTGTTTCCGTGGTGTTACGTCCTCCTGCCATGGGTAATTCAAGCTGCCAACTTGATATCTCAATGTGGAATTCAGAAGAGATGCACAGTCCACTCTTAACAAGTGGTACAAGTGAGCCCTGGCTCTTCCTTGGGTCTATTTCCCCACTGGATTTGTTCTCTTTCCCAGAAGGTTCCTAGAAGCCAGGACAGGTCTCCCTTCCCAGTGTGGATGAAGCTGTGAGTAAGAGTCTCGTCTCGGGTGCCCCGTGTGGTCACCACCACTGCAGGCTGTTTCCATGACGAAGGAACCCACCACTCAGGAAACATTCTTGTTCCAGGTCCCTGTGGAGTTGCAGCGTGGTGGGTCTATTGATTTTCCATTGTCTTTGGCCTTGACACATGGCCAGACAGGGACATGTAAAAGACTGGATACACCCTGAGGCTCTCCCCAGCCAAACCACCACCCTCTGTCCCCCTGAGGGCCTGGTGTACACTTAGTGCTCCCTTAAAGAGGCCTGCACCCGGGCTGCTTGCTCACCTGGACAAAGCTGCTAACCTGATCCACCTGCTTTGATTCAGCCTGCCCTGCAAGCACGTGGCCTGCCTACATCGTCAACCGCTCTGTGAGCCATTTCTTCCGTCACTGTTCCCTGCGCCATTGCCCTTGGCTTTGACATCCAACTAGGCAGAAACATGCAATTAGAGTGTTAGTCTTCTCTCAAGGAGATGGCTCGTTTCACCATTCCTCCAGGTTTAACCTGAGCAGGTTCAATGGCAGAAATTGGGACTCTCACCACCAGAGAGGAAGCAGTGTGCCCTTCAGGGTCAAAGGTTTTGTGCCAGCCAGACCTATGGAGAGCGGCAGCCTCAGCAGAAAACCAGAGACCCATCAGGAGACAGAGGTGGCCTGGACAATCACCACACGGAGCAGAGCCATGGGCCATAGTCCAAGCTTGTGGGACGGCTGGGGAGGAAATGCCTTCGGTGTGGCAGGACTAAGAGTTTTGTCACAATGACCTAACGTTGCAAGGCTACCAGACCTGCAAGCATGTTTCAGAAGCTGCTCTGATTGAGAAATTGTATTCTTATTGCCATTCCGCGTTATAACCTGTTAACTTCCCCGCTAAACCCCATAATCATGAATATGTTTCTGTGTAGCTTCTACAACGGTTTTCAGAACCAAGACGGCAGTAGGGTCCACGATTCATTGTGTGATGGTAGCATCATTTCTCCAACCATTCTTCCATTGATGGACACTTAGCTGGTTCCCGTCTCTTCACTATTGTGAATAGTGTTGCAAACAATATAATCAATGTTATTAAACAAACTATGAAGAATGATTCAATAACAAACCAGTGTGCTTTGTAACCTTTCCCTCACAGCACAGTAAAAACAGGATGGGAGCAGAGAACATGATAGAGCAGGAGGAGGAGAGGACAGAAAGGGGACTCGATGGGGAAGCAGAAAGGGCTTTGAGAGACAAGGCTTAACCCTCTCCCATCAGTGAAGGTGTCTCCCCCCGACCCCCCACCCCCTGGTTGGGCTTCCTGGCTCTGAGCTCCCTGGAACCCGCCCGCCTCCTGCCTACTCTGTGGGGCTAGCTTGTCCACACTCACCTCCTTGGGCTTCCCGCTGGTGAAGGCCCAGGAGATCTCAGCTCTGACGCACTTCCACTTCTCATTCTCAGTCACCAAGACACCAGAGTCAAAACCTCCAGATAAGCCAAAGTTCTAGAGGAAACAGGCAAAGTTTGGGCCTGAGAGTGCAGAGTTTTACCAAGTGAGGAACAGATGGCGCTTAGGGAAGGTTTGTGGGGTTTTTGTTTTTCCCTAATTGCCTCATTCTGGAAGGTTCAGCGTAGCCTATCAGCACATTCTGGGCGGGGTACTGAGGTCTCTTCTCCTTCTATCACGATGCCACCTGTTGACCAGTGAGGAGCGTTTTTGTCTTCTTGCTTTTGAGCTGTGACTCATATTGAAGACTGTAGTCTTTGATCTTTTGCAACAAGCACTTCAAGTCCTCCTCACTTTCAGCAAGCAAGGTTTCACATGTACATAACGCAGACTGTCGATGAGTCTTCCTCTGACCATAATACATATTCTAGTTCATAAAGTTCAACTTTTCGAAGGATTTCCTCAGCATACAGATTGAATAGGTATGGAGAAAGAATGTGACTCTGATGGAAAAAATTCCTGATGTTAAGCCAGGCAGTATTTCCTTTCTCTTTTCAAACAAAAGCTTCTTAGTCTGGGTATAGGTTTCACATGAGCATAATTAAGAGTTCTGGGATTTCCATTCTTCTCAATATTAGCTTTAATTTATTATCCCTTTACAAATCCCTTTACACATATTGAAGCTGTGAATGATTTTATCTTACTTGGATTCAGAATCAATAGTCTTGGTACCATCAGTCAAGTAATCAAAAGATATTTTTAAAATCTGCCATCAATGGCTGGTCCGAGTGCAGTGGAGGCCGCAACTAATTGATCACAGCCAGTTACAAAATCTGCCATCAAGGACCTCTCTAAAGTGCTCAGGAGCAACAACATCAGTTTAAAGACTAAGGTGCAGCTGATCCAAGCCATGGTCTTTAATGCCTTCCCTTGCATCTGAATATTGGACAGTGATTAAGGATAATAGAAGCATTGATGCCTTTGGACTGTGACGTTGGAGAGTGCTGGCATCCCAAGGACTGCTAAGGGCATGAATAGATCTTGGACGAAGTGTGCACCTCGGGTGCTGCGTGGGAGCAGAGATGGTGAAGTGTCATCGCACATACATGTTGTTAGGAGGGTCCGGTCCTTGGGAAAGGACACCATGCTCGTAAAGGTGGAAGGTCAGCAAAAGAGAAGCAGACCCTTAACAAGATGCATCAACACAGTGACTGTGGTGGTGAGTTCAAGTACATAGAGGATGGTGAGGACGGGGCATGGTTCAGCTCCATTCACAGGGAGGCTGCGAATCATAGTCAACTTGACAGCACCCAACAAGAACAACCACAATGAGCTGAGATGTAACACGGAGAGCGTCAGCCCTGCAATGTCAGCACCTCTGCCTGGGTGTGTGATGGTGTAATACAGAGAGTGTCAGCCCTACAATGTCAGGGCCTCTGTGCCGGGTGTGTGATGGTGTAACAC
>NW_006399830.1:3488895-3496668 GCF_000299155.1 Elephantulus edwardii
ACGGAGAGTGTCAACCCTACAATGTCAGGGCCTCTGTGCCGGGTGTGTGATGCTGTAACACGGAGAGTGTCAACCCTACAATGTCAGGGCCTCTGTGCCGGGTGTGTGATGCTTTAACACAGTGAGCGTCAGCCCTACAATGTCAGGGCCTCTGTGCCGGGGATGTGGTTCTCTATGTACTTGAGTCAGAACTAGGCAGTCTATATACCTCTTTACTGCAGTAAATCTGAGAAAGAAAGTTATACATGAATGATTCTGAACAAGTTTGCTTTCTAACCTAATATAATGTATCAGAGAACAATGCTGGGATCGGGGTGAGATGAGACACTCCCTCAATGGACCTTTGGAATAGGAAGAAATGCGGGGATTAAAGGGGTTGCTGTGAGCTGGGACCTCATGGCTTATTTGCGTACAAAATGGCACTAAACTCCTGGTTTGGAAAATTGGCCACTAATAATAGATGGAGAAGAGTAGAGAACTTTCCAGAAAGCCTGTGTCCAGCACGTTTTGGCTTTGTTGAATGTTGGTATTACTGTGCTGGGAGTGAATGAAACCACGATTATGATATTGAATAAAACATGATCTTGGCCCAAAAGACTCCAATGTATTAATCTCCAATGATGGGGTTGCTGTTGCCATGGCAGGTGGAACTTAGAGAGATTTGGATAGAGACTCATCCGTGATCCCTCAAATCCTCCTGTGTGAGACTGCCAGTTGGCAGAGCCTCCTAATCCGTTAAAATCGCTCAGATCCCAGCCACCAGGACATACGGCTACTCTTAACTTCTCAAGAGGATAAAAGCCTTACTGTGGATGCTATCATTGGATAGATACAGTGATTTCCATAGTAACCTGCTTTTATTTTCCAAAAATCACCACTAATTGTCAGGTAACTGCCTGGTCTCTTAGATTCTGCCACAATTTTAAAGGGTCAAGGACTATTTTCCAAGACTCTAACACAAGAAATCAAACCATCAATATGTAAAAAGCCTGCAAGCCTGTGAACTAGGTGTCCACCCCCAGGTCAAGGTCAGAGCAAGGGAGCAGAGATACTTTGAAGAAAGGCCAGGTTGAATTAGCTTACCAAGGGTGGAATTCTATCCTCCGGAATGTGTCCACTTGGCCGGGCCCTGAATCTCAGGGATAGGCAATTATCTAATGATGTATCCGTCCATTAAGATGTGATAGACTGTGATCAATCAGTTGCAATGGGATTAGGATGTGACGCAGCATGTGTACTCAGTTTACACCACAGCCCTGCCGTCACGTCTGAGGTGGTGATTGCATCATCTTACATGAGCCAAAGGAGAGAGAAGCAAGAAGACAGAGAAGGCCTGGAAGTGGAACACATCCTCTGGGCCCAGAGTCCTGTGCTAAGAGCTTCTTGGATACAAAGAAGATGGATGCCAGGGGACAAGGAGACCTCAAAGGCATACCAGGCCCACAGACACTGAAAAGAGACAAGGACTTCCTCCTGCAACAAATGCAGAGAGAAAATCCTGGGTTTCTGAAATGGAGAGAATAAATATGTCAAAAGTGACCATTTGTGGTATCAATATTGTACTTGTAAAGTGCCGACTAGTCGACTAAGACCCATAGTGACCTGTGAACAATGGCTCTGAGCCCTGTCCTCTCCTGTGCCGTCCTCATCGTCTCTGACACGCCCGAGACCACAGGTACAGTCACCGCATCAATCCATCTCAGGGCCTTCCCTTCCTTCACTGACCCTCCATTTCTCCTGGCATGATGTCCTTTTCCAAGGACTGCCCCTCCTAATAACATGCCAATGATGTGAGACCAAGTTTCACTATCCTTGCCTCCAAGAAGCACCCTGGTTGCACCTTTTCCAAGACATACTTGTCCTGTTAGCAGTCCATGAGATATTCAGCATTCTTCACCAACACCACAGCTCAAAGGTATGGGCGCTTCTGTCATCCTTATTCACTGTCCAACTTTCAGATGAGTATCAAGGAACCAAAAATATGATGGTTTGGATCAGGTGAACCTTAGTCTTCAAACTAGCATCTGGCTCTTCAGCACTTTGGAGAGGTCAAACTCTCGAAGCCCCTGTGAAAGACCAATGCTTGTTAGACAAATGGCAAAAGATTTGCACCTAAAATGAGGTTATTATTTTCTCAAAACTTAACTGCTCGTTTCATTCTTCCAGTCCATTGTTTCCCAAAGCGATGCACAGAATACTTTTGGGGATCTATGTGCACATATTTATGTTAAGATGATGAGATACCATCATGAAATGTCAAAGGCAAGATGCATCCCGGTCTGATCCTGATTAGACATGTTGGGATCGGTTGTTGGCATCACTGCTGGGTGCCACCGCTTTAACCCTAACGACCTCTGCACAACAGAAGCAAACGCTGCCTGGTCCTGACCACCCTCAAAGCCGCTGCTCTGCAGGAGCCCATCGTTTCAGCCCCTGTGCCAGTCTGTCTGTTGACCCAGCACGAGGTCCCTCTCCAGAGGCTGGTTCCCCTGACAGAATTCCCAGAGTGTAAGGCAAAGTTGCCACTTTGCCTCGCTTTTAACGTGTTTATAATTCTCCCAATAAGGTTTGATCATTCTGAGAGTTTATGGTACATTCAGCATTCTTTGCCAAAACTATAATTCAAAGACTAGAAAAGAGTAGATGCATAATGACCACTGCATTGGAACCGGTGAGAGGAAGAAAAGGAATATATGATTATATAAAAGGAATATATGATTAGGCATTTTAAGTATGACAACAAGGGTTACTTTGCAAAGTGGCTTAGGAGGGGGAGGGAGGAAAATGTGCAACAATGAATGAATAAAAAAGTCTGTTAATTTTTTTTTTACATGTAAGGTGCATTTTATTTAAAAAAAATGCCAGCTTACAAGAAAAATATTTCTGATGATATACTGAAGATACCTACTTCCTACCTATCCAGAAATATCTTTTTTTAAATTTTATTTATTTTAATGAAAGTATACAGAGACTTAGAGTTTCCATTCATTCATTGTTGTACTTTTCTCCCTGCCCACCCCCTAACCCCCAATTCACTCTTTTCTTTGAAAAGTAAAAGAAAAATTCTTTCATTGTTATACAATCCCCCCCTCAAAGTCCACTCCACTGTGCAGCCTTCATTCCGGACTCCTGTCATGACAATAATACCCAATCACATATCCCTTTGAAACAGTTGTCTCCCTCATCTGTTTCAATGTAGTATACATCATTCCTCCCCTCCTTCTCTGTCTTCTCTCAACCTCTGTGTCAGTCCCGTTTTACAATTGTGGTCCTATGCAATATTTGTCCTTTTGTGACTGAGATATATCGCTCAGCATAATGTCCTCCAAACTCACCCATTTTGTATAGTATTTCATGCGTTTGTTTTTCATTGCAGCATAGTATTCCATTGTGTGAATATACCACAGCTTCTCTATCCATTTGTTTGTTGATGGGCACTTGGGTTGTTTCCAACTCTTAGCTATTGTGAACAAAGCCACAATAAACATGGGTGTGTATATATCTGTTTGGGTGGAGGTTATGGTTTCTTTAGGGTATATTCCCAGTAATGGAATTGCTGGGTCAAATGGTATTTTTTTTATTTGAGTTTATAAGTCATACTGAGTTTTTATTTACTCTTTCATATATGTATTTTGTCATTAATTATAATATCTAATCAACCTCTTACTGTATCTTGCCTTTCCTTTTGCCCAGGTTATCTGTTTATTATTTTTCCTCCTCTCTGCCACCCGTCCTCTCCCTGGTAACCACCCATGAATGTGTCTATGCATGTGGAAACCTCTCCTTAGCTTTTAATAGCAGTCTTACATCACAATTGTTTTAATAACTGGCTTCTGTTACTCAGCACAATTTCTTCTAGATCTATCTATGCTGTGTAGTATTTCATGTTCTTTGTTGTTCTTTAGGGTTCCATCATATTCCATTATATGAACGTGCCATAGTTTCTTCAGCCATTCCTATGCTGATGGATACTCTGTTAGTTGTTTCCATCTCTTTGCTATTTTAAAAACAAAAAAGCTACTATGGAATAAGCATCGAGGAATAACAATTTTGTAAAATACTATATAATATGTGAGACCCTAGAGAAAATTATGCTGAGTGAAGTAAGTCACGTAAGGACAAATACTACCTAATACCACTATTGTGAAAGCAGGATATTTGAGCAAGATGTGTGTACATGTCCAAAAGGGGAAGCAGGAAGGTGGGCAGGGGGACAGTCACTAAAATAGCAGAGATTACTGGGCAGGGGAGCAGGGAGGGGCTAGGGAAAGACTAGGTGATAATAGGCATAGATGCTATAGTAATTACTGCCATAAAATACAAGGTATAAGAAAGGTTGGATAAAATACAATGTACGTGAATGAAACATAATGTTCACAATTAATTATATGCAAGCAACAACAAAAAGGGAAGGGGAAACTATATAAATGAATATTGGGTATTGTAGATTTAGAGAGTGCATAATTACACCTTCAGTGTAATTAATTCCAGTATTTGACTGCAAGTCCTACAAGGGAAGATTTGCCCTAGAGATGAGCTTGTGGAAAGCACAGTTTGGTAGTGGGTGCTGGGACTTAGTCTAGGGGAAAGACTGAGTCTCACCCAGGACACTGAGGAGATTTGCATTTAAATGGATCTGTAGGCCCACCTTGGATTTTTGATTGATGAGGTGCACATTTGAAAGAAAGGCAAGCTAGAAGAGAGAAAGAAAAACAAAAAAGAGACTGATTTTTAAAACCTAGAACAAGCTGCTTGGCTTCTGAGGCAGGGTGAGGTTGGTGCCCCCCAGAACCCCCTTCCTGAACAGGTGTTACAGGGGGCTGGAGGGTGTGCTCCCCACAGTGATGCCCTGGGCCCACGGGGGTGGAAGCAGGAGGCACGCAGCAAGAGAAAGAGAGGCTGAACTCAAAACATTACACGGCATGTGGAAGCCTGGAGGACACCGTGCCGAGTGAAACAGCTCAGTCACAAAAGGATAAATACTGCACAACACCGCTGTAATAAAAATAGGACGGACACGGAGGGGGCGAGAGGGAAAGGAGTGAATGGGCAATGAACGCTGATTTAGATCAGATGAGGGGAAGGACTGTCTGGAAGAATGTGTGATTGTATGAATGTGATAATTAGGCATCATACGTATGACAACAATCTGCAACGGGGTGCTTTGTGGGGAGGGGGAGAGGAGAACAGAATGTGCAGCAATGAAAAAATAAGTATTTTTAAAAATCCATTTTACAGAAAAGATTGGAAAAAATTTTTACTTAGGGGAGTCTCAGAAAATATTAATATCTCTGGGTGGTGAAGTTCAAGCTAATTTTTTTTCCTTTTTAATCATCTCCACCTTCTATTTTTTTCTACAATAATTACATTAGCTTATGTAATTTAAAATTATTCTTTATATATATGGTTTTTTGTGGGTGTTTTTAAGAAAAATAAAAGAAAGCCAGGCTGAGCTTGGACGTGTTCCTTTAGCACTGTGCACTACCATGCACAGAAGCTTGAGAAGCAGAAAGGGTTGCTGGTTTGAGGAGCGGGGAGTCACGAGGTCCCGTGGCTTATTGGATGGGCCCCACACGGGGACTAGGACTGAGTGGAGGGACCAGCCAGCCTGGAGTGCAGGGAGAAGGGTGGCCTCCGGAGTTTGCAGCTGAAGCCCATTTGGACCTCGCCTCAGATGGCTGCTGGGGGTGAGATGACCGGAACCCAGCCGGAGGAGGATCCGTGCTGAGCTGCTGCTGGTTGCTGCAACCTGCTGGCTTGCTCTGGACTGGACTCTGCTCGTGGGTGCAGATGTTCAGGTCTCAGCCGGAACAGAAGATTCTTCGGTCAAAGGAGCCTGCTGGTGATCGCAGAGGCCTGGTTTGATCGGGACGGGCAAACCAGACGCCGGCTACCGAAACTGGAGATATTAAGGTGTGAGGCATCCAGTAACTGGCGTACACACTTTCACGAATGTAGTTATTAGTAAGATAATTGTAAGGCAAAAAAAATTTTAAGAAGCCTTTGCATAATCAATAGAACACCAATAGACAAAAAAAAGATGGGAGAAGGGGTGGGAAAAGGATGAGGAAATATGAGGACAGCCGGGATTAGTGGGGGCTGGGGCGGTGAAGAAATAGGTAATGCTCGACGGGGACGTGAGGGGATGGAGAGGGAAAGGAGCAGATCCGTGTGGTTACTTACAGGAAGCATATGTACAGATACTATTGTACGCAACAAAACGTATATGGATGTGTAAAAGTGATGCTATAAAAATAATAATTGTAAAGAGAAGTGCATCACACCAAGTGAGGAAAGACGCTCCAGGTAAAACTAAAGGGGTTTTTGTTTTTGGTGTTTTTTTGTTTGTTTGGTTGGTTTTTTTTAAAGCTACAAAGCTACAATAAACAGAGAGCGAGCAGTCGGCCTAGCGGACAGAAAGTCATGCTCCCACGCCAAAGGTCGCTGACTCTAGTTAGCAGCCCTCAGGTCTGCCTTTAATTGTTTTTAGTGAAACATCCTTCTAGGTCGTGTAACCCTGGTCTGTCCACTTGCTGTACAGAGGTAACGCGTGGTTGCTGTGAAGCCAAACACTGTGACACTGATGAGTCAGATGTGACAATGGTTACGCATGGTGGACAGTGTTTGGTGGAGCTCCCCGATTAAAACAAGTTGGAAGCAGGAGTGGCATCCACTTCCACAATAACTTGCTTCTGGAAACCCTATGAGTTTGGAGAAAGGATGAAAGTTATACAGGTGTCCACGACTACGACTTGACAACACTTAACAACAACAATAAACATGGGTGTGTATTAATCTCCAAAATTTATAGAAACTCCAATACCTCAACAAGAAAAACGAAACCCAACTACAAAATGGGCACTGGGCATGAAAAGACTTCACCAGTGAAGGCATTCAGATGGCTAACACATGGGCACTCAAGGTCATTAATCAGCAGTAACTCTCACAACGAGATACCTCTCACCCCAGCAGCAAGAGCCACGTTCAGTAAGACAGTAAACAGCACGTGCTGGTGAGGGTGTGGAGACTCTGGGCTCTCAGACGCTGCTGGTGGATGTAAAACGGTGTAACCGCCACGAAAGTCTGGAATAGAAATTTCCCTTCTTACACAAGCATTCATGTCTTTTGTTCATAGAGTCACTATGAGTCGTCTACAACTCGACAGCACTTAATAACACCCCTGAGAACTCAAGAATGATTCTGTCTGTATGTAAACCTTCCCTTACTTTTTAAGTCAACAGTCTTAAACCATATGAAATTAAATAAACAAAGTGCGAATGTTTGTCTAAAGAAAATCATTATATGAATAATGGGAAAGGCTGTGAGCAAATATGGTGAATGTTGACTATTTAGACGACACTGGACTAGCTCAGGGTTGAACAATGCACAGAGGAGACAGGGCAGGAATTACAACCATCAGTCCTTGGCCTAATACAATCATCACCCAGGAATGGGGGAGGAGGTCCCCAGATCCAGGGGTTCCACTCCACCGCTTCTAGACCTGAGTAATCAACACTAGTCTCCGTGCACTTCTCCATACCAGCCCACTAGCCGCACAGGGGCTGCACTGCAGGGGGAGGATTTATTCTGAAAACAGGATCCAAGCCACAGACTGGATCCATCCACTCGGTGCTGACAGCCGGAGGACACGGCAGTGAAATCCTATCCCCCAGGGTGCGAGCCCATCGGGTCAGGGGCTTGGGAACAGCCATTTCCATCTTCAGTCAAACTCGTTCCTATGGAGACAGAAAACAAAGCCTTTAAGCTTTGCGG
>NW_006399830.1:3496768-3545796 GCF_000299155.1 Elephantulus edwardii
GGGGGAGGGTCTGTGTGATCACCTCGTCCTCTTTGTTTTCCTAACACAACATCTTCATTTCAAGACAAAAGTAAGCAAATCAGGCTTAGTCAAACAGGCTGTGGGATCCCAGGCTTGGGTGGGAAAATAAATGACTCTGACATCCATCCACTCACTTGTCCATATCCCGGTGATGTCCCAGTGAACGGCAGAAGCCTTGGGCCAGGAATGCCCTGCTTCTTAAACAAGTTAAAACAGGGCCACATCCACACCTGTTCTTAAACAGGGCCACATCCACATCAGTGTTGGAAAGACGGGCGGAGCGGGAAGATGCCCTGCCCAGCAGGCCTCCCCCACGATGGACATGCTCCGTAATGCGCTGTCCACTGTGACAGCCAAGGGAGGCCGACGATGAGCGAGCGCTTCAAATATGATCACGTGACGGGATCTGAACCCAGTAAGGGCTGGTTCAGGGGTCAGATGGGTCAGCACACCCCTTCAGTCCACCCATCGTTTACACTCTCAGTTGCTAGTGTCTGTACTGTGCCCCACAGGACTTCCGTGGTGGGGAAGGACCTGTGGAGGGTGATGGGAGGTGAAGGTGGAGTCAGCGGTGTGTTGACTCATGTCCCGCCACTGCCTTCCGTCGTCCTCAATCTCAGTGCTGGTGGATGTGACCTAATTTGGAAACAGGGCCTCTGGGATGTTGACACTTTGCGGAGAATCAGCCCAGCTGCCCGGCTCTGAGCAGCGCCCAGAATGGTGGAATGCGTGGAATGGTCACCTGGCCACCGCACCCACCCATCCTGGGGGCAGTCCTGGGGCCCTGCTCATAGAGGCCAGCCCTGAGCACCACCCAGAGAGCAGGGCACAGGTGCCAGGGCCAGATCTTCCTCCTCCTTCCAGGGAGGGGCCACCCACCCCCTCCTGTTCCCCTCACCAGGTCCCCCCATCCCCTTCTGCTCCCCTAACCCACTCAACCTTCCACCTTGCCCATCTCTCCAGACCCCACCAGCCGTCCCTGGGCACCAGATCTCAGGGTGATCCATCTCCCCTCACCCATTGTAAGTCTCCCTTTGGGTGGGGGTCCCCAGCTGAAAAAAAGAGTGGAGGCTCACAGCACCAAGAGGGCCCCACGAATCGCCAGGATTGTCCAGGTCTCTGGGCACCGGCAGGACAGATGCACTCTGCTAGCCTGACTTCCATCTGCAGATGGACTGACTGGCCAGGCCCCGTGTGGTTAGTTTATACGGCTGTGGCTATGTGACTTCCAGCTGTCCAGCTGGTGTGCCTCTTGAACCAAGTCCCTTTCTAGAATGATAGAGAAGTTGAGGACCCCTTATTTCAAGACAACAGAGAGGTTGAAACCCTCTTAGTTCCTGTGGATGTGTTTGCTTTCAGAAAGCTGGGCTTGTCCCTGATCAGTGGACCTGCCTGGTCACTAGACGGCCCTCTGCTGGACAAGACGGTCGTCACACTTGCTGAGCCGCCGGGGGTTCAGATGCAGGTCACAGCCCCGCTGGCCCCAGGGCCTCTCCACCTGCGCCCTGTATTGCACGATCTCACGTGCTCCGGGGAGGGCTTCTGCTTTCTCATCAGGAGGCAGCCTCCCTGCGGGCCCAGCCAGCAGGACCACCCAGCACTGTCCTGAATCAAGTCTCCTCCGCCAGCCCCCACCCCCACCCCAGGTCACTCACTGCCACGTGACCGTGAGAAAGCCCTTCAGCCCCTGTTTCCTCCACCGAGGTAGCTCGCCCCCTCGTGTGCCAGAGTGCACCCCACCAGGTCTTTCCAAACACCCCAAAATCCTCTGTTCTAGAATTGATTCTGACCCAAAGCAACCCTGAAGACGGGAGCAGAGCTCCCCTCGAGCATTTCCAAGGCTGTAACTCTCTCCCACAGAGCAGCTGGTGGGTCTGAAAGGCCAGTCTTCCGGTTAGCTGCCCAGCACAAAGACCAAGAACTGTTATTTGTAGGTTTTGGAGGGAGACAAAATTATTCTTGTTGGAATAAACACCTGGAGTCCCATGCCTGTTGTTGGAGGCCACGGGTTCTGGCTCTCGGCGACCCCAGTGCAAGCAGGGTGAAGCCGTGGAGGGTCCTGCCCCACCTCACGCTCTCTGCTGACCGGGGGGCCTTGCGGCAGTCTCGGAGTTGCCCCCTGGTTGGGGGTCTCCTTCTCCACCACTGATCTTCTCTGTTACTGAGTGATGGCCTTCTCCACAGGCTGGGACTTCCTACTGGCCACAGGTCCCATGGGCACAAGGCCGGGTCTCACCAGCCATCTCCCCAGAGCGCCTCGGTTGCACTGTGGTCCATCCACTTTTAAGGCTGTGTCGTTGTCATCGTCCAAACCTCACATTATTACAACAATTCCGTTTTTTCCTCTAATGATACAGTTTTTAAAGAAAACACACTTTATAGCACTTTTGGTAAAAGCACATCATTTTGATCCCACTCTTGCCCTCCTCACTCCCAGGGACCTTTTGTTGCGTTTGAGTCGTTTACAGTCTCCTTCCTGCCATCTTTCCTGGTTGGAGTGTGTTGTTAGGTGACTCGGTAGAGACCCTGTGGACAGCAGGTCTGCACCCTGTCCTGTCCGGTGCCAGCCTCACCCTCTGACACACTTGTGCTCACTGCGGCATGAGGCCCCAGTTCTCCCTACGATTATGGGGATGGGACTCAGACCTGAAAACCCCATGGCCCCAAGGGGTGAACAGGACTTTTATCTTGAATTGGGCCCTTTGCGGACCCCATGGAATCCTCTGGACCCACAAAGGCCCACAAACAGGTTGGCAATGCTGTCTTGTTAGAGATTCCGACAGAAACAAAGCCATTTTTAGCTGCTCTGGAAACAGGAAATTTTTTTTATTGAAATATTGACGCTTGGATAGGATTCAACTTCATCATGTAGTGGTTTGTTAATGGCTACAGACAATTGTCTTATCAGGAGAAACAGGCATTTGAAGACCACAGCACTCAAAATTAACAGCTTGGCATTTCTGCCCATGCCGCTCGTTAATTGAGTTAAGTCGCTGAAGGGATAGACGTTTGGCAAACCCTGAGGTATTTGCACAGGCAAATCCACAGACATGTTCAAATCATTTCCAACATCGTTTTAAGTATCTGGTGAAGCAAGCATTTTTTAAAAAATGGGCCATTTCATCAGAAGGTCTGCAAAGCCGTCTGTGCCTCTCAAATAAACTATCTGAAAATTGTTCCACTTCATGGTAAAACCAAACCTCTAAAACTTAACTGTGGAACGACCCAAATGTCCATCAACGGATGAGCGGATAAGCGCCATGTGGTCCATCTGAACAACGGTCTGCCGTTCAGCCGTAAAGAGAAAGGAAGTCCCTCTGGGTAGTGTGGCAGCCATGGGCCTTGGAAGCAAGGAGCTGACGGGAGTAAATCAGAACCACGTGACAGCAGAGAAACGCTGCATGCACCTGTGTGGAGGAAACGTCTAGATTAAACAAATGTACTATCAGACTGTTTACAGGGGCTGCAGGAGTCAGGACGGGGAGTCACTGCCTGCAGGGCGTGGGTTTGTTGGAGGGCAAGGATGAAAAGTTCTGGAAACACGTGGAGGCCATGGTTGCCCTCCACTGGGAACATAGTTCATACTGTTGAGCTATGCACCTGGAAAGGGTTCAAATCCCACCTTCTGTTATATTTTCTTTTACTACAATTGGAAAACAATACCCTTAATTGTAGATTTAACGGGAATTGGCAACAACACTGTCAAATTTCTCTCAGAAAATCCTGCCACATTTTGCCACCAGCCTGCGGACCTTGCTTGGACATTGTGGCAGTGCTGTGGGTCTCAAGAACACTGGGATCTAATCATGAGACCTCTGAGGCTCTATGCCGCCCCCCCCCCCCGTGATGTCACCTCAGAGGCCCCTGGTGTCTGCAGCGCTCTGTGGAAACTGCCAGCTCAACACAGCAGGCGTTTCCCAGCCTCGATGGTTTGTGATCCCAGGAGCCATTACGTTTACTCCGCAGCACCCTCATGTGGTCAGAACAGAACTGCGCTCTGCTGGGCTTTCAAGGGCTGGTTTTGGGAAGTAGACTTCTCTTCCAGGGTGGACTTGAACCCCCAGCCTTTCAGTAAGCAACCTAACACATACGCCATCTTCACCAGCCTAGAGCTCTGCCCAGCCTCTTCCCTGTCTAGCTGGCTTCTCTCTGTCGACTGCAGCATGGCCTTCCATCGGGTAGGCACAGTGAGGCTTACCCCCCACCTCTCACAGTGGGCTGGGAAGTGGCTGTGGTGGGGGAGGGGACACACTACCTCGCGTCATCCTCCACCTGCTGTTGGGTGCCATCGAGTCTCCTGAGAGCTGCAATGACCTACGTGCAGCAGAGCTGGCACCCTGTCCTGCCCAGTCCTGCCAGTCCTGGCCGTGGCTCCTTCCTCGCTCTGGATGCGAGCCCACGACCGCAGTCACTCCTCATACAGCGCCTCTTGTAGGGGGTCTACCTCTTTATCACTGATTTAGACTTTATCAGCGTGACATCGCTCCTGATAACAACCTGGGATGCATATAGGGTGACCTGCAGGAGGGGCCATTTACAACAAGTCCGTGGGGTTCAGGCAGCAGCTGACGTTTCTTTGTGGAGTGTGAGGCCCACTGGTTGCAGGACACTGTGGAGGACACTCCGTGGATGGCACTCTATGGACGATGCTCTGTGCAGGACACTCTGTGGACGACACTCCGTGGACGATACTCTGTGCAGGGCATTCCGTGGATGACATGCTGTGGGTGACACTCTGTGGATGACACTCCGTGGACGACTGAACAGTTCTCCCTCGAGGAGGCTTGTCTTGGCTTCGATGCTGTGATGCTGACAGTCTCCACTTGAGAGCAGCTTCCTGTGCTGAAATGCTGTCTTTCAAACCCAGGAATTGTGGGGTTGTAGTTGCAACTAATGTGAGGTGAGGGACCCTCCTGTTGTTTTCCCTGGACACTGTCCACATCACCAAGGAGCAGCTCCAGGAGACGGAGTTCAGGATCCCTGACTGCCACGTGTGAACTGTGTCAGGTCAAGTGCACCCAGCGGCCTATATTGCAGGGGCACCAGGAGCTCTCAGTATTAGCCAAGCATGGAAACTAGAGGGGAGAAAATTCTGGAAGCCAGGGGGTCCAGTGAACCCCACTCTGGCAGTTTGGACTTCCTGGAGCCACAGCCCAGAGTGGGGGACACTCATCTGTCCCCTCTTGGCTCAGCTTTGAGTTAGGCATGGACAGGTGAGTGACAACAGCCTGGAAACACGCTCGGGACGATGCTCTACCTTCTTATTTGGACTCTTATTTTGTAAATGTCTTCCAGATATAAGGAAGAGTCTGGTGTTGCAATAATTAAGCCTCTAGACTTCTAATTAAAAGGTTGACAGTTCAAGCCCAGGCACCGACTCTGAGGGATACAAATCCGGTAAATCTGCTTCCATAAAGATGGAAATCAAGGAAGCCTTTGGGCAGTTACTCTGTGCCATGGGGTCACAGTGGGTCAGGACTGGCTGGAAGGCTCCCAACAGCAACAAGAGCGAAGTGGACCACTGGCCATGATGAGTGCATACGGATGTTCCCTGCTTTGCCCTTTTACACAGAGGAAAATGAAATCAGCCTCAATGACTAGAGACAGAGCTTTCCAAGACAACTCATGGCGCAATCCCAAGGGATTAAAATGATGCAGGCATTAAAGTGATGGTATCAATCAAGACTATTGGCATGAGAAGATGAATATGGTACATTAAGTGGAAAAAACCCCAGCTTTATCATATTTTTTCTTTAAAAATAAATCTATGAGTATATAAACTATGAACCATAACTGTCCTCCTGTTCGGGTTATTGGAAATATTTCCTTATTCTTTTTAAATGTTGTTTAAGTTTTATTCAATCAGCACAAATTATTGTAATTACTTATAAAAAGTTACCAAAGCATCAGCTTAATCAGTTTCTTTCCGCATTCAAAGAAAAATGATCTATATTAGTGGGTCACATTTACTTTGCATTCTGAATTCCTAAAGAGTAAGGAGCCATTTCTTCCTCCTCTGTTCTCCTCAGAATTCTCTGCATGGCGTCGCATGTAAAGGAGAGGCCAGGAGTGGTGTTGACTGACTAGGCGTTTAGACGTCAGGTGCTCAGGGGAATATTGGAAAAATAACTGGGCAGTGAATTGCATGCCTGTGCCTTTGGCATGAGCACGTTAATAATTGAAAACTAAAACCTCCAAATCATTTGACTTTATAATAAATGAGCCTTCCTCACAACCGTCTTCCCATTTCCAAGTCTTGCCAAGTGTTATGACCCTATCACTTGGCAGATGTCAAAGTTTTTAAAACTAGCTAATGACATCATAATGCCGTAAGTCATAAAGTAGGAGGCAGAAATGAACCAGGTTCTCGGAAAAGTCATACACGGACCTGTGGTCTCTGATACGATGCGAATTCATCTAGGCAAGTTTGAGAAGGTGTTAAAAGAATAGTTTTCAACTTTCTTCTCCACTTTTTTCCCCTTCTTTTTCAATTTCCTATCTGTCAGCTGCAGCAACAAGGAGAAAACCTCGGGAGCAAAGAACAAGGCGTGACTGGATCGGGAGTGCCTCGCTGTGCAAGCAAAGTGTTCAGCTGGTAACGGAAAAGTTGGAGGTTCAAATCCACTTGGAAGAACCTTGATGTGCAGAGCTATGATCCACCTCCAAAAACAGTGACAAAAACGTCTCGAGCACAGCTGGGCTCTGACATGCATGGAGCTCGGCAAACCACGCCAATGCAACAGAAACTGCTTGATCCAGGTCTCGGCTTCTTCCAACTGTGAGTCTGTCTAGAAAACCCTGCCCCCCAACCCAGACTTTGGGGTCAGGATGGCGTACGCTAGGGCAGAGGGCTCATGTTGTCGAGAGTCACCACGAGTTGCCATTGACTGTGGAACACCTCTAGGCTTTGCACTGTTTCACTCCTCACGCATTCATCTTGGCCCAAGGCAAAGGAGCAGGAGTTACTTATCCAGGAGAATCCTTCTCATTCCAATGGCGGAAGGACCATAAGAATGCCCACTGTGCAGGCCATTTCACACATTTCTGCCTTTTCTATGTCTGGTGTCCCGATGACCAAAGCAAAGGTCGGTGGTCAGTGGAGCAGAGAAGTGGATTCTGCCTACGAAGACACAGCAAGGATGCAGGTGTGAGACTGTCACAGGGAAACGAGCAGCTGCTGCCCACCAGTCCCCCTCCCATGTCCCCCTTTTCAGCAGTGCTCCCTCAACACTGCCTCTCTGCCCAAGTCATCCAGGGCTTCCGTGCAGCAGCGTCCCCAGACCACGATGTTAGGAGCAAGGCAACTCTTACTTATATCCTAAAAAAATGCCATGGATTGAGAACCACCAAAATACCATCAACCAGCGAATGGATAAGCAGAAGGTGGTCCATCTATCCAATCTGTCATAAAAAGAAGTAAAGTCCTGATCTATGCCCCAATAGGGATGAACCTCAGAAAACGTGCCGAGTGAAGTCAGTCAGGCCTGAAAGGACAAATTTGTGTAAGCTTATGTGACATAAGCAAATATGCAGAAACCAAAGACTGTTAGTGGTCTCAGGGATGTCGATGTTGTTAGGTGGTTCAGAGCCGGGTACCCCTCACAGGAACCCTATGAACAACAGATCAGAACCCCGTCCTGCTCTGCTGCTGTGCGCCCTCAAATCGGAATCGACTCATAGCTGACTCTCCACAAGGTTTTCTGTGGTCATTTAATCAAATGAGAGGAGCTTGCCGACCCTTCTCCCTTAGAGAAACTGGTGGATTTGAACCTTGTGCCTAGGAGGAAGGAAATGAGGCGTGATAATATAATAGATCATGGTTTCTTGGGACCTCTCGTGAGGGAATGAGCTCAGATGGTTGTAATTAAATAAGCACACAGACAGGACAGTTATCAAGCAAAGAAAGAAAATTTATTAAAGAAAAAAATTATGTTGTATTGCTGTTGATTGCTGTTGAGTTGGGCATGATATAACTTATAAGAATGTTCTTCCAAACTATAACAACACTAGTCTCCCTTAGCAATGGTTAAGTGCCATCAAGTTGAATACAACTCATAGCAGCCCTGTGAACAGGAGACCTGAACCTGTTCTGTAACAAACATAATTTCTCTATGTTCATAGAGTTTCCAGAGGCATGTGGTTTAGGAAGTAGATGTCACTCCTGCTTCCAAACCTGAATCCATTTGGGAACTCCTCCACACACTGTCCTTGATGGGTAACCAGTATGGTGTTTGACACACCTATGGCACAGTATTCAGCAACTCCCAGTTACTTCAGTACAGCAAATAGATGACTGCTGTACTACTTAACAGAATGTACATCCCAAAATTAATGAATGTGGCCCAAAGACCATGGGCCCAAGGGCCCTAAGGTATTTTTAAAGACAGGCATGCCCAACAAATGCTGATTGACTGTCAACCAAGGAGACCCTCTGCCCTTGGATCATTGTTAGCTAAAATCTGGCAAAAGTCTAGTCAGCTGACACCCACTTGTGGAGGAAACCCCTGCCCCAAAGAAACCACCAAACATTCCATACATGACCCTCATCAAGACTTGAGAAACCATCTTCCAGAGTGGAAAATTATGTAGGGCTAGTAAATTCCTAGTCAAATGTGATAATGGTTACCTGTGGTGGACAGTATTTGGGGGAGCTCCTTGATTAAAACAAGCTTGGAAGCAGAAGTGGCATCCACTTCTGAAATAGCTTGCCTCTAGAAACCCTATGAACTTGGTGAAACTATGAAAGTTATACAAGTGTTCAGGTCTTTTGTTCTTAGGGTCGCTTTGAGTCATCTACAACTCGATGGCACTCAACAACAAGAAGTAAATTCCTGGGCTGGATAGTTAAGACGAGAAAGTTCTCAGGCTAGGCCAGTCACCACCACAAGAGAAAGACCTGATCCTATAAAGAGCACAGCTCGGAAAAAAAACCTTGGGAAAGCTCTGCTCCGTCATGTGAGGTTGCCATGAGTCAGAACTGGCTTGACAACAAGACTGTGTTTTGGTTTCTATAGGATGATGCATTTATGTCAGCTCTGTGTTGTTGTGTGCCATCAAGTCAAGTTCAACTCTGGATGAGGCCCTGTGACAGCGTCGAACTGGCCCCACAGCGTTGAACTTCAGGGTCATAAGAGACAAGACTGGCAGCACATCATCTCACATGCTTTGGGCATGCTGTTAGGAGCACTAGTCCTTGGGGGAAGACATTGTTCTGAAACAACAGAGAGTCAATGAAAGACAAGGAGACCCTCAATAGTACAACCATTCTGGAAGGCAGTTTGGTGCTTCCTCCAAAAGTTGATCAGAGAAATTCTGTATGACCCAGCTATTCCACTACTTGGAATATAGTTTGAGAAAATAAAAATAGTATTATACCTTAAAAAAAAAAAAAGGAAGACCCTCACTGAGATGGTGGGCACAGTGCCTGCAGCCTTGCACTTGAGGAAGGCAGGACAGCCAGGATGGGCTGTGGGACATGGGGCCGTGGGGACAGTGGGACCATGGGGACAGTGTGGGGCCGTGGGGACAGTGGGACCATGAGGACAGTGGGGCTGTGGAACAGGGCTGGGTTTCAGTCTATTGTTCATAGTGTCATGAGGAGTGTCAAGTATTAACTTGATGGCCCACAACAACAAACTTCACAAGAAGGAGCCCTGGTGGCACAATGGTTAAGAACTTGACTGCCAACTGTAAGGTCTGTGGTTCAAGCCCATCAGTCACTGCAAGGGAGAAAGGCCTGGTCATCTGCTCCCCGAAACCTTTATCCGAGTAATTTATCCTCCTGAGCCTCGCAACAACCCGGGAAAGCCTCGAGGCAGCTCTGTATCGTCCAATAGGATCATTTTGAGGAGACATCGTCTCAACAGCACACGTGAAGAACACCTACAGCCTCCGACCACCAAGTCTTTCTCCTACAGAACGGTTACATGTGTTCACACTGCCAACATTTCAGCTAGCAGCCAAGCTCTTAACTGTCGTACGATCATTACTGTAACCACCTAGATGATTAAAGTAAAATGTGGCTCTGAAATGAAGATGCTATATTGAACAGCAAAGAGACAAGGTTCGAATCCGCCAATTGTCCCATGAAAGAAAGATGGTCAGTTCCCTTCTGTGTGATTTACTGCCTCTGAAAATTCCCTGGAGGGTCAGCGATAGGTTGGTTCCAGTTCAATGGTATACAACAACAACAAGAAGTCGGCTATAATCTCCAGACCTAGGAGGGGAAGCTCAGGGGTCATGACTCAGCTTGCATTTGCATTCTCTGGTGTCCAGTGTGACCCGTTGACTATGTGGGTCAATAAAGCATCACTTGCTTTCAAATCCGAGGCAGCTGAAGGGCGTTGGAAATCTCCAGTAGTTCAACTGCTGCAGAAAGTAAATTCGACTTCGCTTCCTGAATATCAAGCAGTGTCCCCTGGTCTTTCACAGTGTTCAAGAACTCCTGAGAATGCATTTCAGAGCTATTTTCCACTTGTGACTGGTGTTCTCGGCACGACCTCAGAGTAGCAGTCCTGAAGACAAAATCTGCCCAGGGTCAGTTCGAATCAGGAAGCGATGGAAAGCTAGGCTGCTCAGAGTCTAGCCACGAAAATAGCAGAACTTACGCTTATCCTCACACCGGCAAAGATGAGGAGAGAAATGAGAATTACTGTTGTCCTTTCGATATTTTAGACACTTTCTGTCTTTACTTAGGGCTGGTGGAAATAGCTGAAAAACAAAAGGATTTGCAAAGCTGAGTCTATTCTGAAGCAGGCAAGAGACCACAGTCCAGTAAGGCCCTGCATTGAGAAAGGAAGGTTTCCGTTTCCCGCAAGGGCTCTGGTGGAAGAGCCAGGTAAGGACAGACAGCACTGTGCCTTCTGGGTAGACTAGCAGGAGCCCGTGGGGGTGTGCAGCGGGTGACAAGGACACCCAGGGGTGTACACACAGTAAGATACACAATCTCTGTGTAACAGGCAGAACAATAGTCTACAGGGAGCTACATAGACACGGGAGCTGGGCGAGTGCAGGGTGGTGAATGGAAGTGTAGTCACAAATACACACACTTGTTCAGAGGCTATTTCTACACACATAATAGGACATGCTGTGAAATCATCCATGTGAAAAGCAGAGAATGCAGAGACAAAGCCATGACATTTTCTTAGCCATGACCAACATCCTGGAGAGACTTTGAAGGCTTAGAAACCCAAGACCACAGCTTTGGGAGGCATCCAGGTCAACGAGTATATCCCAGTTGCAGCACAAGCTTCTACATCTAAAGGGTCTATACATCTAAGGTCTTAAAACTGTGGGAGCTGCCATCTGAGAAGCTGCTGGTGGTCTTTCCCCATCCAGAGCAAAGAAGAGTGAAGGAAATCGACTCTCGGGGGAACGGTTACTCCAAAGAACTAAGGGGCCACAAGAACCATTAACCTGAGACCAGAGAAGCGAGCTGGTGCCTGGCTGCCCCCACCAGCTGCCCCGATCAGCTCACAGTGTAAGATCCTGGAAGGAAAATGTAGAACTTCAAAATCCAAGAAAAAGACCAGACTTTGGTCTGAGAGAGATTTTCAGAAGTCTGTAACTATGGCTCTTAGCCATCCTTCAAATCTGGAACTGAGTCCCCTGATGAGGATGGCCGCCCAAACACTGACAACCCAAAGGTGGGTGGTTCAAATCTACCAGCTGCTCCGCAGGAGAAAGATAATGAGCAATCTCCTCCCGTGCGGAATACAACCTCTGAGAGCTCGCGGATGGTCAGCTGTGAGTTGATTCCAACTTGACATCAATGAGAGAAAGAAATGGATAAAATGAATAATGATACCCAAGAGAAGCACGCTTCTCAAAACAATCAGCAATGGGAGACCGAAAGGGCGGTATTTGCCCCAAAACAACGTTCAGAAGGCAGGAAAGAGCAGGAAATAAGGAACCCAGAGAGGCATAAAGAAGGGTGCTGCTTGTTTCACTGATAGAATTGCAAAGTAACATCACCAAAAGAATGTATACAGTCAGAAATGGAAATCTATGCTCCATAAACTGTCACTGAAACCACAGTAGAATTTTCAAAAAAAAGCACCTCCATCACTGAGTTGGAATGGACACAGCTGACCCTCCAGAAGATTCTCAGAGTCTGTAAGTCACACAGAAGGCGATTGCTCATCTGTCTTCCTTGGAGCAACTGGTGGATTCAAACCAGCCACCTTTGACTTTGCAGCACACCTCCCTACCTACTAGTCTACTGGAATTCCCGCTCGGTCACCAAGGAGTTCAATTTAGAAGCACCATTAAAGGGAATCCTGGTAGCATAATTAACTATTGTTATTTTAACTGTTAATGTTAACTACCTTCAGCTACTAACTCAAAGGTGGGTGGTTCGAACACACGACTTGTTCTGTGGGAGAAAAGGCCTGGGGTGGTGGTTTGATGGTTTGATTCTGGAAGGATGACAGCCTAAAAGCCACTGGACATCACTCCTGCTTAACACAGTTACTGTGCGTCAGAATCAACTCCGTACCAACACCTGTCATTACAAATGACAACTTTTCCCGTGTTTATACATAACTTTAACAGCAGTGTCTTTCCCATTTTTATTATTCAAGTTTTAACATAATAGTAATATATTTCCAACTTTCGTCCCAATTTTTTTTTTTTCATTTTGCCTAACGCAAGTATTTTCTAGCTTCTCAGTGAGTCTTCACAGCTACTGTTTTAAATGCCTGCATAATACTTTCTGATTGAATGCACTAGGATTTATTTTGGTCGCTCATTCTATTTGTACGTTTGGGTTGTTTCCAACTTTGCTGTTATAAATAACTGTACAATTAACATCTTTATTTCCTCAGTTAAATTTAAATCCATTTTATGAAATAAAAGCAGCTAAATTGACTTCTGTGCCATTCCCCTTTGAACAAAAACAACATGTCCTGGTTTCAAACAAAGGACAATCTAAATTTATATTTTACTGATAGAGCTGTGTGGAAAGTCAGAAAAATGAGGACAGAGTTCCCAACATGTTTTCGACAGCCTCTGCTTCACTTACGTGGTCCTCTTTGGGGAATAAAGCAAATCCCACAATGCTTCATTTTAAAGTCAAAGTCTGTTACTTTACCCTGGCCTAGTTATTTGGGGTGTTTGTTTTCTTCAGTAGAGTCATTTCTAGCTGTGTTACTTTCTTCAGCCTTTACTGTTCTTGGCCAAAGTTAAGGTCAATTGTGAATTCATAATTTTGAAATAATTTTAAATACTGTCTATCACAGAAAAGACATCTGGGGTTTTGTTTTTTTTGTTTCCCGAAAATGTTACCACAGCAAGCAGAGGTGTGTGACCTTAGAAATTCAAATATGATACCAACAATTTCACATTTAACAGATGAATTGTTGATGGCAGAGCTGAAAATGCTTCATGCCAGAAAAAAGAAATCAAACCACTCCAATCGCTGCCTCATATGAATTCCACGTGCGGAGAATCGAAGGAGTGAAAGGGAAGATCAATTTAAGAAGTAAAACAAAATTACTCAGCATTAACTAAAAATCCAGGTATTTAGCTTCAACAAATTCACCAAAAGATGATTGAAGTGACTTAAACAGATATGTGCTTATTAGCACCATGAATAAGCTTCCAAACAACACGGATAAAAAGGGGATCTTAGAAGATTCCACGGCAGGTGTGTGCGAGGAATGATCACGTGGCCTCACTGGCCCAAGGTCAGGAGAGTTGGCTGGTGCTGTCACCAAGTGCAGAGTGACGTAGAAACCAGATGCCCACGGAATAACCACTACACTGAATTTTACCTTGTTATTATCAAAAAGAGAGGAAAGCCCTCCACGAGGTGGACAAACACAGTGACTACAGCAAAGGACTCCTAAAAATTAAAATACTTCGGCATTCATCCTAACAAAGATATGCAGAAAACTGCTAAAGGAACCTTAAAATTATTATGGAAAAAAAATCAAGAAAACCTAAATATTATGCTATGGATTAGAAATTCAATACTGGTTCTTCAAGGATTAAATCGTAACCAAAAAGGTCAGGTGCCATAGAACTAACTCTGACTCACAGTAACCCCACGTGTGAGAACATCGTGGCATCAGACCTCAGTGGACTTCGAGGGGAAAACAGAAGTTTCCATCAGCAGCCCCCGCCCCAGGGAACTCTTCCCCGTGAGGCAGAGATCGAGCACAGATCCCTTCTCCATCCTTTCCACCAGCTCTGACACAGGCTTCGCTCCCGCAGGGCCTTCTACTCTATGCTGAGTTTAATGCATCCACTGCCGTGGCCACACAGAGCTCAAGTATCAGACCCACGACTACGGAGTCTATTGGGACAGAAAAGGCCGTGAGTCAAAAGCACTAACTACTGCAACGGAACAAGCCCTGAGCAAGAGACAGTCGGGACAGGGTCCCAGCTCTTCGCTGCTTCTCCAGGGAACTCACAGGCAGGGCTCGCTCTCAAGTGCGGTAGAAATACACACCACGACCCTTGCCAGTCCCTGTCCAGTTCATGAGGCCGCATCCTTCACACATCCTCGTCCTCCTTTACAGAGTCGTGCTGCCAAGAGACCCAGCAAAGCGGCTCCGTCGTTGAATCGCCTGTCCCCTCGCCTCATCGCTGTGTTTCCCCCTTGTTTGTATTTCCTTGAGTCATTGCTGGTGTTAATTACTATCCTCTCTTAGTGAAGAGAAGTACTTGGACAGAGTGACCGCGTGGAGTCCTGGCGTCAGCAAGACTGGGGCGTGCTGGCCTGCCCAGGCCACTGCGCTGAGGAGGACAAGCGAAGCCAGAGTGCGCCGGAACCTGCTCCTGGATTTTGTGATGACCCCCCCACTTTTCCAACACTCCTAC
The DNA here is from genome assembly GCF_000299155.1 of Elephantulus edwardii. Classification (NCBI taxonomy): domain Eukaryota; kingdom Metazoa; phylum Chordata; class Mammalia; order Macroscelidea; family Macroscelididae; genus Elephantulus; species Elephantulus edwardii. The sequence goes on from NW_006399830.1 coordinate 3,511,613, forward strand.
AGAGCCTGCTCCTTCCTGACCACGTGGCTGACGTGGCCGCCCTGCTCCTGAGCCCAGGCCGCCTGTACTTCTTTCCAGACAGATCTGTCCATTCTCCTGGCAGTCGATGGTGTAGTCGGTATTCTCTGTCAAACATCATCATTCAAAGGCACCAGTTCTGCTCTGACCTGTGTTAAGTGTGCCGCTTGGCCGGTGTGCTGCTTTGGTGAGGTTCGTCTGTGAGCCAGCTCTCACTCACAGTGGCTCTGCATCTGTCAGATCAAACACCCCCTGACCTCGGCCCTTCCCGCCCTCTCCGCCGTGCTGACGCCCAGGGGTGTGGTCACTGCACAAATGTGTCCATGCAGTCACACCCCACAAAAACAACCTGTGCTCAAATGCAGCCACACCCCACAAAATCAACCCGTCCTCAAATCCGTCTGTGCTGCTCACCAATGTTCACTAGAGCTTGTTGACGGATGGCCTTGCTCCTTTCATCCACAGACGACTCCTCTCACACCCGTCAGAGATCGCCAGCCAAATCCCTCAGTCGAGCCTGGCAACTGTGAAAGAGGCTTCATACGCAGACAGAGAAGCAAAACCAAAAACCAGAGACCTGGATTGGAGGCACCCTGGTGGCAAAGTGCTTAAAGAATTCAGCTGCTAACCAAAGGCCGGAAGTTTGCGCCCAATGGCTGCCCAGCGGGAGAAAGAGGAGTGCCCTGCTTGCGTGGGCACCGGTAGCCTTGGCATGGGCACCAGTAGCCTTGGTGTGGGCACCGGTAGCCTTGGTGTGGGCACCGGTAGCCTTGGTGTGGGCACCGGTAGCCTTGGCGTGGGCACCGGTAGCCTTGGCGTGGGCACCGGTAGGCTTGGAGTGGGCACCGGTAGCCTTGGCGTGGGCACTGGTCACCTTGGGTGGGCACCGGTAGCCTTGGTGTGGGCACCGGTAGCCTTGGCGTGGGCACCGGTAGCCTTGGCGTGGGCACCGGTAGCCTTGGCGTGGGCACTGGTAGCCTTGGTGACTCGGTGACTGTTCTGCTCTTTCCTGCATGGTCACTGTAAGTAGGAATAAATGTGACAGCAGTGGATTTAACTTTTTTGTTTGTTAATAAAATGTTTAGTTTTGGTGTTTGAGTCCTGTATGTTGTCAACAAAATAAAAATGCATTTTACATATTCTACAAGTTTAAAAAAAAAACACCTATGTGCACTATCAGAACATACTGGTGACCCCTGATGTAGAGTGAGGTCTGCTAGGTAACAAATCACAAGAGCAATTAAATTAGTGGGCCAAAACTTTGGATCTGGCAGAAAAAGGGGGCTGAGGATGGGGACTTGAGCATCATAGCCCTGCGTTGCCATGGAAACCCCACAGGAGAAGGCTTACCCCCCTGCCCAGCACTGAGACATCAATGGGAGATTAATGATAATCCTACACATTGATGTCGCCCTTCAAACTTGAGTGTGCGCTCGGCTGTAATCTCCTTTGATTCTCTCCGCATCCCTGGACCCTTGTCAAGAACATCCAACACCCTCTATCCCTACAAAGGGAGGTAAAGGCCCACCCGGCTTCACCTACAGAGAGAAGGCAGCGGAAAGGTGACTGACGGGGGAACCCAGGTTTCAGTGGGAAAGTTGGGAAATCAGTCCATTTCCCCCCGGGCTTTGATCCCCTCTCCCTCTCTCATCATCCCTCTCTCTGTTTGATATGCTTTTCCTGTTCTGAGGCTGCAGGAGGTAGGAGGTTGGGATGACGTCAGGCAGAGAACTCCGCTGAGAGAAATAGAAAGTTCTGGAAAGATCTGTGATGAAAATGCAGAGGATTCCAGGATGACTTTCATTGACTTGATGTGCAAAGGTTGAAGGAAACCCAGCTAACCTCAGGTGAGCTCGCCTGCATTAAAAAGCCATCAAGGGGTCAGTTGGTGATAACTGACTTGGGGGTAAACGCTCTCGTTCCCAAAGGGGAGTGAAGACAGGACGGATGAACCCTCTTCCAGCCATTTCCTTTCACACCCTTCCCCGCCCCCACTCGATCTCAGATCTCAGCGATTCCACCATGATTCCAACGCCCTTAGGCTTATCTTTTCTACACACCACAGTGGGGGGGGGAGTGTTGTTATTTGCCATTGAATCAGAACCAACTCACAGCCGACCCTCAAGCAGTGTTTTAGAGGCAGTTAATCACACAGGAATTGATTGGACATGTCTCACCTGCAGAGCAGCTGGTGGATTCAAACCCTGTGCCTTTGGGTTGGCAGCACATCTCCTTACCAATAAGCCACCAGAGGTTTCCTAGTTCTGATTGCTCTGTCTGGAATGCGCTTCCCTAGAGATCTTTAACCTGTTGTTTAGCCAAACCCAGCCCAAGTGTAGTCTTTGTAAAAGCTTTTCTGTCCTGCCCAAGCTCAGCCTTCCTTGAGACGTGATTCTTCTCTTTTGGGACCCCCTACTTGCCCCCTCTTCATTGCTACAGCAGTAGCCTAGTGGATGGGGGATAACACTTCCAACCTAGAAGTAAATTGTTCAAAACTTCCAGCTGCTCCACAGAAGAAAGATGGACAGCCTCCCCCATGTCTTAAAGCCTCTGAGAGCCCACTGGAGGGTCAGTGATGAGTCACTTCCAATTCAGTGGCACACAACAGTGTATTATGATAACTCTGGTGGTCTACTGGATAGGAGATTAGACTTCTAATCCAAAATCTGGTGGTTCAAATCTACCAGCTGCTCCACAGAAGAAAGATAGGCAACCTCCTCTCAAGCAATCGACAGCCTCTGAAAACCTGCTGAAGTGTCAGCCAGGAGTTGGTTCCAACGCTACAATAATGAGTGATACTGTTGTATGAAAATGTCATTTTGAGAATTACAGACACTGGATCTAAATCATCATGTTTTCAATCCCCTCACGTGCGCCGGAAAATTGGACAATGGATAAAGAAGACCAAAGAATCCCTAGAGTGGTGTTGATGAAGGGGATCAGATAAACCCTGGACTTGCCGAAGAATGAACAAATCTGTCTAAGAACCTTAGAAGTGCAGCCCGAATGCTTAGAAATGAGGAAGCCCAGACGTTCTCTAGTTTACTACTCTGGAAATGCGCTCGCTTGGTCTCGGTCCCTGGAAGAGAGTAGCATGCTGAGTAAAGTCGTTCTTGTTGAAAAAGAGGAAGATCCGGGATTTGCTTGGCACAGTGCTGGCAACAAAGGGTTAAACACAGCAGCAATTGCGAGCATGGCCAGGTGGGAGCAGTGTCTTTTCCTGGTGAACACGGGATTTCTATGAGTTAGAGTCAACGGGACAGCATCTAACAAACAAGATATTTCCATAGTTTTACACAACACTATGGTTGGGTTGTTGGGTTTTTCTAATTATATCTCGGAGGTTGTGGGAAGGTGCCTGAAGAAATGAAGGAGACCAAGCCTGTGATCATCCATCCATCGGGGAGTTTGATTGACATGGGATGGTAATGGTTTAAAGCATGGACACACTGTAACACTGGGTCAATCTTCTATGGTGGAGGTAGGCTTGTGAGGACGGCGCAGGATCAGGTATAGTTTTAATCCGAGGTGGAGGTGTTTGTTCTTTTGGAAGGTCAAGGGGACCCTAACCCAACATCTCTGCCAACATCCCAAGGCATCAGTTGTCCTGTCGTTCTTATTCACTGCTCAACTTTCAGATGCATAGGAAGCGATTGAAAACGTGAAGACGGGATCAGGTGCTCTTCAAACCGACATCCTTGCTCTTCAACGCTTTGGGTGGGTCCTTGACAGCGGATCTCCCCAGGGCAACGCATCTCTTGATTTCTCAACCGCTGGTCCCATGAATGTTGATTGTGGATCCAAGTAAAAAGAAATCATTGACCATTTCAATCTTTTCTCCATCTGTCGTGATGCTGCCTGTCAGCCCAGTGGTGAGGAAGTTTGCTTTCTTAAACATTTACATGTAATCCATATGGAATGCTGCCATCCTTGGTCTTTCGCAGCCAGCATTCCAAGTCCTCTTCCCTTTCAGCGTGTCAAGCTGTGTCATCCGCATAATGCAGGTTGTGGACGAAGGGAAGGACTGTTTAAAAGGAATATAGGATGAGGCATTATTTGTAAGACAACAGTCCAGAATAAGAGGTGCATAGCAAAGTGAACTGGGGGCGGGGGAATTATGCAACAATGAATTTTTTTTCTTTTTTAGTGAACTGGGCAAGGTAGGAAGGAAAATTTGCAACCATGAATGAAGGGAAATTCAACTTTCCTATAAACTTTCATTAAAATCACAATTTTTTTAAAAAAGAAACTAAAACTTTGCATTTTAGACTGCTGGCTTTTGAGGAATGCTTTCTCTGTTTGTGTCTCCTGGTTCTAAAGGTCTCTCAGCACAGGATCCCGGGACCCAAAGGCACACTCCATTCTTCCTTCGTTGCACCTACCGTCTCTGGTGGTGAGCTCTGATGACATGGCCCACAGGCTGTGACTTTGCTAAACCACTATCAGCCCCTCTCTAGTGGTTCAAATCTACCAGCAGCTTCGCGGTAAAAAGATGGGCAGTCACCTCTTGTGTGATTTACAGCCTCCAAACCTGCAATGGTGGGTCAGCTATGAGTTGGTTCCAACTTACTGGCAATGAGATTGCATTTTCAACTCCTCTCCTTGCTCCTTTCTTCTGATAAGAGGTTTCGGAGACCACTCCACAAAGGAATCCCTTTACATCAGACTGCGCTCGGATGGGGTTACCAGTGTTCACGTCCCTCCTGGGTCCTTTAACATCTGATTGGCTTCTCAGATGGTGGGAGATGATGAAATAACTTGCACATTACAGCATCATGTACAAAACCCTGAGACTCTTGACATAGGCAAGGAAAGACATATTTTAGGGGCACTCAGTTTAATCCAAGAGAGTCAAATGGCATTATCAGGAAAGGCATTTAACATACGAACCAAGAATCTCTGCTCTTTTCCACCTCAAGCTTGGTGTAGCTCTGTTGGGAAGAGGAAGCGCATGGGAGCGATCTTAATTGAAATTTATAAATCAGTTACAGAAATGCCCTTCCATGTAAAGCTGCCCCACATTAAAATGAATAAGCTAACTACATATGCATTAAGATGACTAAAGCTTTGGAAGAAGCAATGAATAAAAACATCAAATTTTAATATGTACATTATGTATTACATAGAACTTGTTAAAACATTGGAAAAAGTTCAAAATATATAACATAAAACCCTGCAATATCATAGAGAGAGAGAGATACAGATATTCGTTGAAGCATGTGATGAAGTCATTTTAAATGAAGCAGACAAATGCATCTCAGATTTATGATAATACGGCCTCTGGGGAAGAGAGAAAGAAATTGACACTGAGAAGGAATACAAAGGGTATTCATCCTGATTGCATTATTCTATCTCCTTTAAATATTAAATGTATTTATCTGAAACGAGAATGACAACATGTTAATGGTTTAAATTCTGGATTCTGAATAATAAGGCCTGGGTGCTACATTTCAGACACTCTCTCAAAGCATTAAGATGCAGCCTTGTGTGACAGGAGGTTGTCTCTACTGTCACTTTTTACTGGCAAAACTCCTAAGCACAGAGAGAGTTTGGCACATGACCGCGGGCTCTTCCACTGCAGGTCTGTCGGACAGAATCAGGACAGCCCGGTGGCCCATCCCCAGGAAAGCGTCCCTTCACTCCTTGCAGGATTCTAGTGGCGTTTCGTTAATGTGCCGAGAGTGAACTCTGTCACGTTGAACGTCCATGTGTCTGCCTCTCCATAAATCTATGATTTTTTTTAGTTGTCCGTAGGAGATAGATAGTCACCACCCGTGCAATTTACTGCTCTGAAAACCCGTGGAGGACCAGCTATAGGTTGTTCTGATGTGATAGTCTGCAACCACAACACCGGTACATCCGTTCCAAATTCATAATGACCCGCCATCCAAGAGAATAAAACACTTCTCGATCCTGCGCCAGTCTCACAACTGCTGCTGCGCCAGTGTCGCTGTCTCCGGGTGCCAACTCCTCTTACTGTGGGACTCCCTCCTTCTCATCCACCCTCTGATTTTCCAGGCATGCGGCTTCCTCTTGGATAGGAACCCTGATGTGTGTTACTGGGCCTAACTAGTGCCATCGGTCGGGGACAGGACATCATACTTGTCAAAATGGAGGGTCATAAAAAACCAGGGAGACCCTCAGTGAGATGAATGGACCCAGTGGCTGTAACAACTGGGTCAAACATGACAGTGATTGTGGGGACAATACAAGACCTCGAAATATTTTATTCTATTGTCTACAGAGTCATTACAAGTCATAACAAACTCAATAGCACTTGGTAGCAACAACTATAATAGTGTCGAACCAAGTGATGATGTCTGAGTTCAAAGACCCCGGCACTTTGAAGACAGATGAGTTATTTGAACTTCACCCTCAGCTCTCGTTAAATATCAAAAGGGTCTTTTAAAAATTATGTAAGCCACTTGCATTAATGGTTACACATGCGGACAGTGCTGGGAGCTCCCTGATTAAAGTAAGCTGGGAAGCAGGAGTGGCATCCACGCCTCCAGAAACCCTATGAACCTGGAGAAAGGACGAAAGTCACACAAGTGTTGAGGACTTTCATAGGGTCACTATGAGTCGCCTACAACTCGACGGCACTTAACACCAACAACAACTGTCAAATAGATCTGACTGGTACAGGAGGAGATTGCCCCTCTTTCTCCAGCCGAGAATCTGGTGGATTCGAACAGTGCACCTTCGGGATTGCAGCACAGCTTCTTGCCACCAGAGCTCCCATCAGTGTATTCATTCTTATCCTAAAATTCCTAAAGGATCTTATTGAACTCTCCGTCCATGTTCCCTAGGGTGTTTTGTTACCATTTAAGTTTAAAAAAGTGGGTTGGGGTTTTTTTTTCCAAATTGAAGAATCTCAATTCTCAGACTTCAGAGGTTTTGAACTAAGTTTTTAAAGGGCGATTCACCAGAAAACAAGAGTTTCTGAAACGTTTCTCATTCTCTTGTAGAGGGAATGGTTTACAAATTCAGTAATTTCTGTATTCCTCTATTCAATCTCGACTGCCACCATCAGGCAGACAGAAAGCACGAGGAACTTTATTTTTGCATCTGTGATGGAAACCCAAAAAGCAGACAATCACTGCGAGATTAAAATGTTATCATACTGTTGTTGATTGCCTTTGAGTCGAGCACGACTCATAGCGACCCTACGAACAGAGGTCCGAAGCCCCTCTGCGACTATCAACATTTATCAAGGTTCATAGAGTTTCCAGAGGTGTGTGGTTTAGGAAGTGGATGCATCCAGTGTCGCTCTTCTACGCATCCTCACAATCTCTGCTACGTCTCAGGCCCTTGTGGTAACTAGTCTTTAAAAAGAATTTAAAAAGATAATAAATTTCAACCTTTTCAACAAAGAGGCAGGAGGGTGTCTGTAGTGGAGACCTGCTGAGAGAGGTTTTTAAGGGAAGAAGTCACAGCAAACTTAAACACCAGCAGCGGGAAGATGCCAAAGGACAAATGACCCAGAGAGTTCTAGACGGTTCTGCCCCTTTCAGGAACTTCCCTGGACATTGCAAAGTCAGGCCAACTGCTCATAACCCCAGGTTACAAGTGTAGAAACTAAAATGTGGTGACTGCTAGTAGCTTTCTGGTGTTTACTGATGCCAATGAAATGCTATCGATATAAAAGACTCAAAGGCCTGTGTTCGTCAGGACGGGCAGTATCTAACGCTTGCTATCGCAGACAACAACAAGAAGAAGAAAGAACTATGGCAAATGAGAGACCTGAGATCAAAAGGAATTGGGTTCAATGTCTGCTTCCTTCTGTCTTCCTGGCAATTTCCACAGCCTTTCTCCACAAGTCTTCCAGACAAAGGATTCCATCTCTCTCAGCAGAAGAGAAGGCTGACGGGTGTTATGACAGACACTGGCAGTTTGTGTGTGAGTTCCCAGACCAAGCGGAGTAGAATATCACCTGACAATAATTGACAATCTCATTACTTCCTCCCAATCAAACTCTTTCTTTTGCGAGGAAAAAAATACCACCCAGTAGAAACAGAATATCTTTCTTTTTTTATCCAAAATACACACAGAGCTAAGATGATTTTACAACTGAGACTCAGATGACTATCCTGCTCACCTGGTTCAAGGGGTTGGAATCTATTCCTTTATCAATAGCAAAAAACAAATCTTAGTTTGGGATGAAATATAACCAGGATCCTGTCTTAACCAATGAAAATAATCTGTTTCTTACGGAACAAACAGGCAAAGGTAGGCTTTGTGCCACTTAATTCCCTGTAAAGTTAATGCAAAGGCGGAGAGTTTGAGTTTCAGGTCACACGAGCAGCATTAGGTGAGTGCAGGACAAGACCCTGTGGGGGACTTTCCTGTCACGCCTGCTCACTGCGTATTAAGGCGTTCAACACGTTCTTTTAAAGTTCTACCTACAGGGTTCAAAAAAGGTACTAGGGTTTTTTTGGAAGACAATCTGTCAATCTCTTAAAAAGAAAGTCAATGTTTATAGGTTTACCACAAAATCCATAAATTATGTTTCTGAGTATTTACCAAAATGATATGAAAAACTAATACCTACTCAACACTTCGCTGGACAATGACCAAGGATGACAGCAGAAGAACTGATGCCTTTAAATTGTGGTCCATCTCACGTACTTTGAGCACATGGCCAAGAGGGACCAGTCCTGGGAGAAGCACAACATGTTCAGAAGTGTTGGTGGGATAGCACAGGAGAGGAAGACTGGGATGACATGGATTAACACAGTAACTGGGACAATGGGGGTTGGTATGTTGAAATTAGTACGACTGGCTCAGGACAGGCCAGGCTTCAGAGGTGCTCTTCAAAAGGTCACTATGGGTTGCAGGCGACTTGATGACACATAACAACAACAACAACAACAACTCAACAATTGTATACAATCATCTGCAGATACTTCTTTATAATCGCCAAAAAATGGGAGAAACCAATAAGCACTTCATTAAGTGACTATATAAACAAATTGTGGGACATCCATTCAAAAGATATGGCGAACAGAATTCCTTTACCTAAGCGGAAGCCGGAGGCATTTTCCTCTAAGCATTTGATGCCACTCTGGAGTGGTTATCTCTGCCTTAGTGTCTTGAATTGGACTGTGTCCTCAAAAAAAAAAAATATGTGTATGATGTGGAAACTGCCGTGATCCCTCATCTGATAACCCCATAGTCTGGATGGGAGGTGGTTGTTGTTATGAACTGTAGAGTCAGGACTGACCCATAGCTGACCTTCCAGTGGGTTTTCAGAATGCCCATCTTTCTCCAGTGGAGCAGCTGTTGGCCTCGAAACGTGTGCCTTTGGGATTGAAGTGCAGCTTCTTGCCACTAGGCCACCAGAGCTCCCCTTGGACGGAATGTAACACCTTAATCCCATCACAGCCCTGAGAGAAGTGAGGAAGCTTCCCTGGGATGCTGCCCATAGCAGCTTTTATCTCAGGAGCTGGGGCGGGGAAAGACTCGGTGCAACCAAAAAACGATCCCCAGGAGTGGAGTAGGTCTGTGCACTAGGAATTTCCTTGACAAGAGGAAAAGCTGAGACACATGGAGACCTCCATGGGCCACATCTGCTGAAGGAAAGAAAGGTTGTACAGAGAGAGGATGCCGTCTCCTAGGCCTGGCTTCTTCAGTATGGAAGTCTAACCTCTTCAATTCCAAGAGACTTTTTTTAATTGATTCAGTGACTGGGGTAATGGGGTAGGTGTGTCAGAGACTATAAGACTGCACAGGATAGAGCAGGGTTTAGGGCTGTTGGACATAGATAGCGTCGCTATGAGTTACAGGCCGCTTGATGGCACATAACAACAATATGTTCTCAGAAGGACAGCTACAAAAGGGTGGAGGGACAATGAACACTTACCTTCTTCAAAATCTCCCCTGAAACTAGGGAAGATCCAGTGGGGACCTGAAAAGACTGGGGAAGAGTGGGCATACCTCAACGACAATTAATTTTATAAAACACAAAGCACAGGAATGGTTGTACAAAACACAATGAATGAATGACTATGTGGATCAAATCACAATGTATGTGAATAAAACACCAAGCACATGAATTTTGTATGCAAACCAATATAAAATTTAAGATATTTTTAAGTCCCCCCTAAAACGTGATCAGGTGTCCTTATTAAGATCCACCGTCACCCTCCCTCTTCTCACAGTGCCCGCTCACCCTACTGGGCAAAGCCATATCGGTTTCCTTTTGCAGTTTCACTGAGCATCAGGGTTTGTGCCAATAAATACTTGAGGAAGGAAAGAGCTGTGCTGGTGGTCTCATAACCAGCAAGAATAAACAGCTCCGTATCAGCCAATGCTGAAAGCAGAGGAAAGACACCGGATGCTGCCAATGCAAAAACGGCGCTCGGTGTAGGTGACAAGAAACCCAGTGAAATGCTCACAGAGTAAGATGGCAAAGTAAGCCAGAGGCACAGTTCACGGTGTGATCCATGTCTGAGAGCTGGGAAATTAAACTGTTTTAAAAGTGGTTTTTCGCGAGTCTATGTTACTCCTGACCTCCTGCTACAGGCTATGAGCGTTCACCCCCAGTACAACTGGGCGATTTCAAGAGATTTCACTTCTAATATACAATTATGGCTGTTGGACATTCCTAACATCACCTTCTAAAACACACAGTCACTGCCACCAAGTCTGTTCTGATTCATGGTTACCCTACACTGGGTTTCCAAAGCTGTAATCTTTACGAAAGATTGCCTACATTTCTTCCATGGTGTGGATTTGAACCACCAACCTTTGAGCTACCATCTCAACAAGCATCCAGCTACACCACCAGGTAAAACATTAGGATATATTTCTTCTCCAAGAAAATTTAAATTGTTTAAGCTAAAGTACACATTAAACTGTTCTAAAAGAGTTTGCAACCCTATCATTGCATTGTAGGAAATGTGTAAAGAATTTTCGTCTCTACCCATTAGGGAAGGGTTTTGGGCTCCAGATAAACCTTTGCTGCTCAGAGTGTGGTCCATGGGCCAGTAGCATCAGCACATCAGGCCTGACTCACCACAGCTGTACGTAGAATATTGTCTTTGTAACCTTTGTGTGCCGGTTGGCTTTGACGTACCCTGAGACTATGGTCCCGAGCTCCCGGGTCCTGCAAATCATTCTGTCTAGATGTTTTGTTATATGAGAACTATGTAATCAAGTGGCTGTATTATCACTTCTTTCTTCCCAAGAGTGTATGTTTCTTCACACATATTTCTGTGAAACCCAGATGTGCCTTGGAAGCAAGGATGGTGGACGTAACCCTCCTCACTCTGCTGGTTTTGTTGATCTTTTTCTTTTTTATTTTTGTTTAATTCTATATTCTTTTTTCATCCTCCTTACTTTGGACGTGCTTCCAATTCTACGACGCGTGGAGAAGAAGAGGGTCAGCAAGCGAAACTTCCATGGGATGGAGAGACACGGACTGCAGCAGTGGAGCATGGCAGGGATTGTGAGGAAGACAGAGCAGAGAACAGATTTCAAGCCGCTGTTCACCGGGTCACTACGTGGTTGTTATGGTGGTGGTGGTTGTTATTGTTGTTATGTGCTGTCGAATCATCTGTGACTCATAGCAACCGTACGTACAACAGCTCTGAAGCCTGTTCCGTCCTGAGTTAGTCTCACTGACTTGGACACACTGACCCCACTGCCCCAGTTATATATCAATCCATCTCCTCCAGGCTCTTTCTCTCCTGTGCTGTCCCTCCACCCTTCTGAGCATGATGTCCTTCTCCAAGGACTGATCCTTCCTGGCCATGCACCCAAAGTATGTGAGACAGAGCTTCAAAATCCTAGCGTCCAAGGACGGACTTGGTTTCATCTCTTCAAGACAGACCTATTTGTTTTCTTGGCAGTCCATGGTATGTTCAAGACTCTTCTCCAGCACCACAACTCGAAGGTCTCAATCCTTCTTCTATCATCCTTAGTCATTGTCTAGCTCTCTGAAGCATAGCATGTAATTGTGAAGACCATGACCTGGATCAGGTGCACCTTAGTCTCCAGACTGACATCATTGCTTCTCGGTACCTGGGAGAGTCCCTAACAGCAGATTTCCCCAGTGCAATTCAGCTTTTGATTTCCTGACTGCTGGTGCCCAGAGCGCAACAACAGTCAATGTGAGGACACCAAACTAACAACAGTGTCAGGCTTTCTTTCTCTTCCCTCTTTCACTATATTGAGATACAAGGATCTCAGGTGCCCAAGTCCTTAAGGATCTACACTTCTACTTCAATGCCTCTTTGGTGGTTCAAATCCAACAGTGGATCCATGAGAGAATGATGGGCAATCTCCTCCCGCACAATTTACAGCCTCTGAAAACACAGGGAGGGTCCACTATGAGTAGTTCCAACTGGACAGCAGTGAGAGTGAGTGATACTGAAACACACGGCCAAGGGCCACCCCTGCTCAGACCCGGCACTCTTTCTCTAGTTGATCTACAATACCTTTGCTATTGTCTGTGATTCACTGTATTGCATTACTTTCTACACTTCTCATCATTCTTCAGGATTCTACACATCTTACTAGATGAAGTGTTATAATTATCTATTGTGTCATAACATGCCATCAAAAAGCAATGAATCATAATCTTCCTTTATTTTGCTCATGAACCCAGGGTGACTAGACTTAGGTGGGCAATTTTTGTTTAGTATCTCTTTGGTGCTTGTAAACAGACTAGGGTTAGTGTTTATCTGAAAGGTCTTACATGCATGTGCCAGTGATAGAAAAATTAAAATACTAGGGGGCTGGAATGCCTGAGGCTCATCAAGAATTTCTGTCTCACAATATAGACTAAAAAATAGATGATAGTTACAGACCTATCTAGAAATGACCAATATTGAGGAAGGTAGAAAGAAACGTAGGTCAGTGGGCACACATGTATGCGTGATGGCAGGTAAGTAGTCAGACAGGCAGGCAGACATATACAGGCAGATAGAGAAGATAGACATGGAGGTAGGTAAGGAGGGAGGGAGGGAAGAAGCTAGAATGGGAGGGAGAAGGAAGGAGGCAAGGAGAGAAATATTATACAAAAACTGTGTAACTTGTATTTCAGGAATGATGAGGTTTCACCTCGCATACTTTGAGCATGTTGCTAAGAGAGGCTATTCCTTGGAGAGGAACACGATGCTGGGAAGGGTGGAGGGTGGACACAGGAGAGGAAAACCCTTGACCAGGTGGACTGACACAGCGATTGCCACATTGGGCTCTTGGGTGCCAGGAAGTGTATGAACGGCACAGGGTCTTCTGTTCATAGGACGCTGTGAGCCGTACTCGACTAGACAGCACCTAATAACAGCAACAACAACCACCTGTATTTCTTATCTGGTCCTGATTTAATTGCCATCTTAATTTTATACAACATATAATATTTTATTGGACATTAAGAATGCACAAAATCTCTAAAAATTAAGTGCAATAGGCTGGATCCAGCCCATCTTCACAGGATCAATTCAGCCTTCTGATTTTCTGGAAAGCAGCTTCCTTGAAGAATAAGTTGGAAAGTCAGGCTCCATTTACAATTCCAACCCGGGACTCAAACTTTAGAACAACAGGCACTGCTGGTGTGAGAATTGGTTCTCTGCCAATTTTCATGGGAATCTGCAACAATAAAACAGCATATTTAGAACACATAAATGCTGCATCAACAGCAAAAACAAAGTAAGGACAATACGGATGGACGCAGCAACATATCTTCCGAATATTTGCCGGCATGTATCTTTTTCTTTATAACTATTCTATGAGCTCTACCAAGACAAGGCCGTGAAAGCAATCCCTCATTTCCTTACTGAACAAAATATTTACAAACAATGCCATGTTGTCTTGTATTCTTTTCTATTTAAGTGGTAGATAAAACTAAGACATTTTATGTCAAATGCACACCAAGGTCTTATGCTTTATTACAGTCTAGTCTTGAACAATCACATGGAGTCAGTTTTGCTGAACTTTGGCAATCACAGGCAGTCCCTACCTTCCAGAGTCACACCACCTCAGCTAATTCAAGGAGAAGAGGTCTTCCTGTACTTGACACCTTTGTTTTCCTAGCACTGTCTCTTGCTCCTAATCAAGCCAGCTGTCGGTCATCAAGTAGGATCTAACTCAGGAAGATCTTCCACTGGGTTCCAAAGGCTGTGAATCTTAATGACAAGAAGACTGCCTTATATTTCTTCCATGGATCAGCTAGTGTGTTCAAATTTCGCGCCTTTGGATTGGAAGCTCACACGTACCTACTATGCCAGCAGGGTTACTTCTGTGGTTCTAAGGTAAGTTATAAACTTGCTGAGGTACAGCTTTCTCACAAGGGGTTCGAGTTCCTCAGTTCACTGTCACTTCAATGTTGGCACCACTACTGTAAAATTCTGATCTTAGCTGAGTGAAAGGTAAGCCTTCACTCAAAAATATCAAAAGACAGATTATGGCAGAAGGTGAATAGCACAGACCCTTCAGCAGGAGAATATCGAGGAGGATCCCACTCCAGGTCTGCTTTCCTTCATGTCAGAGTCCCCTGTTTGTACACACCAGGAGGCCTGGTACACAACCATTCTTAACTCCTACTATCGTGATGTTGTTAAGCTATCAAAGGTGTCCAGCTCGTTTGGAACAGGGATTCTGGGAAGAAAAACGAACTAGCTAGAGTGATCCTGAACTGTGAGAATTTTTCGTATCTGGAAGAAATGTTTTGTTTCAATCAGTGAACCTTGGACGTACAAAAGAATCCACAGGTGAGCTTTTAAAGTCACATCAGGCTAATAACAAAAGAATCTCTCAAATGACTCAGCTTTGGGAACTGTTTAGTGATTTTAATGTACAAGTAGTGGGTGAGAAGCACTATTACAAGAGTCTGTCAATTCTGCTGGAGGAAGGAATCATTCAAAAATCACAACAGAGCCATCATGTACTACCTAACAGTTGTTGTTGTGTGCTGTTGTGTCAGAACCGCCCATAGCTGACCCTCCAGTGGGTTTTCAGAGGCAATAAATTGCATAGGAGGAGACTTCCCACACTTCTCCCACAGAGCAGCTGGTGGAATTGAACCACGTGCCTTCAGGATTGCAGCACAGCTTCTCACCACCAGGCAAGAAGAGCTTTGGGCATACCATTTCTCCCTCTTTGCAGCTGAATTGAAAGGGAATTCAACACTTTGTTCTAGTTTAAATGGATTGACTGTAAGCCTATCACACTTACCTAATTGTCTTTGACTCTAAATTATCTTTATGGACTAGTTTTCGTAAAGCCACATACTTAGAACTCCAGAAGTTTAAAGGCCATTAAAGTTTATAAAAATCTTCAAATCGTTCCTATGGTTAACTTATTGAAACATAACTAGACAAATATAGATTCCTCAGTAAAAATACTGTCAATGAAAATAATTTATGCCAAGAGTTTACTGTCTGACCTGGGTTTCTTTACAAGGTTTCACGGAGAACTCCTGTAGAATTCTGACGATAGCAAATTTCATGTTCATCAGAGCAAACCTCATGCCAATGCAGTTTCGGGGTCCAGTTCCGAAGGGCAGGTATAAGTAAGGGTCAATGCTGTCCTTGTTTTCCTTACTGAACCTGGGTCCATAACAGTAAAATAAGTTAATAAAGTGTAAAAACAACAAAAGCTACATATTTGGCATTTGCACTTAACACGCATGGAACAGAAGATGCTTTCATAGATTAGTCACTGGAATTTTATATTGTTATTGTTTGCCGTAATAATTAAAGTTACATTTCCATTCCCTTTATCTATAGGAACTTTGAGCTTATTGCGAAGATGAGAAGAATATCACTTAAAGAAAACTTTTTAATTTTTTTTTTATTTTAAGTGGTTTACTTACAAAGTTCATACTTTAAATATCATCATTACACTCAAGGTAGTGAGATTTGAATGCTATGAAAGTTATTTTGGAAGTTTTTATCCTACAAAAGCTGTATTTGTGGTAGGTTTGATGCAATTTAATTCACATTTATTTTCTATATTGTTATTGTATTTAGGAAAATAATATTCATTGATTAAATTATGATGGTATTGTAGTTATGAGGTTTTACTAGAGTCTTTATATCTTAGCGAATAATTTAAAAACTATTGGTCAAATAATGTGATGTGCTTCAAAATAATATGGGAATAAGGGGGGAAATAGAAGGTTAGTATAAAGTCATGCAGGGATGGTTTCGGGGGGCTGTTGATGGGCTAGTGGAAACAAATGATAGCTTCTATAGACTTGGGCATATATCAAAAATTCTTCGTCATTGACAGTAGGTTTGATTTTTAATATTTGAAGTTCACATTGTCAGATCTAGTCTGTGACAAATAGTGAACACTTCATACCTGTTTGATCAATGGATGAATCAAAAATTCTAGTGAGCGGTCTCTAGTTTTATGGTCCTGAAGCTATAGAGGGTGGAACTGTAGAGCTTGAAAGAACCTTACATTTCTATGGCATAAGAAATATAGGACGTAGACAACTTCTCATGTACTCCTTCTAAAAGTACTATCAGTGATGAAGAAATCTACATTGTAAAAAATGGACTGTGGAAATGCTCCTGGAGTTCACGTTAAATTCAGAGAATTAAAGAGAGAAGCACAGAAAAAAATTACAAAAATAAAAAGTGGTTCAATAAACTATGAAGTGTATATATGGCCATCAGAAATTACGATATAATTACTTCTGTAGTAACATAAAATATATCTCTCTTCCAGTCAGTTGGTCAGATAGCTGTCTTCCAAATTTCCTAGCCCAGACTAGTAATGAGGTCCAGGGCTCCACTTGCTATTGGAACATGTTATTTGTATCCCATTGATTCCTGGGGACTTGTATTTTGCCAGGGCACTCCATCAACATTGGCTCTCTATCATATGGTATTTCCTGAAATATTTCAATGTCAACCAACTTTTTTTCCCCACAGTGACTCTATTTATTCCCTCCACCCTCTTTTCATGCTTCCTGGATCGTTCAAGATTTTTCTTGTAGCATTTCTCAGTATTGCAACTAGAGGCTTGAATTAGATTTTCAGTTCTTGAAATTTGAGAAATGCTGAGTAAATTCTTCCTTTTTTATTCTCCAATTTCAGCTCTTTGTACATTCTATGATAATATTTTTGTCTTCTCAAGCTGCCATATTTGTTCCTGTTCCCAAGAAAAGCGACCCAACCAAATGTGGAAATTATTATTAATTACACGTGCCTGTAACATACTGCTGAAGGGGGACACCTACTGATTCACCCATTACAAGAAGGGAAAGACAGCGTGGCAGAAGTGAAGGCAGAGTCTGTGAAACTGGTCAGGGAGTTTGCTCCAAGTTAGGATACTCCGTTCTCTAGCTTCTGTTTTCTGTTCTGAAAGGAACACGTGTGCCTGGGCACACCTGTGTGCATGGAGCCTGTGTTTCTGGGCTAAGGAAACTCGTTTTATGCTTTTTGCATGACATTCTCAATCCTGGGTGACCAAGGCACCTACGTCAGTATTTCTTCATATGATGACTGGTCCACCCCAAGACTGCTTTGCGTGCAGAAGTGGGGTTCAGACATCCCCAAAAAAGCACTGTGTGCAGATGTGGGGGTTCACTCTCATCTCTTCAGGTTCTCATAGTACCACGTCTATTGTACTTAATTTTCTTTTTCTTGTTTTTAAGACCAAAGCGTCAATCGGCCATTTGACCTTTCGAAGGCTTACTATGCAGTTGTGGCACAGGGAGGTTGCATGAGGAAGTGGGCCCACAACTCGCCCCCCCACGGGCCTTCTATGTAACTCGGGAGGGAGCTTAGGGTGGAACCCAGGCTGTGGCCAGGACGGATGGGCACTGCAGTGTCCCCGCCCCCAGCAGCTCTGTTATTGCTATTTACTGAAAGACTTTCTGGTATGGATCTTGCATTACAGACATGTATATAGACTTGTGGAACTCACATACTTAGCCATAGACTGTCTCTCCAGAATGTCTTGTCTGCACTGGAGTGTATTTTTAAACTTTTTATTTCTTTCCTCATTTTTTTTCCAAACAAATTTAATGTACTATGAAAAGTTATTCAACAATTTTAATAAAAGATAAATAATTTTTAGAACTCTTGTTGATGATCATCCAAAAACAGAACAGTATATTGACAGAGAACTACAAGAAGTTCAAGCTGGATTTAGAAGAGGCCGTGGCACCAGAGAGAATCATTGCTGATGTCAGATGGATCTTGGCTGAAAGCAGAGAATAGCAGAAGAATACCTATCTGTGTTTTGTTGACTATGCAAAAGTGTTTAAATGAGTGGATCATAACAAGCTATGGCTAACCTTGAGAAGAACAGGAATTCCAGAACACTTATTTTCATATGAAATCTATACCTAGATCTAGAGGCTATTTCCCTACCAGAAAAAGGGAACATTGTATAGCTTCAAATCAGGAGAAGTGTGAGATAGTGAAGCTGAATTTTATGAATAAGAATGTGACATTAGGATTGGAGGAAGTCTCATCAAGAACCTTGCATAACCCATTATGCAGATGATACAACTTTGCTAGCTGATAATGACGAGAGCTTGTTTTAGAGAAGCAAGGAACACAGCCTTCAATAGGAATTAAATTTCAACATCAAGAAAACAAAAGCCCTCATTTCTGAACCAATAGGCAGCGTTATGATAGATGGAAAAGAGATTGGATGACAACAATTTCATCTTGCTTGGATCCACAGTCAAAACCCTAGTGCCAACAGTTAGGAGATTGGAAAGCATGTAACATTGGGAAAGTCTGCTAACAACAAGGAAAGACTAAGGTGTGCCTGATTCAAGCCACAGTCTTCGAAATCACCTGCTTCGCTTCTGAGAGCTAGACCATGAGTAAAGATGACAGGAGAAGATGCAATTGAGTTGCGGTATTGAAGAAAAGTGCTGAATCTCTCATGAACTACCAAATAACAAGCAGATAAATCTTGGAGAAAGTACAGCTAGAATGTTTGCTTATAGGCAAAGAGGAAGCTTCTCCTCATACATTTTGGACATGTTGTTAGAAGCTATTTCTTAAAAAGTGACAACATGCTTGGAAAGGAAGGGAATCAACAAAGGAAAAACAGACCCTCAACAAGATAGATACAGTTTCCGCAGAAATGGACTCAAGTGGGTTGAGGATGACAAGGGAAGCACAGAGTAGGACAGAGTTCAAGTCTATGGTTCATAGAGCCACGACAGGTCATGACTAACTCGATGGCACTGAACAACAACAACAACATGGTAACATAGGATAATGTCTACATTCTGGTGTTAAATAAAATACAAAGTTCAAGTCCAATGAAATATGGTAACACTCTAATAGAAAAACCGATAAATGCAGAGATAAGCCCCATTTACCCACAGCACATACAGCACATGGATGAGGATGTATTTGAAGGACTTCGGATGTATATTACTTTTTTTCTAGACTACAATTTGTAAAATTTTGACAAATAGAAAGATATGTTTGTAATATGAACAAAGTGTTTAAAAAACTAAAGATTAAAAAGCAAATGATTTTGTGATCATGTGTTTGTCATCACTATGAAGGACCAAGGTAGCCTGGGTTAGTGACAGTTCTTTCTGAGGGACTCCGTACCTTTCAGGAATGAATTTTTCAGCCTCTGGCCAGAGTTCTGGGTCTCGATGAATCACATAAGATGGCACCATCACCACACTTCCTTTGGGAATGTTCACACCATTGATTTCAACATCTTTTTTACAGACTCTTTCCAGTCGGCCAGCAATAGGATATAACCTGAGTGTTTCATTCAATACCATGTCAAGATACTCCATCTGGAACACAGCATCATACGTGGGAGGGGCCTGGAAAGAAAGAAAGACAGTTCCAAAAGTTTAAATTCAGCCTAGGAATTTAATGACTAAGATCTTCAAAGAATGACTTACGTTGATGGTAGAGCTGAACATTTCTAAGTCTTGTACGTCTATCACGTTCCCTTGGCTGCTCAATGGCACATTGAAGTATGTGGAGCCGTTATAAATAGAGGAAATGATTGAAAAAATCCTCTAAACAGGCACTGAATCTTTACCACTTCCTTGTGATATTTTCCTTCTCTTGCCAAATCCAATTAATTGACAATGACATTCTGTTTAAGTAAGTGTGAGAGTGTGTGTGTGTGTAAGTGAGCATATCTATTTCAGATGAGGTTTTAAGGTTCATAAATACTGCTTACTATTCTGATATGTTTACACCAGCATAGATAGATGATGATGATGATAATGATGAAGGTGGAGAGAGACATTACAGTAACAGAGGGCAAGAAGCTCAATATTTCACAGAAGCTCTGTAAAGATCGTGCTCTGTTGCTGCTGTGTGTCACTGAGTCAGAACTGTCTCGGAGCTGACCCACTGGTGGGCTTTCAGTGACTAGGAATCTTCCAGGAGGAGACTGTCCATCCTTCTCCCACAGAGCAGCTGATGGATTGGAACCACATGTCTCTGGGTTGGCAGTGCAACTCCTTACCAAGCCACCAAAACACCTTGTATAGGAATTCCAGAAATAATCTGGGAAATTAGTCCTCACCATTCTAAATAAGCGAAGGGAAGGTTATGCTTAGATGGCAACCGGCTCTGGAGAGAGTTATAAAGAAATTCAAAAGTCCACACTGATCCTACACCCTGTGGCTGGGATGCCGTCCTCTGCACACTGAGCCCAAGCTCTGTGCTGGGATTGGCTGGGATGCCGTCCTCTCCTCACTGAGCCCATGCCCTGTGGATGGGATTGGCTGGGATGCCATCCTCTACTCACTGAGCCCGCCCCCGTGGCTGTAATGCCATCCTAGCTGTCCTTTAAGGACCTTCTATGAGACCTGAGTTCCTATTCTCTTATTGCACATGAAAACACACTTCACAACATAAAGAATTTCAACTTTGCACAGATGTGCAGAAGTGTGAGTACTATGGTTTTCTCTTTGTGCAGAATTCTAGCTGCTGTTTTCTAGTGGTTGAGACTGGATCAGAAGTCAGACATGCAGGAGCACATCTCTGTTTCTTTAGCACTCGCTCTATGACCCTGGGGAAGTTACCTTCCTTCTCTCTTGACAGCTTAGTTCTCTGATGTGGTAATATGGAGATAATTATAGTTACTGATATATAATGTGTAGTTCATATAGATAATAATCATTCATATAGAATACATAGTTATCAATATATAATAGTTTTTCTCTTCAGAATTAAGTGATTGACATTCACCATTCATCAAATATTCACAGATTTCCCTATTTTCTAACCCATTTGCAGTTATAAGAAGGTTATTAGTTTTGGAGAAAGGCTGTAAATTCCAGGAAGTTACACCAAATTTGACCTAAAGACTTTTGAGAGTCCATGTGGAACATTTTGACCCTCTATTCCGAGCCTGGATTACCACGCTACATATCCATGTTCCATCTAGGGCAGCTGAAAGGAGGAATTGAAACATGAAAATTAAGCTGTCTGCAAGATCTATCCTGAACATTAATGGGAAGACATTCTCACTAAGGCTCCACCTTCGCCCTCTCACGTCATGTTCTGTCCACTCACCTTATTGGGCAAAATGGCATCAATCTCCTCGTGCAGCTTCTGCTGAGCGTCCGGGTTTGTGGCCAACAAATGCATGAGGAAGCACAGAGTGGTGCTGGTGGTCTCATAGCCAGCAAAGATGAAGATGATTGACTGCGCCACGAGCTCCAGATCTGTCAAAGCTGAGAGGGCGGGAAAGACACGTGAAGTAAAGCTTGAGAAAGGGGTTTTTAAAAAAATAAATAAACCACAGTTTCGATAGCTTAAGAGAAACCCAAATGAAATTCCCAAGCCTCAAGGGGGGAATGCGTGTAGGCTCTGGTTAGCTACCTAGGGCCATGAGTGGTCCTCTGCTTCTCTGTCTGTAGCCTTCTTAGTTGAAATACACCTTTCGTCCTGGGTATGGTACACTCTGTTGGAGAGTCTCTGAGTAAGTCTATCAAACCCACAACGGCAGCGAAACTCAGGTGGGGTTTGCATCTCCTTCCAACTTAGAAGCTCAGACCCAGATCTCATTGACTAAGGCCAGAGAAATACTGCAGGGTTAGTTGTCCTGAGAGAAGTTATGCTTCTCACTTGTGGGCTCTGGCCCGTCTCTGAATGGCTCAGGTCAGAGAAAAGTTGTAAGGACAGGAGGTCCGAAAGAAGCCGTCCTTCCGACTTGTGACTCTGATCCACATCTAAGTTGTAGGGTTGGACAGTCACATGAGGGGCTAATGTTGAGGATTGAATTCATACTGGTCCTTAACATTCAATTAGCCACAAAAGTGAGATTTCTTCATGTTTCCTCTGACTTAGTGTCTCCCAAATCTAACTGATGTGATTAAAACAGCACAAGAATGAGTATGTCATAGATGAATATTGGCCAACAGTAACTACAGAAAAACTAGAGTCCAATTATTAAGATTAGTAAAGCTCTTTTACATAGGCTAAATGGCATCTTCCTCTGGTCCCTCTATTCACTTTTTTGATGCTATTCAAACAGCCCTTGCAGTTATAAATTGGCATCCCTTCTCCCTTTTGCTGTTCCTCCTGAAAGAAGCCAAGCACGGACAAGCTCTACTCTGCTGATTAGGGCTGCAATAAGACCTTTAGACACCTAGAGCACTGGAATGAGCACGGTGCCTGCCCGCCACCTACGTCATACAGAAACAACATGAGATGTGTGCAAAGAGTGTCTTTGGAGCTCTGACTTCCCAACTATGGCTCAGGTGATGCTGTTGTGGGTAAACATAACTCTCAAAGTCTTTCTCCCATGTAAACGTTGTGGTACTGAACGTGCATTGGAGTACAGCCTGAGGTTTGCAGCTGCATTGTTCAATACAGTAATCATTAACCACCCAGGCTATTCCAATGTCATTTCAGTTCATTAAAATGAAACGAAGTTCTAAATTTTTCCAAGACACTAGCCACATTTCAGACACATTTATCTGGGGTTTACTGGCTCCAACAGTGTAAATAGAGAATATCTCCTCCAACAGTAAACATTGTGTGGGTGATATAGATAGATGGACGGAAACATAAAAGAGATAGACAGATGACAAATAGAAATAATCATCTGCCCAGATGGTAAGTAGATGGGTAAAGATGTAACCACGTAGATCAATTTCTTCACTGCGCTGTGATTAAGTCTGCTCATCTCTACTCAGGAGAAACAATTGTTAGTTATTCACGAATTCTATAAACTAATTGCCAAAATACTGAAACCTTGATCTTGACCATGATGGATGTATTAATGTCATATAAACTGACTATAAATAAAGCATGAGCCAGGGCTGACTAGTTTTGAATATCACTAGATTTGAATACACATTTATATAAGTAAGTGTATAAATACTCAGTTTTGTGCCAATATATTGACTTAATTTTGTCAATATGAAAGTATAAGAGTAAAGAATTCCTGGTGGGGAATGGGCCACTTAATTCTCAGATTTTTTATTTCTAAATTCTATTTCCTACTAAAAGAAAGAAACTAAATCTCCTTGGAGGAAGGACTGGCTTGAGTGTCAATCACCCCAAATGACGAGTTTGGGTTTAAAACAGAAGAGAAACCTGAGTATCATACACCAGAAAGCAAGGAAGTGCCAGAAATTAATAGTCATGTGTAAAGGACATAGAAATCGCTCGGGAAATGCTTACCCTGAACAAGCTTGAGCGAATATTCGCACCCAAATAAATCAATGTAAGGTGAGAATCTATGAATACTTCATGAATACATAGTGATATAAAAGATAAATGAAAAAGAATACAAACTGCCCCCTTGTGGTGGATATTAATTCATAATTATGAAAGGAACGACAGAAATAGAAAACCACCACCTTGCCATCTTCACCCAACCAATAACTTCACTCAGTAGTCAATGGGTAATAATGTTATTACGTGAATACTGGAGGAGAAACAAGGCAATTACATACTTTCAACGGCTCCCCTAATATATTCATTAATAATTACAAATAAAGCTATATAATAGGGTGAACTAGTAAGCATAACCTTAGCCAAGAATTTTAAGTTTTGAATCTGGTCTGGTAAAAAAATGTATTCTAATTTTGTAAATAAACTAGTATAAATTTTAAAAAGTAACAAAAAAGAGTTTCAAGTTGCTACTACCAATATACCTGATGTGATGACTATGTAAATTTCCACGTAAGAGTTCTGACTCGTGAATACTGGGAGCAGCCTAAAAACGTACTCTTGAGACACTCTGTGGATGTTCCGATGTAGATGATCTACAGAACACTGACTTTTGCCTACAAAATGCTTGTTTAGGGCTGCTCTTGAAATGTCTGCCTACTTCTAGGTAATACCACTGCCTAATTCTAGGTAGTATTTCATTTATCATTTCTGAATGTGTTTCTTTGCTTTTATTAGGCAGAAAACCTCACGTGGTTAGAAAATTTCTGTACATTTCAGAACAACTCACTTCCCATTAACCCTTCCAACCCCCGTTAATCCTTTGAGTCACCCTCCTGGTTACCTTTATGGGTTTCTTTGGACTTCTGGGAGTCAATCATCAGCTGAAGTAAATCCACCCGGTTCTGGAAATGAAGAAGAATTCTACTGACTCCAAGGGCAGCACTTTACATCTTTCTTGAGACTGTAGTAGCCCCATCACTCCATGACATTAGACTGGTGGTGCTTGGATCACCAGTGAACAGAAACATCCACTTGTCCATTTTGGAGCGCAAGATGCTTCCCTGGGAGAAATCCAGCTAATGTGTTTTTGGAAACTCTCCCTCCCTGATTCTTGACTTCCTTAGCTTTTGAATGTAGTTTCCTTGTGTTCTTTAACGGGTGTTATGTTCATAATGACTTTCTAAGGCAATTGCCTTTGACTGTCATCAGCCACATCATTGGTCAGGAATATACAAACAGGGTGTCTCATCCATCCATAAGGGTATTAGCCAGTTATTCCATTCCACTAAGTTTAAATCAAGCAGGTTCAGTGGGAGAAATTGGGAATCTCATGAACAGCAAGGAGGAAGCAGGAGAGAATGCAGTGTCCGTTCTTGGAAACCAGAAAATCCTGAGCCTGTCAGACCAGGACATACCTACACCAAGAGGACCAGAGAACCAGGGACTGGCATGAGACGGAGCTGATGTGGGACAGCTGCCTCACAGAGCCAGAGCCAGGGCTTCGCTTCAGCTAACTGGAAAACTGAAGGGAAATACAATACTTGGCAGAAATAAGAGAACTTTATAACACCCACCTAAGTCATGAGGCTGAAGACCAAAGGACCTACAAATACACTTGAGAAGCTGCTCTAACTAAGCAATTCTATCCTGTTGCCAACCTGAATTGCAACCTGTTATGTTGCCTAGTAAACTCTACAACCATTAGGATTGTTCTGTGAGGTCTCTGCAGCTATTGCAACAGATTTCAGACCCAGTAGAAGCAAATGGGACTCTGGAGGCCCCAGCTGACCTTCTGGGAATGGAATTGGTTTGGTATTGTGGGTGTTGTTTATGGGGACTGTTTCCCTTTGTGAAGTTAATAGAAGAAGTGAGGTGCAGCTGCCCCCATGCTGGCCCCACTCTAGTTACAACTGGTCAAAACATTCCCTAATCCTTTTGCCATAGTTTCTTGCACAAGAATAGTTACGTTTGGCTTCAATCTTTTTTTGTTCTTCTATATTAAATATTAAATACCCTCATGTAGACTTCATGTCTTCTTCTTAACCAATAACCCTGACACTTCCACAGCTCACTTGATGTTTTCTGTAAGCAGCTTCAACACTTCCACCTCCCAGAATTTTTCATGGAGTACTCCAACCCGCTTCCCTCACCTACAGACATTCTTGTGCTGGTCTCTGGCTCTCTTGAGGGTAAAGTCACTCATCTTGCAGCTTCAGTGCCCAGAGAACACTGTACCCTCTTCAGACTACGAATGCACCAAAATTTAGCAAAAGTTACTCCACTGATCCGAGATGCCTTTCATTGTAAAACATGAGGCTTGAAATGGAAACGGTTGTTATCCAACCAATATATGGAGTAATTATAATGCCACTAAATTAATATGCAAATAGTATTTTTTTTCATTTGAGAACATACTGAAGAGAAGAGTAATGGTAATTTTTATCTCAACAGTATTTACACAGAAACATATTACTTATTACCGACTCAACTCAGCTCAAAGCCACAAAATCAGAACCAACTCGTAGCTGCCCCCCACTGGGTTTCTGAAGTTGTAAACCACTGAGGAGGAGAATGTCCATTTTTCTCCCTGAGAATCGCCAGTGGATCCCAACCACCCGAGAAGGGCTCCCTTTGGGTTGACAGCAGAACTTCCCACGTTCTCTGCCACCAGATCCCCCTTGTAGAAGGCTCGACGTCTGAGTTCAGAACACCAAATCCTAGGGAAGGCTTTCTCTCAGTGAGTTTCATTATTATACATCTTATTCAGTTTTCAATGTTGTATCTGTTTTTCATTCTTTTTCTCCTCCAGTCTCCACATTCTTCATTCCTCTCAAAATAAATCCTTGCTTATGCTAAACCTAGAGTTCTTGAGATACTTTTAAAACACAGGAAGGACTTAAGCAATATGTATACAGTTCACTGTGTCAGAGAAATAACTGCATGTGAACACACTCACGTCATCACCACCAGATCTCACCTTCTTGTTTTCTTTAAGGCGCTCTTCTTTCATTCTTTTTACAGACTTTTTGAAAAAATCAGTAACATCTCTCGGAAACACAGAAATATTTAATGCTTCGAAAACAGGAGTAAGGAATGGAAAGACGGCTGTAAGGAAAAGAAAAGAAAATGTGTATTTTTCTGGGGCAATTATAACTAACTTTGCTAAAAGGCAGAATAAAAGAGGCCAGGGCTCTCAATGATCCATTCCCTCAATGACCCATGTAGGAGCTTCCAGGTTAGTATACGATGCCCCTTAATCACTGTCCTGACCAAAGGTACCTGATGAATTATCCTGACCTCTTTGTCTTCTATTAATTGGAGTAGAGTTCTATTGAGCAAACCAGATGATAGTCTGCTTCTATAAGCAATCATGCTTCTTATTCTAAAATAATGCAAAGTTTGGAACAAATTCGAAATCCTCAAAAGAGAAAATTAGTAAACTCAGAAATAAGAGCTTTGAGGGACATTTTGCTAACTCAGCTCAGGGAAGTCTGGTGGCCTGATCAGTAGGGAGCTGTACTGCTAATCCAGAGACCAAGCCTTTGGCAGTTCAAATCCCCCACAAGCTCTACAGGAGAAAGATGAACAAAGCCCTCCTGTGACATCTCCAGCCCACAAACCCACAGGACAGCCAGCCGGCAGTTAGTGCTGACTCAACGGCAATTAACTCCTAAACAATCATTCAGAAGAGATCGAGAGACTAGAAGCTACTTGGAGATGAGTTGAAAATGAAGACATACCCATCAACAAACGAATGGACAGAGAAGCTGTGGTATAGTCACACAATGGAATGCTACGCTGCATTGAAAAACAACTCATGCAATATTATTCAAAATGCATGACCCTGGAGGACATTTTGCTGAGTGAAGTATCTCAGTCACAAAAGGACAAATACTGCATGGTGCCACTGTTGTAAAACAGGACTGACCTCGGAGTTGGGGAGAGACTGAGAAAGATAGGTTCAATAATGTCTACTGCATTGAAACAGATGAGGGAGAAAACTGTTTAAAAGGGATATGTGATTAGGTATTTTTGTCATGACAGGAGTCTAGAGCGAAGGCTACATAGTGGAGTGGACCTGGGGGAGGGATTGTAAAACAATGAATTTGTCTTTTACTTTTCTAAGAGGGAGGTGTACTAGGGGGGAAGGTTTGGGAGAGGAGAAAAAGTGCAACAATGAATGAATAGAAAGCCAAAGTCTCTGTAAATTTTTACTGAAATTAATAATAAATTTTTTTACAAAAAGAAAATGAAGAAATAACAGATCAAAATCATTTGGATGTATCCAAAGCAGTGTTTGGCTAAAAATGGCATCTGTAAATGCCTGTTTTTAAAATGAGGAAAATCTTAATCAATAACCTAATTTTCTACTCTGTTCCTGGGAAGAAGAGCAAAGTACACACTGAAAAAAGTAGAGAAAGGACATAATAAGACTGGAGAAAGTATTCGTGAGACAGTCAACAGACGAGTCAGTGAAACCAAAAGATCGTTCTTTTAAAAGATGAAGAAGGATAGCAAATTAACCAAGAAAAAGAGGGGAGAGTTTAATTACTGGCATCATACAAGAAAAAGAAGAGGTTAACACTAACATTACAGAAATTTAAAAGCGTGTAATGGTATACTACGGATTACTTATTGTTGTTATCTGCCATCGAGTAGGAAGTGACTCGTAACCGACCCACCAATGGGTTTTTAAAGGCAGTAAATTGTTGGAGTAGCTGGTGAATTAAAACCACATGCCCTTGGGATTGCAGCACAGCTTCTTACCACTGAGCCACACAAATTTAGAGAAAGGCTGAAAAACTAAGAAGCATTTAATCTGAATAAGCTTAAATAAAACACTTGTTATTTTAAAAAGAAAAATCTGAGCAAGAAAAATCTGAGACTAAACTTACAGCTATGGGGTACAAAATTTCTTCTTGATGAAAATATTCTAAATATTACCACTGGTAGCTGCATATATCTGTAAAACCTCTCAACTGAACACTTCAAATGAGTCCGTATTACAGCACGGGATTTGTATCTCAATAAAAGTGCTATGGAAAAAAATAGCAATCCACATACTTATTGTGAAAAGTAATGGGTCCAGGAAATCAAATTTTATGAGCTTCTTGACATTTTGCACAAAGGGATCTTCTGGGTTGTTGAGGGAATCGACGTTGACGCCAAACGACGTGCTGGTGATCACATCCATGCTGTAGGCCCCGAAGAGGCTACGCAGAGAAAGAAGGACACAGACATTCAGGATCCGCTTCTCCTCATCGTCCCTCTGCAGCCCCCTCAGTCGGAAAGGTGTGTAAATTCATATGAAAGACAAAGGGGAAAGCTGCAAGTTCTTAGAATCAACTCCCGGGTCAGCCTGAGGGTCTGTGTGTCCATCACACTCACTTGGAAAGCGTTTATCAGGTGACAGTGGTGCAGCTGTCACTGTCCCTGAGCTTGGCCCAGGTGGGCTCCTGGAACCGTGGCGGGGATTCTGAGAGCAGGGAGTTTTAAGTGAGGAACACGGCAGTGCTAGAACAATACTGAAGAAGTTTTCTCAGCAAGAGCCACAAAGATCTTACCTCCTCCCAGTATTTATATTCACAGTAGACAAATAATAAGTACAGAGCATTTTGCTTGTATTCTCCATAGGAGTTGTTAGGTGCCACTCAGGCGGGTAGGACTCGTAGTGACCCTGTTAACAGCTGACCTGAGCCGTGTTCACCTGAGCCGTCCTCACCATCCTCACACCCTGATCCACTGCTGTGGTCACTGTCCACCCAGCTCACTGAGGGGTCCTGTCCTCACCATCCTCACACCCTTGACCCCGCGTCTGCATTCACTGCGTCGATCCAGTCACTGAGGGTTTCCTCTCTTCAGCTGCCTCTCTACCTTTCCAAGCATGACGTCCCTTTCCAAGGACTTGCCTCTCCCAGCAACACGTCTAAAGTGTGGGAGATGAAGCTTCGTCATGCTTGCCTCTAACAAGCACCCCGGCTGTACTTTTTCCAAGACAGCTGTTTGTTGTTTGGGCGTTCCCTGGGATACTAGGTCCTCGCCTCCAGCACCACAGGTGAGGGGTGTCACGTTTCCTCAGTATCAGCAGATAAAACCATGAATCACCTGGTTGTTCCAAGGTCTACATTTGAACTGACTCATTTCAACCAACGTGCACCAATAAGTGCTAAATATCTTTTCAGTTCACCCTCTCCAAATCTTCTACACTCAATTCTATCAATTATGTTTATTCATCACAAGTTTTGTTTTCTAGAAAATACCATTTGGTGATACTGCAGACAAGACGGTTTCTCTCTGCCTTCCTTCGCCACCTACCCTTTGGGGTGAGCCCCCATTGTTGGGGTAGTCCATTGGGGTTTAATATCACACACTTGTATGTGTATTACTAAATAAACTTGGGGAATTTCACCGAGTGGAAGCCAGCTGGAGGACCTTCTGATGGCGCTCAGAACCCCGGCCACCACACACCTACCTACCTTTTCAGCTCGACAGGTTGGCCCTTCTCTGTTTTTTCCCTCAGATGCTTCACCATTACTTCTCCATACTGGCGGAGGATGGGGAACATCTAAACACAAAACACAGCCCCACCAGCCGTCAGTAAACACAGAGACTCAAGACAGAAAAGACTTGGCTTTTCCAAACGGGAGCAAGATTACATTTGATCATAATCTTTCATCGTCTCTTCTAGGACTTCACTAGAAAGGTCACTTTTAGACGGTTCTAACTCTGCCTACCACCTCTTGTAAAGGGCCCCACTTTCAACTGATTCCTAGGTTGGTTACTGACGTGTCTAATTAGTGATCTTCCTATTTTCTGACCTCCTTGAGTTTTCCACTGGTGAAGGTCGGAGACAGCAACGTTCGCATCCTCTTCCACTCTTCATCTTCAGCCACAGAAACAGCAGATTTCATGAATCCCACAGGACCAAAAGCCTGAAATTAAAAGCAAAAGATATTTTACCCTCAGTAAGTTCCAGAGGCCTCCACAGTTAATGAAAATATTTTTGAACAGACACCATTTACTCTGAATATACTGGAAGCCTCTTCTTTTTTATATAATTTTATTTTATTATTTTTGTGTGAGTGTACCGTCAAATCAGATCTGACTGGTACAGGAGGAGATTGTCCCTCCTTTCCCGGCAGAGCATCTGGTGGATTTGAACCGTGTGCCTCTGGGATTGTAGTTGCAGCTCCTTGCCACTAGGCCACCAGAGCTCCCCTATGGAAGCCTCTTCTTGAGGTCCCAAATGTTAGGGTCCATGTTCACCCAGTTCCCATCTCAGATGTTCTCTGTGACAGTGGACACTCCCACCTGAGGGGATCTCCAGGCTTTACATGCCAACCTCCTTTCAAATGCAAAGGTACACAAAGTCTTTTTTCTGTGGAGATGGAAGGACATTAGACCCAGCACAATCTCCAAACTTGTCAAAAATTAGAAAAGAATTGACATAGACGTCTCCGGCTCAGACCAGAAATCTGACTGGGAAAAATCATTTAACAATACCATCTCAGACAAAGGTCTCATAGCAAAAATTTACAGAATCCTACAGGGCAGGGCCTCCATAAGAAAAAGACTGATAATTCAATCACAAAATGGGCAAAAGACACGGAAAGAATTTTCACAGAGGAAGGTATTTGGAAGGCCAACAGCCACATGAAGAAATGCTAGAAATCATTTGCAATCAGAGAGATGCAATTCAAAACTACAATGGATACCATCTCACTCCAGTAGCAGTTGCAAAGTTTAACAGGACAGCAAGTCGTAAATGCTGGAGAGGATGTTGGAGAGATAGGAACGCTTATACATTGTTGGAGGGATTGTAAAATGAATGGTACAACCACTCTGGAAGGCAGTTTGGTGCTTCCTCAAAAAGCTGAACATAGAAATTCCATATGACCCAGCTATTCTCTACTTGAAATAAACCCGGAGAAAATGAGAACTGAGGCACAAACAGAGGCTTTTACACCAATGTTCATAACAGCATTATTCACCATCGCAAGAATGTGGAAACAGCCCAAATGTTCAACCACAATGGACTGGATTAAGAAATGATGGTACATTCACACAATGGACTACTACGCAGCACGCAGGAGCAATGATTTTGTAAATTACTGCCTAACTTGGGAGAGCCTGGAGAGCATTATGATAAGTGAAGTAACTCAGTCCCATAAGGACAAATATTGTATAAGACCATTATTGTAGAATGAGTGTGATTATCCAAGGGGGAGAGGATTGAGGATGGGCAGGGGTGAGTGTTCATAGAGTCGTACAATTTGATGGGGGTTTGGGGGTGAAGGAAATGGGAAAGATCCAGTGTGAAAAATGAAAAACAATGCATTTGAGCTTTGTAAATAAGCCAATATAAAACTTACTTTTTAAAAATTACACTAAAAGATATCACTCATAGTCAACATCTTAACAGAAGTCTAAGCTAGTGTACTAAGATAAGAAGAAAAAAACGATACTGGAAAGGGAGAAATAGAATGGTCTCTGGTTCAGAAGATATGTTATCAATTTAAACAATCTGAAAAAAGTTTCTATTTCGAAAAGATTCCAGAATGAATAAAGGGTCTCTAGTCTTGACGTTTTCTCAGAACTTGGAGTTCATTTCCTCAAGCATTGCTTTTAGGGTGTTTGGTTGTGGATGGAGGTGGTGGTAAGCTGTTATTCCTGTCCATTTTCTTCTCCTAGTTTCTAGTTTTCACTTTTATTTCTAAAACGTTAAAACAAGCTTGGAAGCAGGAGTGCCATCCACTTCTGAAATAACTTGCCTCAGGAAACCCTGTGAACTTGGAGAAACTATGAAAGTTATACAAGTGTTCAGGTCTTTAATTCATAGGGTCGCTATGAGTCATCTACCGTCAATGAACCTATTCTTAAGGTTTTCAGTGGCAGATTATTTCAGAAGTAGGTAACCAGTCCTTCTTCCTAGGCTGTCTTGGTAGAAGTTCTGTTGAAATGTGTCCACCCTGTTGATATGTCAAATGCCAGGGCATCGCTTCCAACATCAAAGCAACATGTCAAACATCACAATACGACCTATTGATAGACAAGTAGTAGATAAGGGGGTTAGACAAGATCTTACCATTGAGAGATCAGGAAGAAGGATACATGAGCTTTCCTCCAGCATGTGTTTGGGGAGGGAGGTGTATGTTTCAAACTTTCTGTGGATCCACAATTGTTTCTAATTTAGAATGAATATGTAAATACATGTTAATGAAGACCTTCTACCTACCCTCCGGTTCGTGAAGATGGAATAGCATTCTTTCACCCAGATCGTCTTGATGGTGTTTGGGTCTGTGATGGCGATCACGGGCTGCGAACCGTCATAAAACCTGGCAGGGAGCAGAGCAGATTAATTTCACCAAATACGATTTTGCACCTGTATCCTCTCCCATCAAAATGATACAGTCCCCAACGCTACAAAATCCTGTTCCTAGTTGCCTGATATACAGTCTCATTTTCCTCTAGTTCAACGTAAGCTTTGATAACACAGCAAGATTCTGACCACAGAAGCCACTTCAGTTCTCACAAAATGAAAAATACAGCAGGTCAGACAGGTAGGAGTCATTTGAAGACAAAGGGCTCAACCGGTGGTAAAGGGGGGTGGTAAGTGCATGACTATATTCCTAAAATGCCTTTTGTCACTTTCATTATATTTATAATATTTTAGTTTAAAAAGAATATAGGTTAGTAAAAAGTTGGGGTGAGTAATTATCCAAGAGCAAAATATAATTAATTAAGGATAGTTCATCCACTTAGTCATTTAATAGTTTTGAAGATATGTCAAAATGTGAATAATGCATTTGAAATTTTATGTTTTAAAAAGTGCAGGGGGAGGGGGTTTAATCATGTGGTTGTACAATCTGATGGGTGGGGGAAAGGAAATTGCAAGAATCTGTTCTGGAAAACAAGGTATTCAAATGTTTTAAATAAACTAGTATAGTAATAAAATTAAATTTAAGACAGTATAGACATACTAAACATAAACATGTAAAAATGCATGTATTATATTTGGACTATGCAAAAGCTGATAAACTCCAGGGGCCAATTGGCTAGAAGTTGTGCTGCAATCCGGAAGGTGAGCAGTTTGAATCCACCAGCTGCTCTGCAGGAGAAAGATGGGCTATCTCCTCCCATGGGATTAACTGCCTCTGAAAACCTGCCGGAGGGTCATCTATGGGTCGGTTCCAACTTGACAGTACACAACAATAGTTGCCAAGAATTGTCTTTTTTTTTTTCAGTTAAATTCTGCTTTCCACATATTAAAGACAGGCATTGAGTAGTATTAATGCTAGAAAAAATGGAATGAATACAGAAATATCTAAAGTAATATAAAGAAGAGTATGTCATTAATGTTTAATTCTTTTGCTTTCTAACCAATGTGCCCAAACAAGTTGAATCACTACATGTGATAGATCCAGACAGGGCCTGCTTTCCTGGCCATTGTGGGGGATAAAATGCAACGAAATAGACTGTAAGTTTAATTACACTACTCTGACATTTTCTTTAGTTTGTTTGGCTCCACAGTCAATGCTCTTGGTACCGGCAGCCAGGAAATTAAGAGAT
>NW_006399830.1:3546036-3558382 GCF_000299155.1 Elephantulus edwardii
GCTAGGAGAACAAACAGGTTTGTCCTGGAGAGGGTGAAACCAGGCTGTTCCTTGGAGGCAAGGATTCTGAAGCTTCATCTGACATATTTTGGGCATGTTGCAAGGAGGCACCAGGCCTTGGAGAGGGACATCATGTTTGGGAGAGTGGAGGGACAGCACAGGAGAGGAAGACCTCGATGAGATGCATCGATTCAGTGACAGGGGGGGGTGAGGGGGGTAGAGGGAGTAGGTGTGTTGGAGACATTGAGGTTGGCACAGGATAGAGCAGGGTTTAGGGCTATTGTACAGGGTTGCAATGAGTCACAAACGACTCAACAGCACATAACAACAACAACAACAATCATGTGCTTTTACTAGAAAGAAATGAAAGATTCTTCAAAAGTTACTTGTTATTTGACTTCACACTTGACTTCAAATGGCTCTGTCATCATGATGATAGCTACTACACTTCTTGATATTTCGAAAATACTCTGAGGCTCAGAGGAGTGAGGTTAAGGAAATATGAGCATATTTAGTTGCTCTTCTGATAGAGATTATTAGTGTGGAGTCTGTTAAAATTGACACAGACTACAAGAGTTAAAGAAGGAGCTCTGGTGGCCTCGTGGTTAGAAACTGTGCTGCAATCCCAAAGGCATGCGGTTCAATTCCTCCTGCTGCTCTACAGGAGAAGGATGGGTATTCCCCCCCAGAGCAATTTATTGTCTCTGAAAACCTGCTAGAAGGTCAACTATGGACCTTATCCAACTCAACAGCAAAACCATAACACAAGGTTCAAAGGCGTCCTTTGACGGGCTTGGCTGCTAACGTCAAGATTGTCATTAGAACACACCTCACCACTCTGGGGGAGAAAAACCTGCCGATCTGCTCCTGCCAGCTTTCCACCCTGGAAAACGTGGGAGGGAGATCTGTTCTGTCAGATGAGGTGACAGGCGAAATTACTCGGCTGCAAACAATAGGCGGATTTGAAATAATGGCTGTTTTGTGTTGTAGGGGGAGCTAAAGGAAGAAAAATGGACAGAAAGTAGTGCAAGGAGCGTTGACCAAAGTTTAGAGAAAAGTGATTACAACTTTGCTGTCTTCACTCATATCACAGACTTGGATAGCTGGAGACATTCGAGGTTGCAGTAGGAGAAATCTCCACAGCTTTCCAAGAGGCAGCTTATCCTGCGCACCTGGCTGCCATTGGCCTTCACACGGCTGAGAGCTTCATCACAATTTTATCCAATGGGAGTTTCCAAAATACTTACCCCCACAGTTTTCCGTATTTTTTGGAATTTTGCATGTCAAATTCCCAAATACTCTACAAGAAGAAACAAAACAAAATTAGATGGCTCATTTAAGTGTATCCAAACCTACATCTTTTGGAGGAAAATAGAGATTGAAAGAAAATTTGCCCTTTACACTGAGTTGAACTGTGTCCTACCAGAAGAACAGGTTGGTATCTGAACACTCAGTGTCTGCAGCGTGGGTCTAAGATCTGGATAAAAACATGAAAATAACCCTGGAGGGTTTAGTCGTTAAGAGGCTGAAGTCTGTGCAAATACCGGATAATGCATATGTGAGCTGCCTCACTGATTATAAACTGTCCAGGAAGAATAGCAAAAATAAAGAAATATTAAATCATTATTTTTAAAAATATTTGCCTAGGAAGAAGAGTATTAAAAGACAAAGACGAGCCACAGGCGAGCTTGAATCTCGTGTAAACAGCTTAATGAACCCCTATGAGAATTCCCTTTGTTCCTTTCTATTTACAGTCCTTACTTTTTAAGTACCAGTCTGCCTTCTTAGAAAGAAACAGGCTGCAGAAAGATTCCTCTTCGGGCATTCACAGTGTTAGAGCACTGAGCCTGGTACTGAGTCTGTCAGAGAACTGAATTATCAAACTCAAAACTTCAGTATCAGACTGTAGATCCCCACAGGTAATCCAAGCCAATGTGCACTACGGCGTATGCACGACTTCTAGGAAATATTACAGGCTGCCTCTTAAAGAAGGGCATTCCTATTGATCGAATTGAACAGGCATATGCAACCATAAGAAGAAGGAGAAAAAATCAAAACCAAACACCAGCAACCCTCACCTTGCGGTAGGCCAGGACGGTTCCTACAAAGGGCAGAGGTTTGGGGCCAGGAATCCCAAGCTTCTTCAGGACACTGTGTTTGCGGATTCCATAGCTACAAAGGGAGACACAGGCCAGGTCACCAGGACAGTGATACAGATGCCCCAGCTAGGGGGTAACAGGGGAACAACCAATAATAATAATAATACATGTTGTTGTTATGTGCACCACTTTAATCCTACTTCATCCCCGTCTCCTTTCCCATCTACACTGAGACATAAAAAAAGAATAATGATTACTAAAAAGTCAGTAAAAATATCTTGATACCAAGCCTGCAATGAAACTTCCTAAAGGTTCTAAACCTTGTCTGCTGAATGTTTCCAGCCAGCACTTTTCCAGGGTCTTGGCTTGGATCTTTCTTAAGTGAGTTCTTACTCTATTTGAAGGTTCTGGGGTAGCACAAGTGTTTGTGGTCACTTGGTTACGCAGAAGTGGGAGGCTGGAACCCACTGAATGGGACTACATAAGAAAAGAGCTTGTTTGTTGTTGATTCAAACTATTGAGTTGAAACTAGTAGCTGGAACTCCAGTGGGTTTTCAGAGGCAGTATAGCACACAGGAGTTGACTGCCCGTCTTTATTCCATGGAGCAGCTGGTGGATTCGAATCACATACCTTTGGCTTGACAGCGCATCTCTTGACCACTAAGCCACCAGAGCTCCCAGGTGAAGAAAAGACTAGAACACTTAATTCAGACATTTCCGTACAAAGATATAATAATAGTATCCTGAACCAGTTCCTGAAACGTCCTTGTCTTTCTTGTGAAGAATCATGGGAACCAGGGGTGAAGATTGTACGGGAGCAAAGGGCCATAAACAAAATAACAATTCCCTGACTCTCAGTTCTCTCAGTCGTCCTAAATCCCCAATTACTTCGTCCAACATGCTAATAATTTTACAAAATGGTTAATATTTTAAAGAATTTCTTCAAAAAATCCATCTAGTCAAGGGTCTTCCTCTCTTTTGCCGACCCTCCACCAGTCCAAGCATGATGTCCCTCTCCAAGGAATAGCATTTCCCAACAACAAATCCAGAGTGTGAAAGATGAGGCTTCACGGTGCTTGCCTCCAAGGAGCCTTCTATTTGTACCCTCTCTAAGAGATGTCTGTTCGCTCTTGTGACAGTTCATGAGAATTCAGTACTTAACTCCAACACCATAGCTCAAAAACATCAACTTTTCTTCTGTCATCCACAGTCATCATCCAGCTTTCAGACATATAACAAACGAATTAGAAGATGATGGCCAAGGTTGTGAATCTTAATGAGCGCAGACTGCCTCATCTCTTTCCCGGGGAGTGGCTGGTGGGTTCGAACTGCTACCGTTTTAGTTATTAGTTAAATATGTAACGCACTGCACCAGCTCAATCCCAAGTCACTGCCATAGAACCTGCCTGCCCTTGGAGGATTGGTAGAGCAACTCCTTAGCCACTATGCCACTGAACCAGCTCACCTATTGGCTAGACTGAACAGACTGCAGGCTGAGGGCCCTCTGCCATTTGGATTTAATAAACCAGACAGGTTACACACAATAAATTTCTATTTATAATTTATAAAACACTTAAAAAATCATTTAAAAGTCTTTAAACTGACACCATTGCTCAAGTTTTTTAGAGATCCCTGACAGCAGACTTGCCCAGTGTAGTCTGTCTTCTGGTCCTCTGGGTGCTGGTACCAAGGGTGTTGATTGTGGATCCACGTAAGATGAAATCATTGACAACTTTGATGTCTTCTCCGTCTATCATGATATTGCTTATTGGCCCAACGGTGAGGATTTTTGTCTTCTTGATAAAATCCATATTGAAGGCTGTAGTCTTTGGTCTTATTCATGAGTATTTCAAGTTCTCCTCACTTTCAGCAAGCAAGGTTGTCTCATCTACATAACCCAGGCTGTTGATGAATTTTCCTTCAATCCTGATCCCACATTCTTCACAGAGTTTAGTTTCCCAAATTATTTGCTCAGCATACAGATTAAATAGGTATGGAGAAGGATATAACCCTGAGGCACGCCGTTCCTGATTTTAATCTACGCAGTCTTCCCCTGTTCCGTTCAAACAATTGTTTCTTGATCTAAGTATTGGTTTTGTGTGAGCACAATTATGTGTTCTGGGATTCTCATTCTTCTCAATGTTAGCTATAATGTGTTATGACCCACACAATCAAATGCCTTTGCATAGTCAGTAAAACAAAAATAAACATTCTCCTGATCTTCTTTACTTTCAGCCAGGATCAATCTGATATCAGCAATGATATATCCCTGGTACCACAGGCTCTTCTAAATCCTGCTTAAACTTCTGGCAGTTCTCTGTCAATGTTCTGTTCTGTCCTGTCCATTTTGGATGATCTTCAGCCATATTTTGCTTGCCTGTAACATTAATGATATTGTTTGATAATTTCCACATTCTGTTGTATAACAGTTCTTGGGAATGGGAACAAATATAGATTTCTTTTCATCAGCCTATAAAGTGGCTGTCACCCAAATTTCCTGTCATAAACTGGCGAACATGTCCTGGCTGTGTCTGCTGATTGAAGCATGTCAATTAGTATCACATCAGTTCCTGGACCTTCTTCGTAAGATACTTCCTTAAATTGTTCAGTGTCAACTAGTTCGTTTTTTATAGTGACTCTGTACATTCCTTCAATTTTCTTTTATTGCTTCCTGGATCATTCAAGGTTTTGCTCATAGCATAGGGACACTGTGAGTCACAGCTGACTCAACAGCACATAAGGAACTGTGCAGAAGAGGAAGACCCCAGATGAGATGGACTGATTCAATGACTGGGGCAGTGGGATTGCTGTATCAGAGCGAGTGGGACTGGTGCAGGATAGGGAAGGGTTCAGAGCTACTGTTCATAGGGTCGCCATGAGTCATGGATTACTCAAGGGCACACAACAACAACAACATGTTCGTCAAGGTTCTGACTTAAATTTACAAGACTTAGTCATCCTTGTGGAAAGCTCTGTTTGGTGATTTACTGAGATTTATTGCCATGCCATAGATTTCTGTCTGACTCACCTACCTTCCTGTACCCACTAATTTTTATAGCACCAGCTGCAGGCAGCAAGAGAGCTCTGGTGGCCTAGTGGTGAGAAGCTGGGCTGCATTCACAAAGGCACACAGTTTGAAGTTTGAATCCACCCACTGCTATGCAGAAAAAGGATGGGCAATCTCCTCCTGTGTGATTAACTGTCTCTGAAAACTCACTGGAGGGTCAGCTGTGGATTGGTTCCAACTCTATATACTCAGTGACAGCATAGGGAGGAAAGAATGTATTGCTATTTGGTGGTGCATTGATAACGATTTTAATCCTGGAAACTATGTGGTGCATTGATAACGATTTTAATCCTGGAAACTATATAAAACTAATTGTAGTGAGGAGTGAATATAAAGTGATAGTTTGGGCATAAGTTATAGCTTGTCAAATTCATCCTCTTAATGAAGGACAAGATGTACAGAAAACAGACGGGCTGAATCTGACCATATAGGTAAGTCTTGTTTGGTCTGCTCCAATCATGTCCTAAACTGCCTTTGTCTAAGGAACGACAGGTCAAGGCTGAAGTTACAGAATGACTCTGCCACTTCGTCCCTCCAGTGGTTGTGTGTCTTAGCCATGATCTGTAGATTTTCCTCATTGGGAAGAAGTCTTTCAGTGCTGTGAGGTTACCATCACTTTTGTGGCAAAGGCATTTTTTTAAAATAATCCTTATATGTTGTTGTTGTTGTGGGTTGC
This sequence comes from Elephantulus edwardii, assembly GCF_000299155.1. NCBI lineage: Eukaryota > Metazoa > Chordata > Mammalia > Macroscelidea > Macroscelididae > Elephantulus > Elephantulus edwardii. Next base: position 3,551,879 of record NW_006399830.1, read on the forward strand.
CTTCGAGTCGAGCATGACTCATAGCGACCCTATGAAAAAAGGCCTGAAATCCCTCTACAACTATCGACATTTATCAACATTCATAGAGCTTCTGGAGACATGTTGTTTAGGAAGTGGATACCACTCTTGCTTCCAAAATCCTTATCTAGGGAGTCCTAAAACTTCTCCATAGTAAGAGAGACAACATTTCCCTGGCTAAGTCATCAAGTGTGTGAAAGCTTTCTGGTTTTCAGAGATTCCATTATCCTCACTACCCACAATCTTCTGGCCTTGCATAAAATATTAATAAAATCTTCAAAAATCAAGGAGCCAAACTTCCTGTCTTTTCACACTTACCTTACACCAAATTGCTTCTTCTTAGTGTGTTAAATTTGAGGTCTATTCTTTTCAAACCACAAAGTAAACAGTTCATAAAATTGTCACCAGATGCCTCCTTTGTGCATCAGCCAAAGTTGATTCTAATTTAAACCAAACTGGTCCTTTAAAATACAGTCAAGCTTTCCTTTATTATGCTAAGCCCTATGTCTCCTTAGTCAAGAAGGTTTTTCATGAAAATAAGCCTGTGATGCTCCCACCTTGCAACTAGAACCTGGAGGTCACTTGTACTGAAAGCAATCAAATGAAAAGCTCTCTTGGGCCTCCTTAGACAGGATCTTATTCCTACATGGGGCCTAACGACAAGCACAACATATCACTAAATGATCAGAGGTTGAGACTTGTGTTTGTCTCTTCCAGCTAAAGTCGCCCAGAGCTCACGGCTGGATGTTGGTAGGTGGCCCTTGAGTTGTTGCTTCTGCTGTTGTGAGATTCATCTCATCACCTCCAACTCATAAACCCCACGTCCACCGGCGCTCACCCTGCGGGTCCTTCACCAGCCTCGCAGCCTCTGCTGGCTAAGCCTCCGGTTGCAGCCGCTTGGTCTCATTGTGGATCTTCCTCTACTTTACGAAGCTCGATGCCTTCTCCAGGACCTGGGCCCTCCACAGAACACAATCCAGACGGAAGCCAACAACCTCCACCCTCGCTCGCAAGGAGAATTTGGCCTGTACTCCTCCAACACAGACGTGTTTGTCCCTGGGGCGGTCGGTCCATGGACAAGCTTAGATTGAGTTCACCTGACCTCACTTCCGGCAACAGGGACAACGTCTGAAGGAGACAACTCACCTTGAGTCATAGGCACAGTGGAGATCATGGTACACAGAAAGCAATAAGAATCCTTGGACTCTACAAGGATTATGTTTACACCCTAAGAATTTATAGTCTTTGAATTATCACTTGGTAGATAAAAATTATTTGAGTTATAGATGTATGTTTAATATTAATTATTTTTTTAATTGCTGTTTTAAATTAGGCTTCACTAACTGGTAAAGTCTTTATGTATTGCCCAAAAATTTTAGTATATGTAGCCACCATCTTTCTATTGTTCTTATTAGCTAATTGTCTCTTGTTTGCAAACCACAGTTCTGGTGGCCTAGTGTCAAGAAGCTGTGTTGCAATCCTGAAGGCGCACAGTTCAAGGCCACTAGCTGTTCTGCCAGAGAAGGATGGACAGTCTCCTCCCATGGGATTAACCACCTTTGAAAACCTGCCAGAGGGTCAGCCATGGGTCAGTTCCAATTCAATGGCACACAACACCAACATGCCAACCACAGAAGTTCATTCTACCATGGGTAATATTTGTATGCTTATTGCCTTGATCTGTTCGGGGAAGTCCTTCTTAAATCACTTTTCCTGCTATTGAAGGCTCTACTGACACTTGAAATTGGAATACATTTGTTAAACTGGCCAGTCAGTGGTGAGCACAGCCAGCCTCACTGAATGCTGTATCTGTCATCCGCACCATGAATGGTTCATAAAAGTTCATACCATCTGATTGCTCCTGAACTTGACTACAACTTCATTCCCCTTACTGCAATCTCATTGTCGTCTCCAAGTGGGCTGTCGACTTCAGGTTATTATGTTCTCTTGATTGACACAACTTCAAATACCATGTTTTCCTTTAACTTCAATCAAGTTCCCCCTTTGCCTGGCTCTTCTCCACCTATCTCTTCATATATCAAAGATAGCTACCCACAGCACCACAGGGGGAAATGCGTTCTTCTCCGTATTACTGCACCTCCTTTCAACTCTTGCCAACTTCTCGATCTCCTCCAAGGATAGGATAGGACAGGACAGGACAGGACAGGATAGGATAGGTGCTTACATGTAGGGTGAGAGCTTCCTTAAAGAGGGGACTAAATCCAACAATTAGACTATTTACCTGCAACTTCTAGCATCATTGTTAGATTAGGACTGGCTAAACCAAGCTACTCCTTGGAGGCAAGGATTCTGGGGCTTCGTCTGACATACTTTGGACATGTTGCCAGGAGGGACGGGTCCTTGGAGAGGGACATCATGCTTTGGGGGGGTGGAGGGACAGCGCAGGAGGGGAAGACCCTCTATGAGATGGATTGATTCGGTGACTGGGGTAATCGGGATGGGTGTGTCAGAGGTGGTGCGGTTGGCGCAGGATAGAGCAGGGTTTAGGGCTGTTGTGCATAGGGTCGCTATGAGTCGGAAACAACTCGACGGCACATAACAACAACAACAACACATTGAGTCATTTAGGGGTCTTTCCTGTCATTCAACTTTATAGTGAAAACCCTTCATTGAATATTTAAATTTCTTAGAAAGAAAACAAAAAGCAAATGGCCAAGATACAAACAATATCAACAAAATAAGAAACTTTAAAAAGGAAAAGAGCCACAGACTAGCCTAAACTACTTCTTTGAGTGAGCCTCCCCTTGGAGACTTCCTGCTTACAAGACAAATAAGGAGTCCGTGTATTGCACCTGTGCTCCACACATAACTTCCCCTGATGGTCCCTGAGCAAGGGGTGACTAAAACAGACAGGGTTAAAGAGAAGAAACTGTCCCCAACCATTCAGACTCAGTAGTGGCTGGAATCCTAAACACTTACTTAGATAACTGGCTGTCCAAAAAGAAACCAGATAGAATGAAAACAGTGCATGTGGAATAACACATGCTTATGTCTGATTTTTTTAAAAGTCACAGACATCTTTGATTTAAAAAAAAAAAAAGACAACTATCCAAAATTAGAGCCATTCGTTGTAGCTTTTGGATTCTGTCAAGTGAACTATTTCTCCTAGCAAACCTATGAACAAGAAATCCTGACCAACCCTGCTCTATCCTGCACGATCTCTCATGCTCACATCCACTGTGGCAGTCACTGTGGTCAAGCTACCTCGTTGGGGCTCTTCCTCTCCTTCACCAATCCTCTGCCCACCCTCCCCCAGCATGATGTCTAATGACCGATTCCTCCTGAAAATAAACCCAAAGTACATGAGAGGAAGTTTCACAGTCCTTGCCTCTGAAAAGCACCCTACCTGCACTTTGTCCAAGACTAATCTGTTTGTTCTAATCTTGTTTTGTTCCAGCCCATGGAATATTCCGTACTCTTCATCACCACCACAGCTCAAAAGCATTGATTCTTCTTTGATCTTCCTTATTCATTGTCCAACATTCAGGTGCACAGGAGCCAACTGAAAAGAACAAGGCTCAGATCAGGTGCACCTTAGTCTCTAAGTTGACCTCGTTTTTCTTTAGAACTTTGGATGGGTCCTTGACAGCAGATTTCTCCAACGCAACACATCTGTTGATTTCTTGACTGCTGCTGCCATGGGTGTCGCTTGTGGATCCAAATGTAAAATGTAATCATTTGCAAAGTTAATCTTTTCTCCATCTCTCAGCGTATTGCCTTTTGGTCCAGTGGCGAGGATTTTTGTTTTCTCGACATTGAGACGAAACCCATATTGCAGGCTCTGCATAGTCTTTCATCTTCTGCAGTAAGTGACTGAAATCTTCTTCATCTCCGCCATCCAGGTCCACCTGACACGGGCTGTTGAGCCTCCTCCAATCCTGACCCCACATTCTTCTCCATGGAGAACAGCTTCTCCATTCGTTCTGCATACAGACTGAACAGGTGTGGAGAGAGGCTGCAATTCTGACACATATCCTTTCACGTGATTTTAAACCATGCTGTGTTCCTAGTTCTGGCTTTTGTTTTAGAGTATCGTTCCCACCAGAAGCACTGAGCGTGTGTAAGTATAATAACTGAAAGTGAAGCCTTAATTCCGCTTTACGTCTTGATACTGGTCTGAAATCCACATGAATTTTTAAGTGGTTTTTACTGAGCCTAATTTGAATTTTTAAGTGGTTTTTACTGAGCCTAATTTCTCTGATCTCTGTGGTGACCTAAGTCCTGTAACCAGAAAGTCTCACAGATGTCGGATATCACAAGCTATTCCTAGGGAGTCTTCCATCATGTTCCACAGATACTGGATATAACAGCTTGTGTCCAAAGGGTCATGTTACTGATACATCTTTGATGCAATGACCTCCCAGAAACAAGTACATTTAGGAAAACAATTTTAATTATCATTTTCCAGGAAAACCTGTCTTACCTTAGTCTGTACCTGAAGAGCACATATGTTTACAATTGTCATTTTGACCAGTCATGTGATCCCACCAGTTCCCCCCCCCTACACTTCCACTCACGGCTCTCCCTCCCTCACTCTCCTGTGACCTTCCCACCAATCCCAATTGCATAACTTTCATGGGTGTATAAATACAGTGGACTCTTTCTTCTGTGCCATAGCCCTCCTCACTCTGTCAACTGAAAAGTTTGCTCAGTCCAAATCATCTCCTGATTTTCAATAAAGAATTTGATTTTCTTTGTGCAGGGTGAGTTTTCGCACGTCTGCGTGTCTGAGTCTGTAGACTGGTGTTTGCACACTGCTGTTCCTGCGAGGTGACCAGGTGGAGGAGAAATGGCCGAGGGCCGAGGCTGCTGATGGCCATTCACAGCGAAGCTGCTTGTCCTGCGAAGTTAGCAGCTAAGTGGGCATTCAGGGCTGTGAGCCGAGAAGCCCAGTCCAACCAGCCGTCCAGAACTATTCAGCTTAGAGAGTGACTTTACGGCATCTAGACGGCGCCTTGTCAGGAACACTGAACAAGCAGCCGTGACGGGTCCCAGGCACTGGACACGAGACCTTGTCTCCTCTTTTTTTGGATGGTAACCCTTCATTCCATGTAAGTGCCAAAGAAATCTGGTCCATCTTATAACATGGAATAAAACAAAACTTAGGTACAAAAGGTCAGTAAAAAGAAGAAAGAGCGACCAAGCCGCTAAAAAGGCATGGGAAAAGCTACAAAAAGTGCAAAGCCCATGAAGGGCCTCCTGTGGCCTGGACATCCCTGGACTGAGAGGCCCATTGTCCTCAGGCACACATCTGCTGGGTTCTTACTCATTTATCGAGGACCAAACTGGTAGCCAGTGTCCAGGACAAAAACATCACTGTACGCTTCTTGCCTCAGCAACTGAACTCTGGGAGGTGGGGATGACTTGCAACGGAGTCATTTCATAGAATTTGCATAAGATGACTTAATAAGCCCATATGATTTTGTAACAGCTGACTCTTAAGCAAATTCCCCTCTGCCCCCTAATTCTCATCTTCAAAACAGCTAGGGGGAGAGGCCAGAGAAGTACAACAACTACAAAGCTGAAGAGGCAGCTAGCTACTCACAGATAAACGAGCAGCAGGCTGGTGACCAGGAGAATCCAGGTCTCGGTGGAAAAGCTTGGGATCAGGTCCATGGCAGCTTGCCAGGCGGGGCAGTCTCCAGTCCTCCGCTGGGCTCTGTGAGCCGGGCTGTGCGATGCTGGGAGGCCGCGGGCAGGTTTTATGCTGGTGCAGGGGTGGGGCCAGAGCAGTAAGCAATGGAGAAAGCCAAGCCCCGCCTCCAGCCCAGCAAGTTCAAGGTGCACTGTCCCCTGAAACTACGCAAAACACCCAAGCCTGCCCCCCTCCTTGACCTCTCCAGAGTTAGTGCTTGGGGGAAAAAAACAACTAACAACTCTGTGTTATCAGTACAGCCAAAGGTTATTCTTTCTAATCAGAAACTCCAAGTAAATCTTACAGAACCATTACCTGTCTGTATTTACTCACTGCCATTCTGACTTATGACCCTCTGTCAGATTTCCAAGACCATAAGTCACAATGGGATAATACTGCCCATCTTCCAGCCCTGAGGATGCGGGCGGATTCGAACCCCTAGACAACTCGGCGTTGGGGTTAGCAGCACAACACCCCATGGGCTACACCGCCACAGCTTATGTGAGTATTTTGGTATAGTCTGAGGTAGACAAGCGTTGTTGCTAATTGTCCTCACATCAGCGTCTGCTCGTGTGACCTTCTGTATAACAGAATAAATACAGCACTGCCCTGACCTGGGTCACCCTCACAATTGCTGGTCTGTTTGATGTCATTGCTGTGGCAACGTGTAAAAAGTAAAGACTAGAGATGTAAAAATCGAAGGGGAAAAGGAGAGTCCTAATGAAGGCACGGGCCTAAAACTACTTTGACCTGTTGCTGCACTGGGGTGGGGGGCGGGGAGGGATTGCACAACAATGAAAGAATGTTTCTTTTACTTTTCTTTTTTTTTT
>NW_006399830.1:3558817-3604354 GCF_000299155.1 Elephantulus edwardii
CCCTTCAGGACTGCCTTCTTGGCCTTCAATGCCTTTGCTTTGGCTTCAGTTTTGGGAGGGGCAGGGGCTTCCTTCTTTGCTTTCGGCGCCATCTTCATAGAAAGGGTCTCTCAAACACGTTCTCTCGGACTTATAGACCCAAGTCTCTTCTTTTACTTTTCAAAGAGAAGAGGGACTTGGGAGGAGGGGGTGGGCAGGGAGAAAAGTACAACAATGAATGAATGGAGACCCTAAGTCTCTGTCAACTTTCATTAAAATTAATAAAAAAATTTAAAAGGAGGAGATTTAGGTCAAAAAAAACCCTACTTTGACCTTCTTTGTCAACCATGGTTACCCTTACTCCAAAATTCTTATAATTCGTCCAAGCAAGGAGAGAAAATGCGTGTGGGCTTCACTGTCTCGTGGACTGCTAGTCCCCTGGAAGTCATCTGTTTCTCTCTCAAAGCCGACCTCACACATAACCGCTTTGATCAGAGGCCAGTCTTCCCAACCAACTCAAAGCATTAAATCACTTTCTCCTTCAGAGAGTTTCCACCCCGGAGTGCTGTACTGTAACCCATCCTCCAGCGCAGTCACGTTTCCACTTAAGGCCACGGTTAGGTTATCAGTCACGAGGGTGGCTCCACAGAGTGCCCCACGCAGTGGACAGGAAGGATCCGCTTGGTGGAGCTGCAGCGAGGCAGAGCCTTTCTCTGTGACTGACAGTGGCCACTCTGTCTTCCTGCATTGTTGATACATCAAAGGATCTTGAGCAAAAGGAGCTGGAAAAGAGGAGGACCAAGGAGGTGACGGAGTTCACGGTCACACTCCCTGCTTCCCGTTCAACCCTTCAGAGGGTCCTGCCACAGACAGCAAGTTGGACTAATTCTTCAACAAAGAAAAGTCCCCTCTGTCTGGTAAGTTGGTGTCTCCAGGAACGGGAAGACGTGAGCTCAGAGCTCATTGAGACAGCACATTTCAGAGGTGAGAAGAGCTGTCCCAGGAGCGCACTTCCTCCGGGAGAGGAGAGCAGGAGCTCCTGCTGGCGACAGGAGGTGGACGGGTGGCGAGCAGGGCTTTGAAGCTGGTCCATAGGAAGGCAGCAATGTGGCCATGGCCCCTGTAAGATCCTCCCTGGACTCCTGACGGATGCTATGCGACGACATTACCATTACTCTCAAGTAGGTACCTTGTACGGTTGGACTTGAGAATGAATCACAGATGACGTGAAATACGAGCAGAGCTGCCAGGCCGAAACAGACTAAAGGCTGCTTTTCCATCCCCACAAGTCACGGGTGAGACACCTGCAAATCACAGGAGCACAGTCCTGAGCCGGAGTGGGGCCGGTGTCTGCTCAGGACCGTGAGGCCAAAGCTGGCTCTATGGCAGATAACAATAGTCAAAGCTCTTAAAACTCAGGGTGTCTAGAATTACACGCGCATTTCCTTCTCACTGTAATCTTTCCCGCGTTCATCCTTTCCGCACCAGCTGCCGCTCGCACCTCTCCAAACCTCGTCCATCTGGGCTGTAAGTTCTCAGGACCGCTCCACCCGAACTGAACAGATGAACTTCTCCCTCAGACGTGCTGTCTCAGCTGCCTCGCTGCTCCCCGTTTCCTGGCAGGACGTAGCAAACTGACGGGAGATGTCCATCATCATTTTCAGCTCTGGGTTGGTTATGTTTTATCCAGGAGGAGTCTGATAAAATCCACAGGAACTGCTTCCCACTGGTGCCTTCTGAACAACCCAGCCATTGATTTGAGACCAAGTGACTGTAGGAGAAAATGAGATGAAACCGATTGTCTTTGAGTTGATTCCAGTTCATGGCAGACTGTGGACTGGAATTCATGCCGCAGAGTAGAGCAAGTATCAGAGGGTTTCCTAGACTGTGGCTTTGTAAACAAATTGCTAGGCTTTTCTTCCAAAACAATGTGAGTGAGTTTAAACCACTGGTTTTTCAGCTATTGTTTGATAATGTGTACCATGACGGAGTGATATGACTAGAGGTGAACTGTCCCAGACCACACAATGGAAGCCGTACCTCCCCTCCCCGGAGAATGGCCAGTGAGTGTCAGTGAAGAGACCCACAGCTGTGCTCAGATGGGGTTTGAGTGCGAGCATCACACCAAGGTCCCGCAGGGAGGTAAGGAAAGAAGTGGAAGCAAGCTTAACACCAGCAAAGGATAAAAAACAATTGCCAGGAAGAGTAAGCTTGAGCAGTCAGAGAATTTGAATCTGTTTCTGCCCACTTGGGGTGGGTTCACTGAGCCCTGTGAAATAGTGTCAGTGGCCTAGTGGTAAGAAATTCCACTGCAACCCCAAAGGCACAGTGGTTCAAATCCACCAGCTGCTCTGCGGGAGAAGGATGGGCAGTCTCCTCCTGTGTGGTTAACTGCCCCTGAAAACCCACTGGAGGGTCAGCTATGGGTCAAATCCAACTTGACAGTACACAGCAACAACCACATTATCCTCCGTTTATAAATGTTGAACTAAGTTGTTGCTGCTGTTGTTAGGTGCCATCAAGCAGCCCTATGAAGAGATCTGAACTTGGCCTTATTCTGTGCTAGTCTTACCATATCTGAGATAGTTGAGCCCAATATTACAATCAATAAGATTTAGATTCTAATCTATATTCTAGGTTGTTGTTGTTGTTCTGTGCCACTGAGTCGCTTGGGACTCATAACAACCCCATGCACAACAGCTCCAAACCCTGCTCTAGACTAGTCTATTACTAGATGGTGAAGAGATTGAGATTGTTCACAGCTTTAGTGTGCTTGGCTTCACAATCAACACTCTTGGTACCAGCAGCCAGGAAATTAAAAGACAAATTGCACTGGAAAAGTCAGCTGTCAGGAATCTCTCCAAAGTACTGAAGAGCAATGATGTCAGTCTGGAGACTAAGGTGTGCCTGATCCAGGCCATAGTCTTTGCAATTACTTGTTATGCATCAGAAAGCTGGATAATGACTAGGGATAATGAAAGGAGAATTGACTCCTTTGAGCTGTGGTGCTAGAGAAGAGTATTGAATGTTCCACGGATTGCTAGGAGAACAAGTAAGTTCATCCTAGAGAGGGTGAGACTAGGCTGCTCCTTGGAGGCAAAGATTCTGAGGCTTCACCTGACATACTTTGGACACGCTGCAAGGAGGGACCAAGCCTTTGAGAGGGAGGGTGGAGGGATAACGCAAGAAAGGAAGACCCTCAATGAGATGGATTGATTCTGTCACTGGGGTAATGGGAGTAAGTGTGTCAGAGACAATAAGCTTGGCACAGGATAGAGCAGGGTTAAGGGCTGTTGTACATACGGTCACTATGAGTCACAGGCGACTCCATGGCACATGACAAAAATACTAGATCAGACTTCTGCAATCTTAGTAGAACTAAGATTCAGTTAATAAAAATGATTTCCAGTGTGTATTGGCTACAACCAAATATTATCACCAAGAAGACAAATTTAAAATCTCTCTGCTCCTTGTGCTGTAGAGCATTATGTGTTGGGCTCCTAACTAAGGTCAGTGGTTCAATTCCAGTCTGTTCTTATCAAGATTTACAGCCTCAGAAAACCAATGGTGGGGTCACCATGAGTCTGAATCAACTCAACAGTAGCAAGTTTGATTTGACTTTGACCTTGATGTAAACATTAAATACTTGCCCTCCCTGACAGCGAGAGCAATGGAAAAATGGGAGACTTCAGACCAAAACAGCTGTTTTCAGTTTCCATGATGATTTCCACACCACTTCCCCATAAGTCTTCCAAATTAAGAGCGCCATCTCCTTTCAGAAGAGTTCAAGATGCAAACTGTGACTGCCGCTAATAGTATTGAATGTGCTCTTCCTTTCTCTGTACTCAAATTGAGCCGTTTATTCAAGCAAGGAAGGATTAGAGTGCCTAGGATGATTATTGACTATTTCATGAAATTCATTCAACCCAAAGACTTTCTTATTCATTATAGAAATAAAACCTCTGTGAGAATGAAAAGGCTTTCCTTTTCCTCAGATTTCACAATCAGCTAAGATGACTTTATAACTGAGACTTATAAGACCATCCTACCATCTTACACATCTAGTTCAGCTGCTTGGAAACTGTAATCTATACCAAAATCTTATACCAAACCTTTGCTTAGGATGAAGTTTAGTCATCATCATACTCTAATCAGTGAAAGGGAGTGACTTAGTGATAAGGAATTAGTTGTACTACCAACCCAAAGACACAAGGTTCAAATCCACCAGCTGCTTGCTCTGTGGGAGAAAAAGGAGCAATTTCTTTCCATGTGATTTATTGCCACTTAAATACACGAGAGGATCAGCTCTAATTCTATATAACACATGTTGTTATTGTTGTTGTTAAGTGCCATTGAATAGAGTATGACTCGTAGCCACCTTATAAACAAAAATTCTGAACCCTCGTCTATTACTATCATTGTTTCCCTAATGTTCAGAGAGTTTCCTGTTGTTTAAGAAGTGGGTGCCAGTCCTGCTTCCAAGCCTGTCTTAATCTGGAAGCTCTACCAAACCCTGTCCACCATGAATAACCATTATGATATTTGACACACCAGTGGCACTGAAGGAAGAATATGCCAGTTGTCCCCTCCCCTAAGCTTGATCACTTCCTGAGAAACTTGTTAACACCTAAGCTGATCATATCAAAGACCAGGCCAGACAGTGGATCCTGAGAAGAGTCTGAGCTTAATTTAAAAAGCTAAAACCTAACTTAATTAACACGCCAAATTCAGAGAAGTACCATCTTAGTCCTCCCCAGGACCCCTATAAAAAGGAACCCCCCCAACTGTCCACACCATTTTGATCCTGTCCGCATGCCATGCGGCCGGGTCACTTGGCATCCCTCTCAGACCACGCAATAAAGGCCTGTTCGTTTCTTGGGACCAATTTCTTTCCTTGTTTCTCTCCCTCTCACCCTTGCCCTCTTATTTTATATCTAACAGGCACAGCATTCAGTATCACAGCAACCCCAACTTATCTCAATACAGCAAACTGATAGACCAGTGCTTTGCCAACTAGATCAACGTTCTTCCCAAACACAGTTAACACCAGGTCCAAGGTCCTGCAGCCCGAGGGCCCAACCAACTTTTAAATACGAAGGCCCACCCACCAGGTCCTGATTGACTTCAACAAGAGGCTTCCAGTCGGTCCACAGCTGATGGGTAACTAAATCCAAGTGACCAATCAGCTTACACATGATTGTGAATGAAATAAAATGACCAATCAGTTTACACCTGACTTTCAACTAAATCAAGAGTGTCTACCCTCCAGAATCCAATTGCTTCACACCCGAGCCTCCAAACTGGAGCTATAACACATGATACACACATGATAAACGACTACTACCGAGGAAAATGGTCTTGCTCCATGAAGACAGTAGTAGAAGGCAGTCTTCTGACACTTAGTCCCATAGAAGCTAGCATCTCAGGTGAAGTTGCACGTTTAATAAAAGTAGTACTGAATGTATGAAGGGAGACACTGTACATGGGAATAGCACTTCCTGCACCTACGTCTCTCACTTGTTCATTGGTGGAATCAGCAGGTTCCTTGAAAGCCCCTCTCAGGGAATGCAGACTGGCACAGTTCCTCTGAAACACTGTCTCGCTTACAAACCATTCACCATGCAGTTCTCCCTCTCCTTTCCATAATGCATAACCCTTGTGGAGGGAACTCGGGTTGGCCTAGTGGCAAGAAGCTATGCTGCAATCCCAAAGGTATGCAGTTCAAGGCCACCAGCTGCTCCATGGGAGGTGGACGGGCAATCTCTTCCTGTGAGTTTAACTGCCCCTGAAAACCTACCAGAGGATTAGTTGTGTATTGGTTCCAACTCTACAGTTATACAACAACAACAACCGTCGTTGCCTTTTACCTTTCTTTTCCAAATATGCTTTTATGACAATATATTTGTGGAATATCTTTTTCAGTGTTCCAGTCATTCAGATAGTAAATATTTGTTTTTCCATGGTGTAATCAATAATTTACCTAGATAGTAGTGCATCAAGTTTCTACTAAAAATCCTATTAATTTTTCTCAAATTTTAGTCAATGATTTACAACCTTTAAAGTTTGCTAATGATTCTGCTTTGCTCTAATACATTCATGACCAATCAGTTTCTTCCCTTTCATGAGAAACTTGTTTAAAGAACAGTATCATACTATTACAGATCCCTCCTCAGATAGTGGACTTTTAACCAAAAGGATGGTGTTTCAAATACACCAGAAGTTCTACCCAGAAAAAGATGAAGCAGTCTGATCCTGTTAAGACTTACAGCCTCAAAAATCCAATAAAAGGTTGACACAAATGGGCTCTACAAGTAATGGGGGCAGGAAGTGGATTGTTGTTAGGGATTCCAGAGAGTCCACATAGAAATTACAATTAGCTTTATCTTCTCTAAAATATTTGGGGCATATATCTCAGCACAAGGCCTTTCCATAGACACAAGAAGGAACAACGTGTGCATGTGCTCACACACGCATGCACAAACATCACTCATTTTGCTTCTCCTAATAGTGAAAGAGAGGAAGACCTTCCCCCAGGTTGGTTGGCATGGTGACAGCAGCAGCGGGACTGAGTGTGTCAGAGGTTGTGAGGATGGCACGGGATAGGACAGGGCTCGGATATACTGTTCATAGGATCACTATGAATTGTTCTCGACTTGACAGCGCCTAACAGCAACAACAGACAACCCAACCAAAATCTGAACTCAAAACTCGGACTCATTTATCCTAACCAAAGGATTCAACGCCTCAGTGAAATACTGAGCCTCGTGGATTAAAATTAAAACCGCACCAGGAAGAAAAGCAGATGGCACCTGAGCACTGTTCTCCTCTCAACGTCTTCAGACCTGCCTTGAAACTCCCTGTGAAACACAAACACTAGACCCTTTAATCTCCTTGTTGTCAAGAGCCGTGGAGTCAAGTATGACTCACAGCATCCCTGGGGACAATAGACTAAAGCCTGTCCTGTTCTGTGTCATCCTTCTCAGCTCGAGCCCATTGCTACAGTCACTGTGTCACTCCATCTGTGCGGAGGTCTTCCTCTCTTTGGAAGATCCTGCCTGTGATGTCCCTTTCCAAGGCATAGCCTCTCTCCTAGCAACATGTCCACAGTGTAAGAGATGGAGCCCTGTCATCTTTGCCTCCAAGGAGCACTCTGACTGCGCTTTTCCAAGCTTATCTGTCTGCTCTTTGGCAGTCCATGAGCTCTTCAGTGCCAACGCCACAGCTCAAAGGCATCAATTCTTCCTCTACCATCCGTTTTCATTGCCCAGCTCTCAGATGCATAGCAGGTGACTGAAAACACTATGACCTGAATCAGATGCACCTTAGGCATAGTTATATTTCACAAACTAAGATTTAAATTGTGTTTAGATAAGAGCTTTAACCATGTTTGCATTTTTCTAGTCACTAGTTGTCCTAATTATCTGTTGTAGATGTTTTGATGATCTTAAGGGTCAAAAATCAACCATGTCACCGTGTAATGATAATAGCTGGTTTTGCTCAATTTAAATTGATGACTTGCATAAAGATGTTTAAGTTGAAAGGACTTTGTTAAACTTCCACTGCCTTTGGAGTAGTTCTTTATTTCTAAAATTTATTTCTTAAACTGCTAGAGAATTTAGCCATAATATTAGCAATTTGTTTTCTGATCTTTCTTATTCCTTTCTCTACTGCTACTGCTACTGCTGGGCCTCAGCTGTGTGGTATTCCATTTTTAAATTAGTGTTTTCCTTTCCTTTCCAGTGGTATGAACACCATTTTAGAGAAATAGTTCTGTTCCTTATCGGCTCATAGGATTAGAACGTGTATTAGGACATTGGGCTATGGTTTTGAGTTCTTTCGCATGACTTAGAATTACTCCACTTGTTCTATTCTACTGAAACCAAAACTAAACCGAACGTGCTGCCATGGAGTTAATTCCACTGTGCGGCGACCCTCCACCAGGCTTCTGAGGCTGGAAATCATCAGCAATTTGTGGATTCAAACCACTGACCTTGTGGTTAGTAGTAACCAGAGTCCCACAATAGTAAAGCGAGTCATGGAAAATTTATTAAAGCAATTGAATTTGGAATTCATGTCGTATCTTTCTATCATTATAATGATACTCATCTTTTTTGGGTTGATAACCTTTTTCTTCTCTGTTACGCCTTTACCTCTGATGTGTAATTTGTCACTGATATTATGCTATATTTTCGACGCTGAGGAAGCTCTGGTGACGTCGTTTGCAAGGAGTTGCCCTGCTGATGCAGAAGTGGCATCTCTGCGGTGATGGAGATCCACGGAGAAGGATGGCAGATTTCCTCACGTGCAGTTTTCAGCCTCCTGAAAACTGACTGCAGAGTCAGCTGTGAGTCGATTCTGACTTGACAGTGAATGGCTCAGTGAATGTTGATCCTGGGGACACCTGAAAGCTGGTACATGTCTGTACCTAGGCTGGACAAATTCAAATATCAGGGGGCTGGGCCATTGGGTCTCCTCAAGCATATCTGTCTCTCAGGTAAGTGGGGACTATGAAGAGAAGTATGTGTGTGTGTGCGTAGGTAAAGAGGTAGGCACGCAAACAAAGACGTGTAGGGAGGTAGAAACCACATAGGAAAGTCAAGCAACCAGGTAAGGTGAATGCACACATTTGCACATCTGTCTTTATTTAACCACTGTCTTAAAATCACATACTTCTCTTTAAGGAGATTAAGAAAGCTGAATAAAGCCACAGACTCTAATCATTCATCAAGTACAAGTAGTGTTGTGTCATCTTCATTTCAGGGAGGGTCCTGTTCTCTGGAAAAGGACTTCCTTGAAGAACAAAGCTGAAGTCCTTAGGGGAAGTCAGGCTCCACGGACAGTTCCATTTCTTGACTCAAACTTTACAACAACAGGTACTTCTGGTGCAATGAGTGGGTCCTTGCCTATTTTTAAGGGAATCTGCAAAATACACACATTAAGAAGCAATAAATGAAGGATCCAAGCAACAAAAATGAAGAAGAAAATATCTCCAAGTGCATAAGCACAAATCCCACCCTAAATCTTTTCTTTACACTTACTCTATAAACTCTGCTCCTCCAGGCAGGGCAAGGGTCTATCTGTCCATCAGCCAACAAACTATTGACATAGATCACCACGGTAGCTTGTGCTCTATTTTATTAAAAAGCCAAGTAAAACTAAGCTTTTAGAGCTCATACCAAATTGTTACTACATCGTAAAGGCATAGACAGCTAATTTGTGTGCTGACCCTTCCACAGTAATCCTTAGCACATATTACACACTTGAACCTTGTGTATCATCCTTGACTTTGAAACACTTTAGTCACACCTCTTCACTGAATTTCATTTCATGATGAAAAGGGGGCTTCAAAAACATTATGACTTTGTTTTCTAATATCTTCTCATCCCTCCTAAGTGACAGTTAAAAGATAAACTGCTAATGTACAGCCTCTTCAGAAGAACTTCCTTAGCTCACCCTCACCCTCACACAGTGCTGACACACAAAAAACCTAAAATTCTGGCCTGACTCCTATCCGACACTCTCCACGTGTGTCGAAACGATCTGTACGGACTGTCCTTTACATAATCACACACTTAGGATGCCAAAACTTACAGGCCGTCGAAGTTCATAGGTGACCTCAAATAGAGTCTGTGAACTTATTAAAACACGACTTTTTTTAATAGATCCCCCATTTTAAAACACTCCTAATAAAGTACTCCTTATGCATAGGATTGACTCTCTGACCTGGGTTTCTTTACACGGTCAAACGGAGAACTCCTGCAGAATTCTGACGATGGCAAGTTTCACGTTCATGAGAGCAAACCTCATGCCAATGCAGTTTCAGGGTCCAGTTCCGAAGGGCAGGTATAAGTAAGGGTCAATGCTGTCCTTGTTTTCCTTACTGAACCTGGGTCCTCAACAGATGAAAAGTTAATGAAGCAACCCGCCCCGAACGCCCGGCATTTGCAGCTCCTTCCTGAGAACTCTGTGAACACCAGTAATTACAGTCACTGCAATCCAGCTCTCAGTGTTCCGACTCCGCTCCCTACGACCACAACCAGTTACACATTCTGCCCACTCCTCGTACCTTCAAGAGCTTTCAGATGGTGAGAGGAATGCTCTTTAGGTGAAAATATATCCTTAAGCACTGCAGTTACAGTCTAGGTGATGAAATTTCAACCCTGGGAAAGTTACTTGGGAAATAGGACTCGTCAAAGGACAGTTCTTTACTTACACTGTTCCTGGTCTCAGAGAGGAAGCAGGAGAAAAGGGCTCGCACACATGCTGCTGCCCGTTCCTGCCTTTCCCGCCTCTCGTTTTCTGCTTTCTCTTCTCTTCCTTTTGCTCTTCTCCGCCTCTTCCTCATCCGTGCATGTTCCTTCCCTCTCCCCCTCTGCCCTCCTCCTCACTCCCTTCTTTTTCTTCTCTCCACTGCTCCTCTTCCTCCTTCTCCTCCAGCTGTCTCTCACAACACAGAGTACAAAGTCACAGTTTACACAGGAATGCGTAAATTCCCATGTCACTGTCACTGGAGTGTAATTACTGGTTTCCTTCTCTACCTGCTTGACTAGGTGATAAAATCTGAAGTTAGACTCTATTAAAATTTTATTCTTAGTGGCATCCACTTCCTAAACCACACGCCTCTGGAAACTCTGTGAACTTTGATAAATGTTGATGGTTGTCGAGGGGCTTCAGGCCTTTTGTTCAGAGGGTCGCTATGAGTCATACTCATCTCGAAGGCAATCAACAACAACAACAACATTTTTATATTAAGTAAGATCATTGATACGGTTGTGAATGTTTTCTAGATCTTTATCTCTCAGAGAACATGCTGCGCTAGTTACAGGTTAACCAGTGAGACGAACTTCAAAATATGGGGATAGGACGAGTGGTGTTGTCAAGGTGGGTCAGGCAGCGACTCAACTCACTCAAGGTGGTTGAACAGGAATCAACTGGAGCTGACCTCCCCCCCCCACCCCAGTGTGTTTCCAGAGGCTGTAAATTGCAAGGGGGAGACTGCTCATCTTTCTCTTGGGAGTAGTAGCTGGTGGATTTGAACCACTTGCCTCTGAGATGCCTACGCAACTCCTCACCCACTAGATCACTGGAGCTCTGTAGGGTTGGACAGCAGACAGTCCTTATGGCTTTGGAGGCTGTTGATGGGCACAAGGAGATGTGTTCACAGTACTTCCCTACCTGGCCACATGTGGCCGAGTCTTCACAGCAGGCAGGCTGGGTTTGGTTTTTTGGTTTGTTCATCTCATCCAGTCTTCAATACATATTGAGCTCTTAACATCTGTTTGGTGATTGAAGGAATGGAGAGAAGTTCAGTGAGTTCTCTGGTGTAAGGTCCTAACTCTGGAAGTAAAGATCTTGGGCAAATTACAGAAGTTCTATTGCCCAAGAAACAGAAGACTTAGTCACCTTGGTGTTATTCTTTCTAAAGTACTATCAGAGATGAGGGCATCACACTTCCTTAACAATTCAACACCTTCTCAACTTGACAGTAAACTCAGAGAGCTAAAGAGAACAGCACAGAAAAACCAGAAAGAAAGATAGAAGACTATAGAGATAATATAAGAAGGTCGTTCAATAAATTATGGGGTGTGTCTATATATATGCAACTATATATCAGAAATTAGAGAAAGACCCTCAACAAGACGCAGTGACTGTAACAATGGTCTCCAGCATGAAGACCATCGTAGCCTGAGAATGACGTGCAGGGGTCAAGGTTTCCACAACCCTGAACAGCACATTACAACATCTAACTTTATGATGCCCTTTCCACAATGGGAACACAGCATGCGGTGGTGGTGGTGGGTGTTGTTAGGGGTCAGTTCGGACTCAAGGCACCTCTGAGGACAGCAGAAGCTGAGCCAGCCTCACAGCCTGTGCTGTGTTTGAACCACTGTGCATTTGCTATTCTTCTCTTTCTCTGATCCTCTCCACCTTCCCAAACATGATGTCCTTTTCCAGGGAACAGCCCCTCCTGACAACATGACCAAAACACATGAGACAATGTCTTGCCATTTTTGCCTTGAAGGAGCGTTCTGGCTGCTCTTGGTCTAAGATTTGGCAATATAATAATTCAAAGGCATCAATTCTCCTTGGTCTTCCTTATTCATTGTCCAGCCTTCGCGAGCATATGGAACAATTGGAAATGTCATGGCTTGGGTCAGGCGTGCTTCAGACTTTAAACTATCATCCGTGCTGTTAAGCACTTTAAGAAGATCCTTCACAGGAGGAAGCAAACGAGCAAAGCCCATCAATAGAATTCTATTCTATTTACTACTTAAAAGACCGCTTTGGTGGCGAGTCCAGGAGTGGCCCTGCTTGCTCAAAGGCCCTGCCTTTCTGACAATTCAAATCCATGTCCCTGCATGGGACAGAGATGGGACATCCCCTCCCACAGAATTCTCTTTGGAAACCCAGTGGAGGATCTGGTACGGACCCATTCTAGCGGAACAACAACGAGGCTTTGGCGCAGACACAGGAATGCTGTGCGGGAGCATGTCTGGACCCTCAGAAGGACAG
The DNA here is from genome assembly GCF_000299155.1 of Elephantulus edwardii. Classification (NCBI taxonomy): domain Eukaryota; kingdom Metazoa; phylum Chordata; class Mammalia; order Macroscelidea; family Macroscelididae; genus Elephantulus; species Elephantulus edwardii. The sequence continues at coordinate 3,571,310 of NW_006399830.1, forward strand.
CCAGTGAGGTCTGTGTACCCTAACCAGAGGGCAGGGGTGCCGGGGCTGAGAGTGCGGCAGGCGCAGATGACGGGTCCTAGGGTTTGGGAGGTGTGTGTGGGGGAATGGAGAAAAATGTACATGAACGAAGCATAATTTAAAAACGAGTTCTAACATAGATAGATGTGGCTAAGCCGAGAGAGCTCACAAGCCACCTTAACATGTGTTAACATAAAGTGCTGGGACTTGGATGTGGACCTCTTTTCCAGTGTACAATTTATAAAATTTTCATTAAAAATAGTCCTAAAAATAAAAACATTTATAAGCAAATTACCATTGATTCACAGGTTTGTCATCTCCACAAAGACACATCAAAACATGCTTGAAACAGTCAAAATCAGAGGGTGTTTCCTTTCCCAGGCTCCTGTACCTTTCCGGGAGAAACCTCTCAGCCTCTGGCCAGTGCTCCGGGTCTCAGTGAAGAAGAAAGATTGGTACCATGACCATGCTCCCTTCGGGAATGACCGCTCCATTGATCTCAACATCTTTCTTACAGACCCTCTCAATTCTGCCAGCGACTGGATACAGTCGGAGTGTCTTGTTCACCACCGTGTCAAGATTCTCCATCCGGAACACAGCATCATATGTGGGAGGGGCCTGAAAAGACAGAAACAGTTCCAAACGCTGACATTCAACTCATGCTTGGGAAGATGGGGGGACAGCGAGAGAAAGAAAGCCCCTCAACTGGGTGGATTGGCCCAGTGATTGCAGCAACGGGCTGAAGTGTGGAAGGAGTGTTGTTAGGAGTTGAAGGAAAGTACATCCGCTTTGGAGCAAACCACTCTTGAGAGCTAGCATGTGACGTTCTGGCTCTCCTAGCCTGGGTGACCATGATGTCTTCGTGTTTTAGATAGTGCAGCTGCAAGAGGCCAGTGAAAGGACCAAAGTGTACACATCCTGCTAAATCCTTCCTAAAGAGTGATGGGGAGTATTCTCCCTAAGACTCCACCTTCGCCCTCTCACATCATGTTCCACCCACTCACCTTACTGGGCAAAGTTGCATCAATCTCCTTGTGCAGGTTCTGCTGAGCGTCGGGGGTGGGGGTGGGGCAATAAATGCATGAGGAAGCAGAGGGTGGTGCTGGTGGTCTCGTAGCCAGCAAAGATGAAGATGATTGTGCCACGAGCTCTGTGTCAGTCAATGCTGAAAGGGAGGAAAGACGACGGAAGTCACACTAGACATTGTAAGTCACGCTGGCCAATGTCAAAGACAACACGGTCCAGATGAAGAGAAGTCCAAACGACATTCCCTGTTAGTGCCCAGAGGGGAAAACGAAGTAATTCAGAATCACATTAGGGCAGTCTGCACTTTTATATCCATCTCATGGAACTAGAAAAAAGAAACCCCCAAAGCCGTGCTGTAGTCCCTTTTCCCAGGGTCGAACTCCATGAACTTTGATAAATGTTGAGAGCTATAGAAAGGCTTCAGGCCCTGTGTTCACGGGTCGCTATGAGCCATGCTCATCTCAAAGGCAACAACAACAACAACATCCTGCCTTCATCACACCACCTCTCCATCAACGCAGCTCAGGAATTTCAGAAGACAACACTTCCATTTAATGTGCAAAGAGTTATTGGCATAATCCTTGAGGAACCTCTCAGTTACAAGAAAATAGTGTCCTTTCCCAAGGCCCTGTCCCTCCTGATAGCATACCCAAATTGTAAGAGACCAAGTGTCACCATTCCTGCCTCGAAGGTTGGAATGTGGCTACTTCCTCCAGGACAGGCTTACTCTTTTGGCAGTCCACGTGATATTCAATATCCTTTGCAAACACCATAATTCAATAGCCTCTATTTTTCTTCTGTCATATTTATTGCCCAACTTTCAGATGCGTAGAAAGCAATTGAAAATACTATGGCTGGAAGCAGGTGTGCCTTAATCTTTAAAGGTGTGCCTTAATCTTTAAACTGATATCCTCGGTCGTTAGCGCTTTAGCACAATAAATACTGCCAAGCTGTTCCTCCAAGAAAAAATTAACTTATTCTAGCTAAAATATAGCACAAAATTTCCAGTGGGTTCAAAATAGTAGGGAGTTGTGCTGCCCGCACAAAGGGAGAGAAATGACCCATGTGACTTACACACAGAAAACCCAGCAGAGGGTCAGCTCTGACCTGAGAGGAAGACTTTTCACCTAAACACACTAAGGGAATCTAAACAGAAAGCATTGAGCTACAGATAATCTCTTGTTATTCAAAGCACAGTCCTCAGACCAGCAGCACCGCAACTATGGGAGATTTTCAGAAAAGCAGAGCCTCACATTGCACTGGAAAACTCCTGAATCCAGATCCGTTTTTTCACATAATCTGCACAGACTCTGTGAACATCATCTAGCTCGACAAACAGACGTGGATGACGCCGTTCAGAGGTATTAAGAATAGAAAATTGGAGGTACAAGTCGTCAGAAAGGATGCTCACAGGACATGAGAACTACGGAGAGGAGAAAGCCGGAGAGTGGGTCGACCCTGTGAGGTGCTGTGTCAGCTGCTGAAAGTCAACTTGACTTTGGTCTTGGATCTTAACAGCTGAACCAATCAATATGAGGTTAATGAATTGCAAATGAACAAACAGGGTTCTTGTAGGAGCTCCTGAAAGCATGATGCCATACGCCAAGGAGAATAAGAACCTGCACCAGAAGGTTCAAATGACGTTACCATGAACATGGGACCCTCACAGACTGTACCCTACGCATTTCTTTATTTATGGTTGTAATATTAAAATAAAATTTAAAAAAAACACAATCCAACCTCAAACTTACTGCCATCAAGTTGAAGTCAATTCATGGCTGACCCTCCCCGGAGATTTTAGAGGCTAGACACCATACAAGGGAAGATTGCCCATCATCCTCCGAAGGAACCACTGGTGGATTCGAACCACCAAAGAGCCACCGTCTTCGCATCAGGCAGTGCAGCTCCCTACAGACTCCACCACCAGAGCTCGCAGCTGTAATAAAGTCCCCTCGGTCTACTGAGTGTGCAAAGACAGTGAGAGGGAACACGGGCTGACGTGTCCCAAGAACGTGTGAGTTTTGATCCCACTCTAAGTGACTGGAGTCAGAGAAGTCCTGCACAGGAAGCTGGTCTGAAAGAAAATGTCTTTCTCCTGCGTAAACACTTATCTAATTCTGGTAACTATAGACAAAGAAAAACAAATTAATACTTCATGAGTTCATATAAATGTAAGCAAATAAAAGAGAAAGAAGTTCTCTGAAGTGAAATGCCAACTCATGAATGTAGGAGGAAGAGTGGGCATAGAAAGCCACTATTCTGTAAACAACATATGAATAATTGCTGCACTCAATAATCGGTGGATGGAGCAACTAGGAAGCCAAAGTGTGAAGACAGACCAGATCACCACACAGTTTCAAAGATTCTTCAAAGTACTTATTGATGACAAACTTCACAGTAGATTAAGCCAGTAAACTTCACCTTAACCAAGAATTTCTACTTGGCGTCACCAAAACTGGGACACTACAGGTTCCTGATGTGAGAACTTGATGTAAAGAAAGATTCTGACCCAGGCGTGCTGGGAGCAGCCTGAAAATCTGCTCGAGAAACAAGCTCCTGGGAGTTAGAATGTGGGGATCCACAGGTAACACTGACTGACTTCTGCGAACAGAATAGTTTGTATACGGTTGCCATCCAATCTTTCAATGGTTACGCCTGCCTGCCTCCGGCTCACTCTTGGCTGTCACTTGGAATTTCTGGATGCATCTCTCCATGTGTTGTTGTTGTTGTTGTTGCTGCTGTTGCTACATGCCGTTGAGTTGGAGTCCACTCATAGCCGACTCTGCAGCAGGCTTTCCGGCTGTATGTCCACTGGAGGAGACTGCCCATCCTTCTCTCATGGAGCAGCTGGGGGATTAGAAGTGCCTGCCTTTAGGTTGGCAGCACAGTTCCTTAGCTCCTAGCCCAGCAGGGCTCCTTGTCTCCCTTGCAGGATGCCCCCCACCCCGTCCTATCCGCCCATCATTAGCCCTGGAGTGGCTCGCTCAGTTACCTTTATGCGAGGTCATTTCTTTGGAATTCTCGGAGTCGATCATCAACTGAAGAAAGTCCACTCTATGCTAAAAGCAGAAAGAGAAATTTCAATGCCGTAAATGCAGTGCTTGACCTCTCTCCAGAGAATTTAGACCGCTGTTGCCCGAGTGACCAGTGCAGAGAGGCAGTCAAACGCATGTCTGGAAGGACACGATGTCCCCCACGGGAGAAATTCAGCCCCTGCGTGTCTCTCATTTGGGAAGTTTGTCTTCCCGCTGGTCGTGGCTTCCTTGGCTTTTAACACTCTAACTTCTTCCTCAAGATTAAACCCCTGAGCTCAATCGTCTTCCCTTAAACAAAGGCCACACAGATTCAATCTTGGCCTTTCCAGAATCCAGCAGTTGCTTTGTATGAGCGTCTCTCCTGACAGGCACCCACAACCCTCGGCCGCACTCCGTTTGCGCAGACCTGCCTCATTCACCTGCCTGTCTCCTTGTCCTGGTCTACGAGTCTCATACAGGCAAAGTGAGAGCATCCACAGTGAAGCGCGTCAAGGGCATTTCACCCAGAGAAAGCCCTGCATTTATTCCAACTGGGAGAGCATTACAATTTGACATGAGTGGTCCTCCTACAGGTCCCCTGAAGGGCCTCCATTGAAGACTAGGTAAAACGCGGGGTCCAGAATTTAAAGGGTTAGTTCCCAGTCAGCGTGTGGTACAATTATACTACTCAGTCCCTCACTCCCTGCTGCTAAGTTGGAATCTAGCGTAGCTGGCCCTCCAGCAGATCGCTGAAGACTGGCAGTCACATGGGAGGAAAATGTCCCTCTTTCTGTCCTAGAGCTGACGGGAGCTTTGAACCACCCAACAGTCGCCACCTTGGGGTGAGCCACACAGCTCCATACCGACTAGGTCATCAGTGTTCCCTTAACTATACTAGTCAATTCAACAATCAAAGGGTAACGGCCTCCTTTTCACCTCAGCATTATTTATGTCGTACACTGTTAATTATCACACCTTTTATTACATTTTAAGCTGAATCGGTGGCCCATTCTTTTTTCCCCTCAAGTCTCCATATTCCCCCTTCTCCATAAAATGTGAAAACCCTTTTGCTCTAAGATCTTCAATCCTCTACAGACCTCTACTGACTTTTCTGTAAAATCCCAGGAAGTATGCAAGTCATACACACACAGTTAAAGATATCAGCAAAAGTGGACACAAACATGTTCACATCGCCACCGCCACATCTTACCTGTTGGTTATCTTTAAGACACCGTTCTTTCATTCTTTTTATAGATGTTATGAAAAAAATTGCAGCATCACTTGGAAAAATGGTGATATTTAATGCTTCAAAAAGAAGAATAAGGAATGGAAAGAGAACTGTAGAGCAAAGAAGAGACCATGGTAACAATGCACCTTTTTCTGTGACAGTCACAACTTGCTCTACCAATCGGAAGAAAGGAAACCAGGGTTTTCAGCGAGGTACCCTCCCCTCCATGACTCCTATGTGGTCTTCCAGGACTGAGACTGAGAACGGTGGTACCATCTTCGTCCCATGGTCACTGCGTTGACCAAAGGCACGTCATTAACTACCCTGGCCTTTTGTCTTTTATAAATTGGACTAGAGTCCCACTGGGTAAACTGGACCATAGTCTACATCTGTAATCAATCATGCTTTGTAGGAATAAGAATTTAAAAATAATACAAACTATGATCAGCAAAGAGAAATCCCACAAATGTATGGTAATTAAGCAACCATCTCCTAAGCTACCATCATGGAACAAATCAGAATTTACTGTGAAATAAATTGAAGCTTAAAACACAACAGACCAAAATTATTGAGATGTTGCTAGCACGAGGATTAGCTAGAAAATGACAGCGTTAAGGGTCTGTTTTATTTTATTATTTTGTGTGTACCATCAAATCAGATCTGACTGTACAGGAGCAGGTTGTCCCTCCTTCTCCAGCAGAGAATCTGGTGGATTTGAACTGCATACCTCTGGGATTGCAGTGCAGCTTCTTGCCACTAGGCCACCAGAGCTCTCTAGGATCTGTTTTAAAAATAAAGATTTCAAGTGCACAACCTAATCTTCTACAATAAAATACTAGAAGAAGAAACAAATCCTCCTTAAAAAGTAGAAGCAAGGCTATAATAAGTATTGGAGGGGGAATAATGAATTAGAGAAAATAATAGAAAAATAAATGAAAACAAAAAAGTTGCCTTTTCAGCGATTGGCAAAACTATTCAAATTGGCAAAACTGTATAAAAAGAGAGAAGAATTTAAGTACATGCATAAAGTATAAGTGATTTCTACCAACAAGAAATTAAAAGGCATGTTAAGAGGTTGTGTTTGTGGGAACTGTTTGCAGACCAGTAATTTATATAATATAGGCAAAATGAACAATTTGACAGAATGGCATAAACCAAACAAAATAATGAATATATAATCTGAATAGTTTTATGAGTTTAAAAATTGCTCAAGAAAAGTTTGGGGCTACAGAAGTTCTATAATGAAGTCTACCAATTTTTTTAAAGAAGTTGCAATGCCAATTATTTACATAAACTTCCAAAATGTAAGAGGGGACATCCTACCTCATTCTATGAAGCATGAAACCAGAATTATCCTTGTATCAATACCAGAAAAACACATGACAACATAAGAAAACTACAGAATTCCACCATTGTGAGCCAAGTTATACGTTAGTTTCTTGTCAGAACAATTAGGACAGACAGGTAGTGCGGGGGCTTGGGGGAATCACAGACGTACTGGAAAGAAAGGGGGAAAAGTCTCTATTCTTAGCTGACATGATCTTGTATATACAAAAGTCCAAAGAATTTCCTTAAAAACATGAATAGAACAAGTAAATAATTTCAGCCACTTTGAAAGATCCAAGATCAATCAACATTGTCAAGTGTATTATCTGCTGGGATCCCTGTAGGGTCGTCAGCAGAGGGAATCAGGCAGTTGTGCTGCCAACCGAAAGGCACGTGGTTCGATTCCACCAGCCCCTCCACAAGGAAAAGATGGGCAATCGCTTCGTGTACAATTCACAGGCTCTTGAAACCCACTGAGAGTCAGCTCTGAGTTGGTTCCAACGCAACAGCAATGAATGTGAGGGTTTTCCCACTAATATAGAAACTCTAGTGGGTAACACGCAGGCTGTTGGACTGCTCACCTAGACAGGATCCATCCTTTTCTCATCGCTCTGAATCCAGTAATTCCACAGGAGGAAAGATGAAGAGTCTTCTGCTGATACAGGCTCGAAACCCAATGCAAACCATGAGTCAGCACTGACACAACCAGAGCGCGTTTTAAGAATCAAATCTATGGGAGACAGATACGTAGACAGACATGCTGGTGTCATTAAGTATGGTCAAGTCTGCGCGCACTCCCAGCTGACCCTCCAGTGGGATTCAGAGGCTGTAACTCACACGGGAGGGGACTGCCTCTCTTTCTCTGGCAGAGGTGATGGATTAGAACCACGTGGTTCTGAGTTGGCAGTGTAGCTCCTTACCGCTGAGCCAGCGGAGATATCCTCCAGCTCAAGATATACATGTGGTTGTTGCTGAATGCCGTCGAGTCAGATCCGACTCAGAGCTCACCCTCCCAAGGATTTTCAGAGACAGCCAATCACCTGGGAGATGACTGCCCGGCTTTCTCCCGCAGAGCAGCTGCTGGATTTGAACTGCTTGCCTCTGGGTTGACAACACAGCGCCTTACCACATGACTAGAATCGGCAGAGGCAGGCATTAGATGAGTGAGTGCAGGATGGGAGGGACTGGGAAATAGGAGGGTGACTGAAATAATAGATTTCTTCTTGAGTTGTTGAAAAGATTCTAAACATGACAGTGGTGGTTGTTGCAAGTATTTTAAAATATTAAAACCTACTGAATTGAACACTTTTTATGTTCACTGTGTGTTCCCTTTTTTATGTTCACTATATGAAATGTGAATTGTATCTGAACTAAACTGCTTTATAAAAAGAAAACAGCTGTGTTCCACATACCTACTGAAAAAATCAATGGGTCCATGAATTTCAATCTTATGAGCTTCCTGACTTTTTTCCAAAGGGTTCTTCTGGGTTGTTGAGGGAATCCACATTGACGCCAACGGCCGTGTTGGTGATCACATCCATGCTGTAGGCCCCAAAGAGGCTAAAGAGAGAAGAAAAAACACACTCAGAGTGGGAGTCCTTCCCCACGCTCTGCCGCACGTTCATCAGACCACCACGTGGACTCATGTGTCCCGGGGGAGACACACGCATCACCTGCTGAACCAGCAGAAGGTCTGTCTGCATCTCAGCCATGCGTGAGTCATTTAACAGGTGACAGTAACACAGTTATCAATGAACTCAGGGTGGTAGGGACGTGACGACGTGTTTGATGCATTTCTGAGCTCCAGGATGCCAGTCAGAGAGGGATTCAGACCGAAGATGAGAGAAACTCCAGCAGGAGTGCTGGGTGTGAAAGACAGCACAGAACAGAGCTGGGAAAGTACAGAGGACCCAACAATGAATTCTTCCGAGCAAGGCCGATGAGGGGGATCTGAGTGGTGGTGGTAGTGGTGGTGGTGGTAGTGGGCACCATCATGTCAACTCCACCTCAGGGTGGCCCTCGACACAGCAGATCCGGACCTTGTCCAGTCCTCCAGCACCCTCAGCACCCCCACTGTGCTCACGCCCACTGCTGAGGTGTCAGTGCATGTCACAAAGGCCTTCCTGTCCTCTCGCTCGCTCGACACCTCTCCCATCCAGGAACTCGCCCCTCCTGCTAACACGGGCAAGGCGTGTGAGACAGTCAGCAGCCTTGCTTCAAAGGTCCGGCATGACCACACTTCTTGGAGCGAGGTTTGTCTTCTTTTGACAGATCGTGGGCTCCGAGTGCTCTCTTCAACATGATGACGTCATGACATCCCCTCTTCTGAGCTTTGCTTCGTCTTCTTGAACTGCCCTTTTACACATTCTGTCCGCTCTCTTATTTCCTCATTGGTTCTTTTGCTTTAGCTTCTCTACATTGGACAAGTTTCAGAGTGTCTTTTCACACCTATTTTGAAATTTTCACTTTTTTTCCTGACTTGAACAGTATTTTGCTTTGTGTGTGTGTGCTATCTTTGACAGCATCGCACAACTCGTCTGAGCTTCAGTCGTTAGTGTCTAATGCATCAAATCTGTCCTGAGATGGTTTTTCAATTCAGATGGGATATACTTAAGATCATAGTTTGGCTCCTGTGGACTTTTTTACTCTCTTCAGTTTCCTTTTGAACTTCCATTTGAGCAATGAATGTTCAGTACTCCGTCAGCTTCAGATTGGTCATTGTTCTGATTTATTATCTTTAACGTTTCCACCATCTCTTTCCACAGCTGTAACAGAATCAGTCTCTATATTCTACCTATCTGTATAGGTCTACGTGTGTAGTTGTCATTTCTGCATTTTTTAATGTATTTGCAATGGATACATCATTGACTGTACAAAACATCCGCTGGGCGATCTTCTGCCTTGTTTCCATTGCCAAGGCCATATTTTCCAATACCAATCCCTATTCTTTCTTTTCAGCCTTTTTATTCCAATCACCAGTTATTAACACATCCTAATTGCATGTTCAGTCAATTTCAGACTCCTCCATAAATTGTTTGTTGTTGTGTTGTTGTGTACCATAGAGTCAGAACAGGAGGGGAATGTCCATCCTTCTGTGGAGGAGCAGGTGGATTTGCATGGAAACCCTTAATTTCTTTAGCGATGGGTGAATAAATTTCAGTACCAGTCATATCAACAGGTCTCCCTGGTGTGCACAAGGATATTATCAGCATTATACTGCAGGATAAATCTTGAAATGTTCTTTTTGACACTTAATATGACACTATTCCTCTTCAATTTGCCCCACCCAGTATATTAGATAACATGATCATTCAATTCAAATGGCCAATGTCAATCCATCTCAGCTGACTAGTGCCTAGGATATCAGTTTTAGTGTGTTCTATTTGATTTGATTTGTGTTTTCCCAGATTCATATTTCAAATACCATAACTCTGTGTTTCAGTTATCAAAGGAAGCTTGCTGCTATTTCTCCTCATGTTGAGTCCTGCCATGTGAGAGACAGGTGAGACCTGCAGGTGAGAGACCTTCCACGGGTGGAAGCTACACTCCATCGATGACATTACTTCATAAGTGAACAGCCTGTGTCTTTGCATGTCTTAGTCTGGAAGTGCCACTGAACCATACATACTCTGGGTGACACAACTTCCAGCAACATGTAAGCTACCACAGTACAGCAAACCAACAGACAAGTTGTACATCAAGTCTCTGTTCCCCATAATCTCCATATGTAACAGACTTGCTGATGTTCTCAGGGAAACCATGAACATTTTTATGTGATTTTAAGTTTTGCATTTGAACTTGCTTGCTTTTGTCAATGCCAAGAAATAAAATCAAATACCTTTCCACTTCTACTGAATAGTTTACATCTCTGCACTCAACATATCATTAATATCAATCATGCTTCTTCTTTGAAAGAAGTCATGCTTTCTCAAATTCCAAGTTAACAATTAAGCAGGCACATTAATCCAGGCTTGTGTCCATGGTGCTTAAGATCATGTTCCCCTGCTGCCCTCCCACTCGGTGTGAGCCACCTTTCTTGAGTAGCCACCACATAGTTTTGTCTGCTTGGTCGCTAGATAACTCTAGTTTGGGAATTTCATCTAAGACAGCCAGAGGGCCTTTGGACACAGCTCAGAGTCCCAGCTACCACTCTGCTACTTACTCTTTCAATGTGACCAGTTCATCTGTCTTTGCTTTCTCTCTCAAATGCTTCACCATCACGTCTCCATGCTGGTTGACGATGGGGAACATCTGAACACAAAATGCACCATCACCCATTATAAACGTGGAGACTTGAGAACCAGAAAGAATCTTTGGGCTGAAAGACTTGCATTCTGCATTTCTATTGCTTCTTTGCTGATGGTAAGATTCTCAATTTCTGTTGCTGAACCCACTCAATTTAATGGCAAGACTAGCCCTTGTGAATAGACCAACACACCCCTTACTAACATAATCTCACTAACAACTACATTCTCGGAGGTGTGTAAGTCAGCCACTTCATATCCCATGCCACAGTATCCCCATCCTGCACCACTCAGCTTGGGCTTATAGGAGCAGCACGCAGCTCCGGCAGAGAACCAGAGACCGGACATGAGACACAGCTGACTTTGGGACTGCTGCCCCACAGAAGCAGAGCTGGAGCCTTTATTCAAGTGTGTTTGCAGATTCAGGGCAGACACCATAATTGGCAGGACTAAGAGCTTCATAACACTGGCCTGAAGGCATAGGGCCAAAGGCTGAAGTGTTGCAGGTACATTCCAGAAGCTGTCCTGAATGAGCTATTGTATTCTGCTGTCAACCTGAAATATATAGCCTTTGACATTCTGTAATAAATACCATAATGGGGTGGGAGGTGGGGCAGCGGCTTAAAATATTTTTTGGAACCTATTATAGTTCTTTCTTCTATAAACGGGTACAGAATGTAAAAACAAAAACAGGTCTCATTTTTATCAGATAGTCATAAATAAAATCCATGGGATTTGATTCTCATGTTTCCTTTTAAAAAAAAAGAAAGAAAGAAAGCACAAAGAACTGACTTTCCAAAGAGGGGAGCAGGGAGGGATAGCTTATCATGTCTCTTCTAGGGCATAAAGACAAAAGGCAGTTATAGAAAAGGCCAGCTGTGCCGTCTGTCCCCGTAAAGGGACTGGACTTTCTGCAGCCCCAGAGTAATTCCCTGAGCCTTGAGTAGACAGACGTCTTTCCTTTTCTGACCTCCTTGAGTTTTCCACTGGTGAAGGATGGAGACAGCAGCATTCTTATTCTCTTCCACTCTTCATCCTTAGCTGCAGAAATTGCTGATTTCATAAATCCCAGCGGACCAAAAACCTGGAATTCAAAGCAAAAGAGATGTGTTGAAAAAAGATCTCTCCATAGCTGTGGATAATTTGTTGAACTCGCATCCTTTCCTTGAGAACTGTCTACCAGGTGGTTGTTGTGTGCCAAAGAGTCGAGACCGACCCATAGCTGACCCTCCAGCAGGTTTTCAGAGGCAGTTAATCACACAGGAGGAGACTGCCCATCCTTCTCCCGTGGAGCAGCTGGTGGCCTCGAACCGCATGCCTTCAGGAGTTCAGCATAGTTTCTTGCTATTAAGCCACCAGAGCTCCCTAGGGAGCAGGACCTAAATTAGATGTTCAATCAATATTTATCCCAAATACTCCCTACAATGATGGAAACCCAGCTACGTTGTGTAATTTGTCAACAAATTTATCTTCCATGGAACAGAAAGAAAAAGACTCAGTAGTACCTTCTTAAGCCTGTGGAAGGATTGCTAGTCTACTTGGTGACCTTGGCTCATTCCAGTTCTGTCTTTACAGATGCCTGAATCAAGGAGCTACAGGGCCACCAGAGAACTAGACAATGACTAGTGATGGTAGAAGAAGTGATGCCGTTGAGCTGTAGTGCTGGAGAAGAGTATTGAATAGACCATGGATTGCTAAGAGAACAAACAGGTTCCACCCAGAGAGGGTTAAACTGGGCTGCTCCTTGGAGGCAAGGATTCTGAAGCTCCATCTGACATACTTTGGACATGTTGCAAGGAGAGACCAGTCCTTGGAGAGGGATGGCGTGCTTGGGAGGGTGGAGGGACAGCACAGGAGAGGAAGGCCCTCGATGAGATGGATTGATAATGTAACTGGCGTAGTGGAGGTAGGAGTGTCAGAGACAATAAGATTGGCACAGGATAGAGCAGGGTTTAGGACTGTTGTTGCTATGAGTCACAGGCGACTCAATGGCACATAACAACAACAGGGGCTAGTCAGTAGGGAGTGATGTTACCAACTCAAAGATGGTTCTTCTCTGAAGGTTCGAAAGCACCATCTGCGCCTCTGGAAAGATGGGCAATCTCCTCCTGTTGTATTTACAGCCTCTGAACAACCAGGGGAGAGTCAGCTATGAGCTGCAATGGGAACAGCCTGAGCAGGAAGGGGCCTGCTGGTGGTTCTCAGGAAGCACAACTGTGCTTAGGGAGCACTTGTGGCTGGGTGGTGGGAACTGTGCTGCTACCCTGCAGCCGAGCCTCCGCCAGTTCAAAGCCACCAGAGACCTAGATTTACAGCCTCAGACACCCAACAGAAGGGGCTGTTGTAAGTGGATTCTAACTTGATGGCAGTTGTTAGTAGTTTCTTCCTTTTTGTATTTTAACATATTTTTTCTTTTTAATAGCACAAGCAAGTTGAAAAACAAATGCCTTGTTAATGGTCTTTTTTTTTACAAAATAAATAAATACCTTAATGCTTAAAAAACCAGGAATCTATGTGTTTTCTGGGGAGAAAAAAAAATCACTCATTACGTGCTCCCTATACATAAAAGGAAAAGAAAGGACATAGTTCTCCTTCGCTGCTTTGGGCTGCTATATTAATAAAAACCTATTTTAAAACTCTCTGCAATATTTTCTTATATGCATAGCTATAATACTCATAATCTTTTAAAAACCTTCTAGCAACTATTAGATTAAAAAAAATTAAACTTCCTCAACTTTATAAAGAGCATTGCAAAAAAAGAACCATACAATAGCCAAAAAAAACTACAATCAACATCAATCTTATAGGAAAGGCTGAAAGCTTTTTTGAAAAATATCGTCAATTAATAAATAATGTCTATGCCTATTCTTATCATTCTTACTTAGAGTCACACCAATTAGACAGGAAAAAGAAACAAAAGACTGGAAAGAGAGAAATGGAATGGTTTCTGTTCCCAGATAACGTTATGACTGACATAATCTCAAGAATACACAAAAAACCAAAATTAGTAAAAGTAACTCTCAAAATTAATGAGTGTGTGTGTTAAGACTTCAGGATAGAAGATCAACCTATCGCATTTTATATACTAACAATGAACTTATGGAAATTGACATTTAGAAAAATATCATTAGTAATCATTCAGTTATAAATAAAAAATCTAGAAACATGAAATGCTTGGTTGCAAATCAAACTGTAGGAGGTATGAACGTTCCCAGAAGTGCTTGGAAGAATGGCCCCGTAATCTGAACCTGAAAAGCTGTTCCTGGGAAATCTGATGGTACCTCGTTCTAGGGCAGCATATGTGAATTTCCCGGTATCAGACAGTCTGCTTGATGACAGCCCATTAGACAGAAATCCGACAAGACATATGTAGTGAAAATGACAAAAATACTGGTGAAAGAGATTAGAGAAAACTTAAATTAATAGAGCTATATACTGTATCCATTAATTCAAAAAATCAACATAGTAAAGATGATTTACTTTTTTCCAAATCGATGCCTAGCTTTAATTAGTTCTTATCAAAATTTCACAAAGGTTTTTCAGACACAGGCAGTTTATTATGTTTAACATGGAAAGCGAAGAACCTAGACTATCGAAAATAATATGAAGTAGGGTTTAGAAGTTGGAAGAATAGCTCTGCAAGATATTAAGATTTGCGAGATAGCTACAGTAATGAGTAGTGTTACTGGAGGACTGGATGCACAGAGCAGTGGCAAAGAAAGACAATGAGAAGCAGATCCACACTGATGCCTCCAGCTGAATTTTTTTCTATGGTGAAAGCGATTCCAGGGAGAAAAGAAGCCCTTCCAGCAAGTGGAATGGAAGCAGCTCAACACCCGGAAGCAAAATCACAAACCTCAACCTAAAGGTCACACCTTACAAAAATATTAACTTGAAGTAAATCACAGTAAGTCACTTTTAAATATAAGTGCAAAACAATACGCTATCTTTTAAAAGGTAGGAGAAGACCGTGGAGGTAAAAGAGGAGAACAAGGGACAGAGAAGGAGGAAGAGGAGGGGGAGGAGAGAGAGGAGGGGAAGGAGGGAGGAGGAAGAGGAGAAGTGAAGAAGAGGAAGAGGAGAGGAAGATGAGAAGACTCTTTAGGACCTTGAGGTAAGTGAAGAGTTTTCCAACTTGACATCAAAAGCATAATCCACAAAAGAAAAAAGTGATAACAGGGCTCATAAAACGATATCCGGAAGTTCACTTTGCTAGAAACTGTGTTAAGATGAAAAGAAAAACAACAGACTGTGTCTATTTAGAATAGCAACAGGAAGCCTCCTGGTGTGGGAGCAGTCCTGTCTCTTGACAGTGTTGGTGGTTACACAGATCTACAAGAGACAAAACTGAGTACAGATGTGCGCACACAAATATACATGTGAGTGTGCATGGCTGAGAAAACCCAAATGCACCTGTGAGTTGAACAAAATCAATGCACTGACTTGTTACCGTGCTGTGGGTACATACGATGCTAACACTGAGGGAAGCAGTGAGAAGCACGTTTCATTCTCATGTTGTTGTTTTCCTAAGTTTTCTGTAAACTCATAATTCCTTCAAATTCAGAAAGTAAACAGCAAATAAAAATGTCAGGGTAACAAGGTACACCCACCTCCGGTTTGTGAAGGTGGAATAGCATTCTTTCACCATCACCGTCTTGATCATGCTCGGATCGGTGACGGCTACCACGGGCTGCCAACCATCGTAAAACCTGCATCAGGAAGCAGACAGATTTATCGTAACAAGCCCAGTCCTACAGCAGCAGCTACTCCTGTCGTTGCTGTTATGGGCCGTTGAGCAGACGGCGACTCAGAGTGACCCTATGAACAAAGATCGGAAGCTTGCCCATCGGGAGCCGTCCTCCCCATGCCCACCACGCTCTTCCTCAGGCACTGGGACAGCCCATCTCAGTGACGGTCAGCCTCTCATTCACTATCTCCTTCTCCAAGTGTAAAGTCTTCTTCCGAGAACAGGTGCTTTCTGGTAACATGCCCAAAGTATGTGAATGAATATTATATTAGCTGATACAGAGAGCGCTTTGGTACCATTAGGGATAGGAAAAAAGAAAAAGAAAAGTAAAAGGTTATAAAGGAATATAGTGAGGAGTGTATAAGTTATTTTTAACTCATTTTCTTTTTACTACTATTGACCCTTATATGTGAAGCTCAGCTCCCGGTCGATGACATCACTGAGTCCACACGATACCACACATGGCACGCAGAACTGAATCTTCCTGGTGAGATGCCCAAATTAGTCTCAGCTTTCTTACCATTGTTGTTGTTGTGTGCCATCAAGTCGCCTGCAACGCATAGTGACCTTGTGTACAATAGCCCTAAACCCTGCTCTGTCCTCATTCATGCCAATCTCATTGTCTCTGACACACTTACACCCATTGTCCCAGTCACTGAATCAATCCATCTCATCGAGGGTCTTCCTCTCTTGCGCTCTACCCTCTCAAGCATGTCGTCCCTCTCCAAGGACTGGTCTTTCCTTGCAACATGTCCAAAGTATATCAGACAAAGCTTCAGAGTCCTTGCCTCCAAGGAGCAGCCTGGCTTCACCCTCTCTAGAATGAACCTTTTTGTTCTCCTAGCAGTCCTTGGTTTATTCAATTCTCTTTTCCAGCACCACAGCTCAAAGGCATCAATTCCCCTTCTTTCATCCCTAGTCATTCATTGTCCAGCTCTCTGATGCAGAGCATATAATTAAAAGACCACGGCCTGGATCAGGCGCACCTTAGTCTCTGGCCTGATGTTGTTGCTCTTTAGTACTCTGGAGAGGTCTCTGACAGCAAAATTTCCCAATGCAATTCATCTCTTGATTTCCTGCCTGCTGGTACCAAGAGTGTTGATTGTGAAGCCAAGCAAACGGAAGCTGTCAACAATCTCAGTCTCTTCACCATCGATCATGACGCTGCCCATCGGCCCAGTGGTGAGAATCTTTGTTTTCTTGATGTTCTTGCCATTAGCATTTTCATCTTTAGGAACGAGCCAAGGGCATGAGATGCAGTGTAAGTTTGGTTCCACTGCCCTGGCATTTTCTTTTCCATTACCAGTCGTATCTGTTTGCTGGGGTAAGACATGGAAGATGCTCTCAGAGTCGCCTAATCTCTCAATACATAGACCCCGATGATCCTGCAACCACGTCTAAGCCTAGGTGAGTCCACTGCTCCTCATGCTGTCCATCTCCAACAATGCTGTTAAGCTCAGGAGGGCTAAGTATCAGCTATTTGTAGTGCGGACCCTCTGATAGAAGTTAGTCGGGTGAAACCTATTAGAACTCATTGCTAAGGCGTCAGACTCGACCCATAGCTGACCCTCCAGCAGGTCGTCAGGGGCTGGAACTTGCGTGGACATTGTCCCTCCTTCTCCTAAGGAACAGCTGGTGCAGTGGTTAAAAGCTTCATTGCAATTGGCAAAACACATGGTTCGAATCCACCAGCTGCTCTGTGGGAGAAGGAGGGACAATCTCCTCCTGTGCAGTTTACTGCCTCTGAAAACGGGCTGGATGGTCAGCCAGCAGTTGGTGCCAACTCGACAGCATATAGCAACATAAGGGTTGAAAGGAGCTCTGATGGTATTATGAACTGTATGTCGAGCTGAAGGGTCAGTGGTTCAAATCCACCAGTTGCTTTGTAGAAGGTAGATGGATGGTCTCCTCCTCGAAGTATTTACATCCTCACCAAGTTGATAGAAGTTTGTTGTGAGTCAGAATTGACTGGACGGCAGTGGTTAAACTAGCCTGAGATTGCCTGTGTGAACACACCCTGCTTCTTTGTGGGAGAACCTTCACTCTTGTAAAGATGACATTCTAGAAAACACGATGAAACTGTTATTCATCACATGAGATCAGTAGGAATCAGCATTTACCTACACACACTTCAGTGGATTTGAAGTGATGCGTTTCCATGCAATTAAAAGAAGACCTAAATAAGAAAGCAATGTGCTGGTAGCAATGCTAAGACGCCTGCCCGTCCATCTGCGGAGGAAGCGACTAGCTGGAACTCTAGGCTTCACTCTCGATGTTTTGTAACCTGGATTATAGTTAGGATGATCGAAAGTCTCTAAGACTTTCACAAGAGATGGTTTATCCTGTGAGGCTCTGGGCTGCCCTTGACCTCCACGCAGCTGCATGCTTTATCACAGAAGTCTATCCACTCAAAGTTTCCACAGTACTCACCCCCAGAGTTTCCCATATTTCTTATAGCAGTGTCTATCAAAATCCCATATACCTGGCAAGGAGAAAGAAAGTAAAATTAGGTTATTTATTTAAATATACTCAACCCAATTTCTCCTGTCCCCATATTCTCCTAAAAATAGATTTGAATCAGAGGTGATAAAGCTTACATTCACTAAGGCTCGAATGGCCTCCCCAAAAGGATGTGATGAATTCCTAACATTTGAGACCTATGTCTATAAACTTGTGTGGAAATAATGGCTCAACAGTGAGTTCAAAGGTCATCGAGATAATGCACGCTCAGGCAATGATTCACTCTGCTATGAATTCTAGAAAGCAATCTCTCCAGGAGTGACGACAAAAAGTCTGCCCGGTATCCATGCTAGACTCAGGAGAGTTGTAATCTAACATGAACAACTAAATGAGCCACTACCCAGTGGCTGCTTGTGTATCCTGCCCCTGCAGTGGGCAGACCCCTGCAGGAAGGACCGACCGCTCGGGGGTCCAGCTGCTTGTCCCACAAGGTGAGCCCCATAAAAGCAATCAGGGCCAAGTGTCTGGGAGTAGAAATGACTCCACGGAGCCCGTCACTGTGTCCCACTAGAAGAGAAGGGATATCCCAAAGTCCTGGGAACCCCAACTGTCATGCAGCACAAAATAAGCAGTGCATGGTTCCAGGCCCTCAAAATGACCAGGACTGTTAGGCCTTCTTAAAAGGAAGCACTTGGCAGGAAGATCTCCTCAGGTGGGAACATCAGGTCTTGTGCCAAATCTCCCAGTGAAGTGGGCTGCCAGGCCGAGGTCAGCACTTCAGCAGTTAGCAAGAGCCGTGTGGGAAATCCAGCCCACAGTGCTAGCAAGAGGAGTCTCAGCTTCTAGAATATTCTAGAAACCTCCTGCTGAGGAGTGGCATTCGGACTGACAGAACTGAGTGTGTACAACCATAAGAAACACAGAGAGCACAGACACTCATGACTCTGTAGGCGAAGAGAGTTCCCACTGAAGGCAGAAGCCTGGGGCCAGGGATCCCGTGCTTCCTCAGAACAGAGTGTGCAGGTCCCTTATCTGTAAAAGGAGTGGCAAGCCGGGTCACTGGATCATCGTCTAGAAACCAGCGCTGGGAGAATCAATGACCGTACCAACCCCCACTCCGTCCTCATCTCCCCCAGCCCCACTGCGGACCCACAAACAGTAAGGACGATTCGTGAAGACGGCTGGTACCAATTCTAGAGTCAATACTTGATTAAGAGTCCCAGACTCTGGGCTCCTGGGAGATTCAAGCTCGCAGATTTTTAGGATCTCGGCTTGTGTTTATTCTGTAAGTAGGTTTTTGCAGGATTTGGGCATTCCCATTCTAGTCGGGGCTCTGAGTAGCACAAACGGTTTTCCCTAGACTGGTTACCATACACGTGGTGATTAGGACATGCCCAGGGCGTCAGAGGAGAGAGGGCTTCACTCCAGAGAGAGAGAGCCCTGAGGGACAGTCCTAGTCCCCAGCACAGTGCGTGTGGGGCTGGGATCGACTCCACGGTGCCACACAGTTCTAGGGAGAAAGGAGAAAAAAACCTTCCATGATAAAAGTGTGCCTTAATCGGATTCAGTTACTCACGCAGAGTTAATGGGAGCCTTTTCATGCTGTGACATTGATGCTCCCCTTCTCTGCATGTTCTACCCCACTTTAGGACCTGTCCTTCTCAGTGTGCCTTCGGAAGGGCCTCGAGCAGCCCCGGGCCTTCAAGTCCACAGCTGAGCCTGCATCTGGAGTCCAGTCCTGCCCTTGCAGTGGGCGGACCCTACAGGAAGGACTGCTCGGGTCCAGCTGCCTGTCCCACAAGGCGAACACCGTAAAAGCAATCAGGACCATGTGTCAGGGCTTAGAAATGACCCCACAGAGCCTGCCGCTGTGTCCCACTAGAAGAGAAGAAACGTCCCAAAGTCCAGGAAACCCCAATGGCACTGTAGTGCAAGATAAGCGACACATTGTCCCAGACTGTTGGAATGACACCTCTTTTCCTACTCTTTGGAAATCAACCATTAGCCCAGAATTGAAAACAAAGCCCTGCTGTCCCTTCAGTTCAGACAATGGCCACTTCCCACTGCCTGCCAGTGGCCTTTCCAGAAAGCCAGTCTCATTTTTTTTCTCCTATGCACCCTATCTCCATACCTTTTCAACCTATATGCAGAACAGATTAACTGGGAGGCTGGGCTCTATGAGGAGAAATGTGGGGTCAAGATTGGTGTACGATTTATCAACAACCTGCGTTATGTGGATGACACAACCCTGCTTGCTGAAACTGAAGAGGACCTGAAGCGCCTGCTGCAGAGGGTCAAGGACTGCAGCCTACAATGTGGATTGAGGCTCAATGTCAAGAAGACAAAGATTCTCACCACTGGACCAATTGGCAGCATCAGAATGGATAGTGAAGAGATTGAGATTATACACAGCTTTAGTTTGCTTGGCTCTGTAGTCAACAGTCTTGGCACCAGCAGCCAGGAAATTAAAAGGCGCATTGCCATGGGAAAGTCTGCTGTTAGGGACCTCTCCAAAGTACTAAAGAGCAATGGTGTCTCTCTGGAGACTAAGGTGCGTCTGATACAGGCTATGGTCTTCGCAATCACTTGTTATGCATCAGAGAGTTGGACAATGACCAAGGAGGATAGAAGGAGAATTGATGCCTTTGAGCTGTGGTGCTGGAGAAGAGTATTGAGAATACCATGGACTGCTAGGAAAACAAACAGATTTGTCCTGGAAAGGGTTAAACCGGGTGGCTCCTTGGAGGCAAGGATTCTGAGGCTCTGTCTAACATACTTTGGACATGTTGTGAGGAGAGACCGGTCCTTGGAGAGGGACATCATGCTTGGGAGGGTAGAGGGACGGTGCTAGAGAGGAACTCTATGAGGTGGATTGATTCAGTGACTGGGATAATTGGGATGGGAGTGTCAGAGACAGTGCGATTGGCACAGGACAGAGCAGAGCTTAGGGCTGTTGAACATAGGGTCGCTATGAGTCGCAAGCGACTCGACGGCACATAACAACAACAACATGCAGCAGCTGGTGGATTCAAACCACCAACATTTCAGTTAATAGATAAAGAGCATACAATATTGCAAGGACCCTTTCCAATACAGGTCCCAAATATTCACTAAGAATCAGACAATCTTATAACATGCAATAAAATAAAAGTGTTTGGGGTCAGTAACTTAGAAAAGGTCTATCAAGTCATAAAAGCACATGGCAGAAAAAAAATTTAAAATATGCAAAAAACACATGGCAGAATGTGAAAAACATATTTTGAAGTCAAAATTCCCTTTGCTGTGAACATGCATCTTTTGATTGTTGGTGTGATATGCTGTGAACTAACCGCCAGAACACCCTGAATATTTACCATTTGAAACACCAAACCCTTTATCGAGCTGCTAGGATCGGGAGCCAAACTCGTGACCCCTGACCCCTGCCAGCTGCACAACGTCCTGTAAACCTCGGGCGTTGCTTGTGGTGTTGTAAGGTGCCACAGATTTCGTTACAATACAATGACCCCATGAACGAGAGGACAAACCCTGCTTAGTCTGGGGCCAGCACAGTCTCTCCTGCACTCAAACCCATGGACTTAATAACAGTTAGTTGGTTGGTTAGTTAGTTATAATCATGTTCATTCACCAGTGGAAACAAATGTCTGACGGAAGTGCAAGATAGTAATAATAACAACAGAAATTCTGTTCAGGGAAGAGAGAGGATGTGAAAGAACTCCCACCCTCTATTACCCACACATTGTTCAGTAAACCAGAAATTGCTCTAGAAAATAATCTATTTTTTTAAACATTTTCTCCAAGTTCTTGCATATGAAGATAACTAAGACTCACAAAATTCAGGTTGAAGAGCACAGACAGATAAACGGGTTCTTCGAATACGGCCGAGAAAATGTAAATATACAAATGCATAAGTCTGAGCAGTACTGCCTCCTTATCAACACTCAGCAGCTTAGCTTCCTTGTCAAGCTTCTCAAAACAGAGCCTCGAATACTACATGCACAGACCCATTACGCTCAGATCCCAACCTAAGTGGACACGCTGTCCAGGGACTCGGACTAAAGGACCCCCGTTCTGCATGTTTTCATCTTCTTACACTGCCGGTCCAAATGGCCTGTCTTCTGGGGAGCATGTTCTGATGCCCACAGAGCAGGTGAGTGGCTCACAGTCTGGTTAAGGACTGCTACTCGGCACTGGCCAGCCAGGGGACCAGGTGCGCATTTTGCAGGTCACAGTTTCAAGTGTGTAATAGAAGAACGTAAAATGATTTGCAGGAATTCTGCCCTCAAGTTGTCATTCCTGTTGGCAGGGAAAGTGCTCTTACCAACAGCCTCTCCCCCGGGTGGTGTGGTCTTCACGTCGGTGCAACAAGGACCCCACTTCTCTTTTCTGCCAAACACCTTGTGCTTGTGCTGTTAAGACCGTAAGGTCAAACCTACTTGTACCTGACCCTCCAGCAGGTTTTCAAAATCAGTGAATTGCACAGGAGGAGATTTCCCATCTTTCTTCCACAAAGCAGCTGGTGGATTCGAACCATGTGCCTTCACATTGGCAGTGCAGCTCCCCTTACCACAAAGCCACTAGCCCTCCCTACTAGACAGTTGGATGTCCCCACGCTCTTTGCTGAGCTCAAGCATGAGTTACAATCACGGAATCCTTACCCTGATAGAGTGCTAGATGCCACCAAGCTGACACCCATGAACAACAGAACCACCTGGCCCTGTCCTGTGACCCTCGTGACCTCCGCATGCTCCAGTCCACCGCTGTGTCCATCCATCCCAGGAAGAGGCTTCCTCTCTTGCTGATCTCCGGCTTTTCCAAGACCTGGTGCCTCCTGACAATACGTGAGGCATACGTTCATCACCTGACTTCCAAAGGGGGCCCCAACTGCACTTCTTCAAAGAGACACTTGTTTGTCCTTTTGGGCAATCCGTAGGATGTTCAGCACTCCGCCAACACCACAACTCAAAGGCATCAATTCTCTGGTCTTCCTTATTCATGGCTCCTCTTTGGTAGGACTATGACCAGAGGTCAGGGACTGTGGTCTCTACACTGCCATCCTGGTTCCTGAGCGCTCTACAGAGGTCCCAGACAGCGGTCCTATGCAATACTCACACAATGGGATACTATCCAGCATTGAAAAACAAGGAACTCATAAAATATTATGAAAAATGGATGACCCTGGAGGACATTATGCTGAGTGAAATATCTCAGTCACAAAAGGTCACTGTGTATTTTGAGTGACTTCCAACCCCGGAAGGAACTCTGGTGGTATAATGCATTACCACCAAGGTCAGTGGTTCAAATCCACCAGCCTCTGCTTGGGAGGAAGCTGGGCAGTCTCCTCCTATTAAGATTCACATCCTCAGAAACCCAGTGGAGGGTCACTAGACGGCAATGGATTTCGGCCCTGGGGCCAATCTTTCAGAGCTGCATCAGATAACGATTTAATCTGATATCACGTGCCCCAGGTAACCCTGATGGCTTAGCTTCCAGCATCACCGCCACCCCAAAGTCAGCCAGTATGACACCCTGACAGGTGGGTGACACTGACAGGGGGGAATGTAAAGGGTATGGAATATGATCCAGCGGCCGGCAGGCCCCTGGCAATCTTTCCATAAATGTCTGTCCAATATGAGCTCCTTTAAATGGACCCGTTCAAACAGCATACTAAGACAAGACAAGTTATAGAGTAACCATGACGTTGCCTAACATTCTCTTTCAGCAAGAAGTTCTGACTGAAAAAATCATTGAAAGGAAGGGAGACCACTGAGGGGTATGTTGTTTGTCATTCTTTTTTTTTTTTATTGTAAATATATTTTTTAAAAAATAGTTGCTATTTCAACATTTTCTTTTTTCTTTCTTGGATTTCCATTCATTCATTGTTGTATATTTTCCTCCTTGCCTACTCCCCCGCCCTGTTCACGTCTCTCTTTGAGAAGAAAAAATAAAATTGTTTTATTGTTATACAATCCCCCCTCCAGTCCACTTTACTATGCAGCTGTTATTCTGGACTCCTGCAATGCAAATAATACCCAATCATATATCCCTTTTAAACAGTTCTCTCCCTCATCTTTGTCCTTCTATCACTTTCTTTTAAATTCTTCTCCCCACACAAACACACACACTACCTGCTGATTAAGTCCGTAAGCTGTGTGGCCTGGATTCTAACTGAGATGGCAGTGTTGTCATGTATGAGGAGTGAAGGAGCTGGGAAGGACCACCAGGGCCCACGTTTCCACATCCTTTCAGGGGCTTTGTGCCCCCACTTCCTGACGTCACCCCTTCTCCACCTGGACTGGGGCTGGCACCCTTCCAGGTCCCTGCCACCTCACCCTGGAGGGCAGCAAGGTGGGGCAGCCTGGGCTTTTTTCCAAGTATGCTGTGCCTGTCTGGTCTCTCCTGAAAGGTCCACGTTCAGCTGCCTGGGCTCACCCTGCCCTGAGGCCCCCACAGCAGCCTACATGAGAAATGGAATACAAAGGCCCTCAACTTGACACCTTCCACTCACACATAACCTTCCCTCAGGCTATTGCCAGAGAAATCCTTCCATAACGCACTTCCCAAAGTGTCCTGGAAGAGAGGAAGAGGAAGGCTCCTCGGAGTGAAGGACAGCAAGACTCCGTCTCCCTTATTTCACTCATGTTGTCAGAGGGGACAGTCCCTGGACACGGACAGCAAGGCTGTTAACGCGAGAGTTGACAGCGTTTAACAGCAGCGACACCCATCACTGTGTCCACCTTCTCTGGAGGAGCAGGGAGAGGAAACCACGGAATCAGAGAGACTGAGCCTCAGTTCCCCGAAGATCCGGACACTGAGAAGCTGTGACTAAATCAAGACTGCTGGGGACACCCGCTTCCTTCCTACCGTCCTGGGGTCTCCAGCCCGGTCTCTGGTGTTTCACCTCCAGTGAGGCCCAGAAGGAGCCCTGATGGTGCAGTTAGATACATACAGTGCTGCTACCTCAAAGTCAGGAGTTCAAATCCACCAGCTGCTTTTCAGCACAGCCTCAGAAACCTGATGGAGGGGGACCACGGGAGGGAGCAACCCGGGGGGAGGGGGGTTTGCTGTTGTTAATGAGCCCTGGAAGAAGCGTTGGTGGTCCAGCATTTGAAACGCCAGCGGTTTGAGCCAGCAGGCACTCCACAGGAGAAGGAGTGGCAGTCCGCCTCCTTGAAGAGGTATCACGTTGGGAACCACACAGAGCATTCTACTCTGTCCCATTGGGTTCTATGAGTCAAGGGCTTCATGCGGTGGGTTGGGGTCGGTGGTGAGCCCGGGAACATCTGAGGAAGTCCCTGCTGCCACCAAGTTGCTGCTGACTCTTGTTTGCAAAGCTGTAAAGTTGCAGGTCGATTCAGACCACAAACGTTCCAGTTGCAACCTAACACATCATGTGCTGGAAAGGTTGATGGCTCAGCCTTGCCAAGAGGCAAAAGGCATCCTGCTTGGTTAAGGAGAGGGTCCGCAAACAAAGAGGAAGACTGGATGGGATGGACTGACAGCGTCAGGACAGATTGAGGGGGTGACACCACACGGGTGCTGTCTGCTTCCGTCGTGAGGCGGGTCCTGATGGGGTGCAGGTAGCTTGTCGACATCTAACTCCACCTCGTGGAGTAGGTTTGAATCTGGGGTAGCTTCTTCGCCCAGCAGTGCCAGGGACTGGTTCTTAGCATGCCCTGTGCTCTCAGCAGGGAATCTCCTCTCCACTCGGAATGCCCAGGCCCTTCCGCTGTCCCCGAGGATGCCACCAACAGTCTCAGGAAACAGAACAGCTTTTTCCTGCTGACTCCCCAGGATTCAGTGAGGAGAAAACCGTGGTCACATAACCTGAGAGGAGGTGAGAAGTCTGGACATTGAAAACCAGAGGCACCACACTCAAGAGCAGTGAGGGCTCCCTGGTGGGCAGCGCCTAGGCGGCCAACACCGTAGTCCCTCCCGGAAGGCAGGCTCGGGAGTGCGACCTGGCCAACAGTTAACTGCATGATGGTGACTACACAGCATGCCTGGTGTGTTTAACTCCTTGGATCCCAGATAACTCTATGAGGTAGACGCTGTTGTTAGACGCCGAGTCAGTCCAGTCCATGGTGACCTTACAGTGAACGGAATGAGATGATGCCCCCCCATCAGGATGACGGGCATGTCCGGACTGTGGTTATGGCTACTGGGTCCGCCCCCCTCAGGAGTTCCCTCGCTTCTGCGGACCCTCTACTTCACCAATAGCCTCCCCAGCAATGGGTTTGAGGCCAGTGTCCAAGGTCAGCAACCCAGAGTCGCATCATCATCACCTTCAGGAGCATTCTCATCCCATTTCTTCAAAGTTGTATGTGTTTACGGTCCTGAAAATATAAGGTATATTCTGTATTCTTCACTCACGCCACAGTTCAAATACCTTGATTTCTGCTGTCTTCCTTTCTCTTTGCCCAGTTTACTTACAAACATGGGGTGAGAAGACCATGACATAAGTAAGATGCACCTTAGTCCTCAAAGTGACATCTTTGCTTTTAAACACTTTAAATAGGTCTGTTACAGATAACGTTTCCTTGTTTCTGTATGTTCTATGCATTTTCCTCCTTTTTTAGTCTGATTTGCGTGAACCTTTATGAAGCTAACTGGTCTTCCATTCCACGACTCGCATTTTGCTTGATGACATCAGTCACAACACCCACGACGTCACCACACTCTTCCCATGTCCTCCGAGTGAGCCTCCTTTCTACTCTTCCTCCTCTCCCACTCTGCCCTGGCTCGGAGGTTTATTGACGGACAAACACTGTCACATGATTAGTGACTCTAAGGGCTGAGTTGATGTGATCGTTTACTTTATTGATCTGTGTATACTTGGTCTGAGGGTTGAGCCACAGCGCTAAGTTTTGCTCCAGGTTCAAAGGGTGACTAAGGTTCATAGTTTGTGCTAGTCCCTCGGTTTCTATCAGAACTGTACACCTGGCTACTTGTATGGTGTTTAATTTTGTTCCACATTTTTTTGCCCCCACTGTCCAGGACCGTCTACCATGATCCTTTAAAAGACCTTCCAGCTTTTCTGATCTCAGTGTCAGAAGAGATTCACGTGGTCAGTGCAGCTTTGTGCTTCCTCGTTCTAAAGATGAAGAAGCCCTGAGAAGTGAAGGAGCCTGCCCCGCACGAGGCAGCTGGTCCGTGCTGGAACGAGGATTCATCCGAGCCGTCAGCCTCCCAGTCAGGGCTCCAAACCACGCACCAGCCGCCCCTTTACAGCGGTATATACAGCAGCCAAACACGAGCAAACACGGGCCTCTTTCCTTGACCTGCTTTCCAAGACATGAAATGAAACTCCTAAGTCTAAAATCTGACTCCGCTAGTCCCACCTGCCCTCCCTCTCCGCTGCCCTCCCTCTCCCCCACCCTCCC
Organism: Elephantulus edwardii; assembly: GCF_000299155.1. NCBI lineage: Eukaryota > Metazoa > Chordata > Mammalia > Macroscelidea > Macroscelididae > Elephantulus > Elephantulus edwardii. The sequence continues at coordinate 3,598,753 of NW_006399830.1, forward strand.
TCTACTCTGCCCTTCTTCTCTGTTTTTTATTCTTTCAGACCTTTTTTTCTTTTCCTGCTCAGATTTTCACTAGAGGGTGTAGACCGTCTGGTGTTAAACTCTTTGGACCCACGTGACTATTGACCATTAGAAAGATGGCTGCTGTGGGCTGAGGTTTACTATCACTCCACAAGACAAACCCAAAACTGACCCTATTACTGCAAGTTAGTTCTGACCGCTAATGACTCCATGCAATACTAAGGAAAAACTGGTGCACAGGGTTCTCCAGGCTGTGATGGTTATGAAAGCAGACTGCCAGGCAGTCTGGCACCGTGGGATGGCTTTGAACCATCAACCTTTAGTTCAAGTGTCATTGTTGTCGAGAGAACCAACTCTTAGCCCTCCACGGGGTTTCTGAGGCTGTACATCGCCCAGAGATTGTCCACTTTCTGCTTGGACCTGCGAGGAGATCAGAACCACCAGGGTAGGGTGGGCTCTGAATTAACAGCTCAACTCCGTACAGACCATGCAGAATGCAAACCGTTTGTACTTTAGAGGACGGCCCAGGGACCTCAGAGTGTCCTGGGCACCCTGGGTCTTGAAGACTCCGTGTGGAGGAAACAAGGGATATACAGTATTTCATCATTTTCCTGTTGTTTTTTGGCTGTTGTGTGCCGTGAGGCTGGAACCGGCTGGTGGCCGACCCTCCGGAGGGTTCACACAGGCGCTCCGTCGCCGGGGAGGAGACTGCGCCTCCTCCTTCTCTGCAGCAGCGCGTGGATTCAAATCACATGGTCATAGTGACCGCGTTTTGTATATACTTTTAAAAACCACTACTGTCAAATCAATGAAAACTCACTGTGACCTTAAAACTGTCCCAAAGGGTTCCGAGTCTGTAAACCTTACAGAAACACACTGCTACATGTTTCTCCCATGGAGCATGCTGGTGGCTTCGAACCACTGACTTTACAGTGAGCAGGAACTTGCTTCACCACAGCACCACAAGGGCAAATATTACATCGATTTCATCGTGTATATTATTCAAATTAGCCTCATCTCTTTCTGTCAACGAAATTGTGGTTTGAGTGAATGTTTACAAAGCAAATCCGTTTTCCATCCACACATATTTTTACCACAGTCACTGCAGCGCCCACGCCGTAATGCTTCCCACTTCTCACTGCAGCCACTGGGAAGTTTTAAATGGCACCCGGGCCAATTATTTCTTTCTGTCTCTGTTGGACACTGTTGGCTACACTTGCAGACTTCCACACTTGCTCGGCCTGTCACTGTCTCCAGGACACAGCCCAGGTTTAAGCTGGCAGATCCAGTCTCCTTTACAAGCAAAGAGAGGGACATTAGCCTTAAAAAATCAACACAGAGAGACAGGGTGTGCAGCTGGCCCCAAGTTGTAAACAGACCTTATATAATATTTGTTCTTTAACCCTGACTTGCATCTCATCCTTCCAAGTGTCCCAAGAGAGGTTCATCACCATCCAACTCAATGATATCACAGATTCTTATCACCTACAGGATGAAGGTCAAAATCACCATAATACAGTCCATAGAAGGCTGCCCTCAGGATGCATGGTTAATGCTTATCCCCGTAGGGAGTTAAAAAAAAATATGTAAGCGTAAATTAAACTGTCAACCCACCTAAGAGGTTAAATTTACTTTTTGGACCTTGTAATATGTTCTAGGAGCTTTGGCGGCCTCATGGGTAAGAAACTGCCCCGCCAACTATAAGGGAGGTGGTTCAAATCCACCAGCTGCTCCACAGGAGAAAGATGGGCAGCCTACCCCTGTGTGACCTCAGCCGCAGAACCCGCTGGAGGGTCAGCTACGATTCCATTCTGACCCCAGGCAATGAGGTGAGTTGAGTTACAAGCGCTCTGCTCAGACCTGTCTTTGTTACCCAGTTACAAAGGCGTCAGCAATCTTGGGGTATTGTCTGCCTGAGTTGCTGGGTTTTCTACTGATAGTGTTTTTATAGTCACTGATTTTAGCCACTTTTTTTATGTTTTAGCTACAGCATGCGATAATTAATATTCATTAGGCAACATCAATAACTTATTTGAAAAAGTAATGAGAAAAAAGGAGGAAATAATTTGACAAGGATTCCACTCCGTTACCAATGCTGTGATCCAATGTGTCATGATTTTACAAAAACTATTATCAAGTGATTCTATTAAATGGTTACAAAATATTAGTCACCTAATAATAAGTCACCAGCTGCAGACCTCGCCCGGGGCCTCTGGAGGACTTAAGCTGTTGATGACTTCATCTTTCTCAGATCAACAATTAACGTCCTTGGTACCAGCGGTCAGCAAATCAGACGTATTGCTTTGGGCAAGTCTGCCATCAGGGACTTCTCCATGACTTCTCCTGACTGCTGGTATGAAGGGTGTTAATTGTGGATTCAAGTAGGATGAAGCTGTTGACAGTTTCAGTCTCCTCTCCATCCAGCATGACGCTGCCTATTGGTCCAGTGGGAAGAATCTTTGTCTTGTTAATATTGAGATACAAGCCATACCGAAGGCTGCGTTCTTTAATCTTCTGCAATGTGCCTCAAGTCCTCCTCACTTTCAGCAAGCTAGGTTGTGGCATCTGTGTAATGCGGTATGGATGAGTCTGCCTCCAATCCTGACGCCACATTCCACTCACAGTGTCCAGCTTCTCAGATAGTTTGTGAACCACACAGATTAACTAGGTATGGATGGAGAATACAGCCCTGATGCACTCCCCTCTCGAGTTTAAACCATGCCGTGCTGCCCTGTTCTGTCTGCACAACAGGCTCCTGGTCCAGTATAAGTTCCGCATGAGCACAATCAAGTGCTCTGGGATTCCCATTCTTCTCAATGTCAGCCACAACCTGTCATGATCCACATGGTCAAATGCCATTACATAATCAATAAAGCACAAATAGACATTCTTCTGGTATTTCTTACTTTCAGCCAGGATCCATCTGACATCAGCAATGATATCCCTGGTGCCACGGCCTCTTCTAAATCTTGCTTGAATTTTTGGCAGTTCCCTATCTATGTACTATCCTAGCCATTTTTCATGATCTTCAGCAGTATTTTGCTTGTATATGATATTAGTGATATTGATCCACAGTTCCACATTCCATTGGATCATCTTTCTTAGGAATGGGAACAAATATGGACCTCTTCCAATCTGTTGGCCAGACAGCCGTCCTCCAAATCTCGTTGCATAGACTGGTGAGTACATCCAAGGCTGAATTTGTTTATTCAAACAAGTCAACTGGTATCCCATCAATTCCTGGGGCCTTATTTTTTTGCCAATGCCTTCAATGCAGCTTCTATTTCCTCCTTCATTACCATTGGCTCTGTTCATATGGTATTTCCTAAAATTTTTCACTGTCAATCAGTTCTTTCTGGTACAGTGATTCTGTGTATTCCCTCCATCTTTTTTTATGCTTTCTGGGTCATTCAATATATTGCCCATAACATCTTTCAATATTGCAACATAAGGCTTAAATCTGTTTTTCCGTTCTCTCAGCTTGAGAAATGCAAAGTGAGTTCTTCCCTTTTCACTCTCCAATTCCAGCTTTCATCACATTTCATTATACTACTTTTCTTTGTCCTCCTGAACTGCCCTTTGAAATCTTCTGTTCATCTCTTTTCCTTTGACATATTTTCCTTTTGATTTGGCCTGTCTACTCTCTGGTGCAATCTTTGGAGTCTCTTCTGACAACCATTTCAATTTTTTCTTTCTCCTCTGTTTCTTTCTTCTCTGTAATGACTTTTTGCTTTCTTCAAGGATGATATCCTTGCTATCATCCCACAACTCATCTGGTCTTCGATTATGGGTGTTTAAAGCCTCAAAGCTATTCTTAAAATGATCTTGAAATTCAAATGGAATTGATTCAAGATCATATCTTGGTTCCTGTGGACTTGTTTTCATTTTCTTTGGCCTCAACGTGAACTTGCATATGAGTAATTGATGATCTGGTCCACAGGATTTGTCACAGAATGTTCTGTGATTAAAGCTGGTCATCACTGTTAAGAACTAAGTACGGTCTGGCTCAGGAGGTAGTCCACGGAACGTGTGACCCGGGAGTCGCTGCCCTGGGCGGCACTGTGAGGTGCTGTCTCCTGGACAGGCTGTGCCTGGAGGACTCCAGACACTGCTGAGCTGACAAATCTTCATGTCTTGAACTTAAACAAACCCGTGAGGTCCCCTTGCAGCTAAATAACAAACTGGCTTAAAAAATAATAGCTTTTCACCCACAAGGACTTTACTCCTTTACAAATATCACCAGGGCAACCAAACACTCAACAATCACTTTAAAACAAAGGTAACAATGTCAGAGGACAGGGAAACTAGACTCACGGAAACAGAACAACTAGAGCAGAATTCTCCTGCATTATGAAAAGTGTAACCAGTATCAGTGAACAACTGGTGTAGAAACTGCTGAATGGGAAATCTAAACATCTGTGTTAAGTCTTCACCTAAAACACTATTTAAAAAGAACTAAAGGAAAGGGAAGAAAGAAATGCACATTAATGTGTTCTGAGTACATGAAGCACTCACTGGAGATTAGAAAATCATTCTAAACATGTATTCTATTTTTATGTAAAGAATTGTAAACACAGGCTGCATTTTTATACTAAGAATATTTCTAGATTTAGCATATGAAAAACCCTACTCCAGGAAGACTGAAGGAAAAATAGAGCCTGGACAGACAGCAAGCTGTGTCAGGTCACTGCCCTTGAATATAAAGAAGTGGCATCGAAATTGGATTTTTGAATTGGGAGAATTTTGATGTAGACCTGGGGGCAGGGAGCAGGGATTTACAGATTACCCTCTCCATTCTACACCAGACAGTAAATCCGAGCCAAGAGAAGCAGAACCAGACGCCTGATAACTTACGCAGCCTCCTGACGTCCAGATGAAATGCAAGAGGGGTGACTGGTTGATAAGAAGTCGTATCTACTAGGGTCGCACAGTTTGATGGGGTGGGGGCAAAGGAAATGGGAAAGATCTGGTGTGAAAAACAATGTGTTTGAATTTTATAAATAAACCAGTATTTTTTTAAAAAGTAGAGACCATATCTACAGAATCAAGTTATGTTAGGGCCCATCAAGTCAGCCCCATCGCATGGCACCTCCCTGCAAAATATGCCAAAACGTTGCCTGGTCCCATATCGTCCCCATGACCGCCTGGAGGCTGGGTCATTGGCTAACTTCATGGCTCTTTTTCAGTACCTAGCCAGGCCTTTCTTCTTAGTCTGTCCTAGGGCGCTCGTCTAAAAATCTGTTCATACACACACACACACACACACACACACACACACACACACCCACCCCTTGGCGGGGAGTTGAACTCTGGACTCCTACATGATATGTGGAGTTCTACCTCTGAACCATCAAGGTCCCCACAGATAACAGAGTTCCCCAAACCCACAGCCATGACATGGAATCGCACCCGTACACACCCTGCAGGCCGAGCAGGACTGCTTCCTGGTTCTCCAGGCCGTGAGCTTTCCTGGGGCTGAGGACTCGGCCCCTCCTGCAGATCTGAGGACTCGCCCTCTCCTTCAGAGCTGCTGACGGCTTCACCCTCGCAGTGCCAACCTCCATCTTCTTTTCTTTCTCTTTTT
>NW_006399830.1:3605832-3611085 GCF_000299155.1 Elephantulus edwardii
AAAAAAAAAATTCTTACCTCCAGGGAACAAACAGGTTCCACATTCTCCAGGACATACCTGTTTGTTTTCCTGACCTCTCCAGCACCACAACTCACAGACATCGACACTTCTTCTATCATCCTTAGTTATTGTCCAGCTTCCTAATGCACAGCAAGTAATTGAGAAGCCAGGGCCTGAATCAGACGCAGCTTAGTCCCAGACTGACATCGCTGCTTTTCAGTACTCTTGAGAGGTACCTGACATCACACTTCCCCAATGCAATTCACCTTTTGATTTCTCTTTTTTCTTTCTTTTTCGTCCCCTTGTTGTATACCTTCGAGTCAGACAAACACACAGGGAAGCCAGGTCGTGGGTCAACTCGAAGTCTGGAAAAAGACAGAAGAGCCTCCTTTAACACATCAGCCCAGTTCTCCCTGCCCAACATCTGGCTGCATCTCGGTGACTCCATCGAGTCCTGGCTTCTCCACTGTTCCATCTGTCTCCACCCACCACTTCGCCATCTGAAAAAAATTCTACTGAGTCTTAAGGCTAAGATAAAGATTTTCATGGGATCACAGGAACAGATAGGAGGTTACTCACGGGCTCTGCCCTTGAATATGGAGAAGAGACATCTGAATTTCATTTTTATAAAGAATTTGGAGAATTTTAATGCACATACCTGGGGGCAGAAAGCAGGGATTTACAGGCTACATGCTCTGCACTGCATCAGACAGTATTCAAGCTAAAAGTAGAAGAACTGGGTGACTTACAACCTATGCAATCTTCCAACCAAAGACAGGGATACGTTTCCATAGCAGGATAATGGCCATCCCTAGACAACCAGGCCCGGATGACTGACACATCGTAAAGACGTTCACTTGAGGCTGGGGCATCAGATCACCGTTACCTAGGGAGAGGTGAGGACTTGAACTTTCCTACTTTCTAACCACTTTCATTTTAGCCCAAGGAAAGAATTCATAAATACATTTTCTTTCCACCATCTGTCCCTAGGCTTTCTCTCATTCCTAAAGGTCCCCCAACTACCTCTCCTCTTTTACTGGCCATGCTGTTTGCAGTGGGTGGTAGAATTTGTGCTTGTCCTGGTGAAATAATATCTTTAAGAGCACTGTCAAAGCCATCTGGGAAGTGTAGTGTACACAGACGGAGGGTGGAATGGGTGGAACAAACCATTAACCCTCTCACTGCTGAGAGCAAGGTTGGAAGGCCAAGTCCAGTCCAAAGCATCTGTAAAGGCCTGCAGTTGTCGTCACCAGAAGCCCTGGAGCGCAGCTCTCCTCTGTCACACGTGGGATGACCATGCATGACAGTCAACTTGATGGTATCTGTCCTCTGTTTTGCATTGGTGTTTACTGCCCAGAGAGGACCTGGAGGGTCCACTGGCAGGCACCGGACACAGAGCCCCTTCCCTCACCGACATCATTGATCTCTTGGTGGGATTTCCAGCTTGGAGCCTGGAACTAGAGCGACAATTTCTCTGAAGAGATGTGTGTAGGTCTGTAAACAAGACAATGAGATTGGAACAAAGACCACATTAGCCACAAAAGCCATTTTCACAAATCCCAAGTGCATGTTTGTATTTCTTTTAGCCCACGTTCCCACCGACATGATCCCACTGCCTGTCAGACTTTACAACCATTTGTTGACTTTTTTGTCCTAGCTATGTACATGCTATAGGGGAGTTGAAATGTCACTGTTGTTGTTGCTGGGTGCCTCGAGTCCGTTCTGACTCCTCGTGACCCCCTGGGTAACGGCAAACCACGCCAGGTCCAGCGGCGTCCTCCCAACACCGGCTGTGCTGAGCCATCTGCAGTGGCCGCGCTGTTGACACATCTTGGTGTTACGCGTCTCGGTGACAGTGCCCTTTGTTACTGGCCCTCTCCTTCACCCAGCATGCTGTCTCAGGGACTGGCCCGTCCTGATAAAAAGCCCCAAGTTTGAGAGACCAAGTCCCGCCATCCTTCTTCAAAGGAGCTTTCTGGCTGCCCTTCTCCCGAGACTGATTGGTGTGTCTGTGGTAGAGCCAATATTCTTGGCCAACAACAGAACTCAAAGGCAGCGTTTCTCCTCTGGTCTTCGTCACGCCTTGCCCGATGTTCACATACACGTTGTCGTTGTTGTTTGCCGTTGGGTCATGGCTGACCCTCCACGGGGTTTTCAGACACTGGAACTTCCCGGGAGACCGTCCGTCTTCCTCCTGCTGAACAGTTGGGGGGTTCAAACTGCCTTCACTTAAATTGCAGGCAGTATTGCAACTGCTTGTCGGTCGCCGTTGTTGCTGGGCACCGTCGAGTCGGTGTGACTCACAGTGACTCGGTGAGCGACCGCGCTGACCCCTTCCCTGTCTTGCACCTCCTGTGACCTCTGTAACACTCAAGCCCGCCGGGGCTGTCACGGCGTAGACCCGTTCCTTCGAGCATCTTCCTCTCTCTCTCTGACCTTTCACAGCATGTCTCCCTCCCAGGACTGATTCCTCCCCAAAACGACGTCCAATGTGTATGAGGTGAAATGTCACTGTCCTTGCTTCTTATGTGGTTGTTGCTGTTGGGTGCTATCAAGTCAAGGACGACTCATAGTGGCCCTCTGGACAACAGACCTTAATCCCGTGCTGCCCCGTGCCGTCCTGAGCGTGGCTGACACATTGAGCCTTTGCTGTTTGAGCCCACCTCGTCGAGGGTCTTCCTTCCGTTCAATGAACCTCCACCTTTCCAAGGAAGAGTGTCTCCTAAGAATATTCCCCTGTATGAGGTGAAGCTTGGCCATTCTTGCCTCCACGGAGCGCTCAGGTTGTATTTCCTCCAAGACGTACCTGTTTGTTCTTTTGACAGTCTATGGGGTGTCCAGTCCTCTTCCCCAATACCACAGCTCAAAAGCACTGACCCTTCCTCCTTACATAACCCCCAGCTCTCAAGTGCATAGCATAGATTCAAAAAGCCCTGGCTTGGCTCAGGTGCACCTTAGTCTTTAAACTGACATCATTGCTCTTTAGGACTTTGAAATTTCCCTTAAAGCACATTTTCCCGAGACTATCCGTCTCCTCGTTTCCTGGTCTGACTGCTGGTACCAAGGGCAGTGGCTACAGAGCCCACCATGAGGAATTCATTGACGAGTCCAGTCTTATCTCCAACTATCATGATAGTGCCTATCGATTGGTGCAGTGGTGAGCATTTTTGTTTTCTTGATGTTGAGATGTAATCTGTATTAAAGGCTGTAGTCTCAAAAGAGAAGAATATCCTCAACAAGGTGGACTGACCCAGTGACAATAACAATGACCTTGAGTATATCAGAGATAAAGAGGACAGTGGAGAATGAAGAAGAACAATATGCGATATTATGGGAATTTGCATTCGGAATGAGACAAGCAGCTCTTAGGATTAAAATGTTGTTATCAGAAAAAAAGAAAACAAAGTCTGCAGTCCTTGATCCTCTGTAGCATGCACCTGAAGTCCCCCTCACTTTCAGCAAGCAAAGTTGTGCCATCTGCGTGACGTAAGTTGTTGATGAAACTTCCTCCAAATTTGCCTTTGACAGGATCCCACAAAATATGTGTCCAAATATGAAACCCTACTTTCTGTGAATGTGACCTTATTTGGAAATAGGGTTTTTTTAAATTCAGAACCTTTTTATTTCTTTTTTTTAATTCAGAATCTTGACATTAAGGTAAACCAGATGGATTCTAAGTCCAATATTTGTTACCCTCAAAGAGAAAAGAGAGAGAGATTTGAAACACAAAAACACAGTAAGGGAATTCATGTGAAAATAGAGGAAGAGGTTACAGATGGGGCTACAAGCCACACACGCCTAAAGCCGCCAGAAGCCGGAGGGGACGAGAGTCTCTGAGGGCCTCAGAGGGACATGGCCCGCTCTACACTTCGGTTTCAGGCCTCCAGAACAGAGAGAGAACATACTCTGTATTTTATAATATTTTAATAAGTGTTAACAATTTTATTTACATTGCTTTACAGAACAGAAGTGTGACAACTAGAAAAAAGTTGGCCTTGAGTATTAACTTACCACCAAATTTGTGGTAAATTGTTATAGCAACATTGAGAAAATAATACACGTGTAATAGCCACACCAGCTGTGATGGAAAAGAGTCTCAAATCAGGTCACCTCGCGGAGGATTTCTGAACTTGCTTAGGAAGTGCATCGTTGGAGCGCTGCCGTGGACAGCTCTCATGAGACAGACAGAAAGAGCCCGTCCATGCAGAGAAAGGTCCAGAAGAGGAGGTGGGCCACAGGTGAAGCAAAGCGTGGCGACGTGAGAGGGCGAGTGTCACCACGCAGGAAGGGGCCCTGTGTTCCCCAAGCAGCGCAGCTCCCACTTCTGACAACGCCTGGCGGCTTTCAGGTGGGATCGCCACGGGACACAGTCCTTTCCTGTACAAGCACTGAAAATCTAGTTAAGAAACCTAAATCAGTGGATTCAATCCATGGTAATTTAGACTGGGAAAACATAATCACTCTGTTGTTAGGGAGACTCATTCTTCATCAAAACCTATTCATTAAGCTTCTTTTTTACCTTACTGTGTTCTTGGTAGTCAAGACACAGCAATGAACGGGATCAATAAAGTCTTCACCTTAGAAGAGCTCACGTTCTGGTGGGAGGAGACAGACGACAGATGGACAGGAGGGAACTCTGACGGCTCACGTGTCCACTGCTCCCCAAAACGGCTGGACACTGGAAGCCCTCCCACAACCCCCACCCCTGCTTCACGGAGGGGTGTCAAACATTATCGGTGCAACTCCGCAGAGAAGGGCCAACTGTATGCTCACTCCCCGCGTCTCCTAAACCCTTCCCTACACATCCTTTCATTTACCTTTTGCTTCAATATAGCAGTTTCTCTGAATTCTGTGAGTCTAAGCAAATTATTGAAAGTGTTCTTGGAGACATGACAGAAGCCAGAGTAATGCCTCATCTTCAGGGTAACACAGTTCAACCCATAACATGAGTCCAACGATAGTGAACAGCCCTGTGCAGCCCCTGAGGTGACCCCTCCTAAGAGACACAGTCTGCTCCAAGCCTTTGCATCTACGCATTTCAAACGGGTCACATGACTGGTGGCAAGTGAAACAGCTTTGCAAATTGAGATTCGTCATTTAAAGACTGTAGTCAAAGGGGAGCTCTGGTGGCCTAGTGGCAAGAAGCTGCACTGCAATCCCAGAGGCGCACGGTTCGAATCCACCAGGTGCTCTGCCGAGGAAGGAGGGGCAATCTCCTCCTGTACCAGTCAGATCTGATTTGACGGTACACAC
>NW_006399830.1:3611210-3644554 GCF_000299155.1 Elephantulus edwardii
GCTGAAAAGGCCGGGATAGAAGCCAGGAACCACCTAGCTCAGCCCAGATCTGAAGTTCTGGAGGAAACAAAGGGTGCCCGGAACAGGTGAAGGAATTCAGAGTGGGAGTCGGGACACCAGGCTTTCTGACCTTCCTCTCCACTCGCTCACCTCACCTTGAGTGAATCACATTCATGTCCCCCGTCTGTCAAATCGGGAGGTTGTGTGAAATGATCTCAGTGTTCTTGTGCTAGGGTTGCATGACCTGACCTCAAAGTTGTAGACATAAAATGCAGAGATAGAGGAGAGGGTTAGGTGATGAGATAAAAAGGAAACTGGGCAATGTCGCAATCCGTTGCTAACACAATCTGATCTGCTCCAATAAAATGCTTTGCTGGCATAATCCTCGTTAAGTGCTAAACAGTGAACTCAGGTGAACAAATAAACCCGAGGGAAGTTCAACTCATAAACCTGAGGGAAGTTCAACTCCTAAGCAGACTATTTCAGGCAGATTGGGAATCTGAACTCGACTCACCTCACAGATACGCTAAGGGACATCTCTAGTACCATCACCAAAAGTTGAGAGTTATCTGACAGTTCTAATGCTTGTGAAGTATGTGCATTGAACTAGCATATGCGAGGCAGTTTTTTCCCAAGCAAAGAAATTATATTTGCCAAAGAGACAGCCTTGAGAAGTGGCTGAACACCACAGGTCATGCCATTAAATCATTGATGGATGTTACCAGAGCCCAATGCTAGGAAGGCCACGTTAGCGATGACACAAAGGTTTTCACACACTTCGTAGGAAGGACATGGAGGCCGCATGTCAGGAAATGGGCCTATAGATATAAAGAGCCCCAAAGTGTAAAGGCAAGAGAAGGCCGGGATAGGAGCCAGGAAAACGTGAAGAGGAGGGACAACGGCAGACACCACTCAGATCTGCCACGCTGGGCCAAGACGACTGAATTAACCCAGCAGGCCTAGGTGGTCCAAATCCTTCACTATCAACCGAGAGACCCAGGCTCCTGGAGGCCACCAGAGAGCCCATCGGAGTGGCGTGAACTGCTGGGGGCTCTGGGAAGACCTGCATCCGCCTTACACCCGGTGAGCTGTAGACAGAGAAGCTAAGGTCAGCTCCGCACACACACACACACCCTCAAAAAACTCCGGGAACCAATTGGAGCGAGCTCCCTGGTTGGCCACATGCTGTACATGGTGCCATGTGCCATTGCTGGAAGAAGTCAGCACTTCCTGGACAATTCCACAGGAAGGACCAACTGGACACCTGCTCCTGGTGACCCCAGGTCCCTCCCTCTCTGCCTTTTGTCATGACTGGTTTTCATCTGTGTCTGTCACCAGAGTCTAACAGTGTTCCTGAGTGTTGTGAGTTCTTCTAGAGAATCTGCAAACCTGGTTCTTGAGGACCACTATCTGCGACACAGAAGAAATGGAAGAGGGATTTGCCGTGAAGGGAGAATAGCTTATCTTTGCAGAGGATACAGTTCAACCCATAACACAAGTATCAAAGACCGAGCTGGGAGGAACCGTGCAGCCACCCAAGTGAGCCCTGGGGTACCAGAGACCAGCTGCTCTTTCAGGCCGAGTGCACCACCAATGTGGTGAGCGGGAGGGCCAAGAAGGGAACTCTACATGGGCAAGAACCAAGACCCACCCAGAGAAGCTTTGCAAATTGAGCACAGCATTTGGTCAAGAACATAGTCACGTGTCTCCTGCACAGAGACTGACTTTTCAATGTGGAGAGAAAGGAATGAGAGCCGGGAAGCAGCTGGATGGGACCAGATGTGAGATTGTGGAGGAAATGCAGAACAACTGGACAGAATCCTCAGAAGGACGACTGTCTCTGCCACTCACTCTCTTGGCCTTAAACAAATCCCTTCCCTGCCCAGGGTCCCCCGACGGCACACAGGCAGGTTGTATGAAATGTTCTCAACGCTCCAGTACTAGGATCCACCAACTGGCTTTAAACTTTAGAAGCTGCTGACCTAGAAGACAGGCTTGGAGGGCTGTGAAGGGCTGAGGGAAACAGCAAGTGGAAAATATTGCTGCGACTCCATGATAACACGTCTGCTGTGTCCTTCCAACTCTGCTTGCATAATCCTCATTGAACATCAAACAATGAACTCAGTTGAACGGATGAACTTAGGGAGTTCAGCTCAGACTCAGCCTCCTTCAGGTCAACCCATCCCAGAAGTATCCTGTCAGGCAGCTCAAGCGCCTGTCACTAAAAGTCAAGGTTTGGTTAAAGAATTTAACTCTCCCAGAAAAAGTGCACTGACCTAGAATCGAAGAGGCAGGTAATCACATATCCAGGCAGTGCATGTGCCCAAGAAAAGGCCGTATTGAAACTGGCTAAAACAACACGGCTCACACCCAATTCATTATCTGGGGACTTTAATAAGTCAGTCCAATGTTGATGAAATTATTTTAGTGACAACAATATCGGGATTTTTCAAATGTGTCCCAGGAAGGAGACAGAGGGCATGGAACATTCTCTTAACACTGACGGGCCAAATGACACTTGTCTTTGCATTTAGTGAAGGTCTTTCAGAGTCCCTGTCTGCTCTGTTAGGAGCAGTGCTCAGTGGCACGAAATGTTACATGCAGAAACGGTTCAACTGGTGTGTGTTTCTGTTGTGCGTGTCCCCAAAACAATAAAATGGAGTTTTATTAAGAAACGTTCTGTATGGATGGATATACATTGTTGGGGTGTGCTGCCACGTGCTGACTCTCCGGCGAGTTTTCAGAGGCTGTCAATGCTCGTTCGCTCTCATCCACCAGCTGCTCTGCATGAGAAGGATGTCCGATCGCCTCCTGTGCAATTAACCGCCTCTGATAACCTGCTGGAAGGTCCGAGGGGCCAGTTCCGACTCGACCATACACAGCAACACCACCACACAGAATGTACTAGATGTCCGCCAGCAGCAAGAGTAAGGAAACAGAGGCTGAAAACAAAGTCAGTGCTGATTATATTTAAGTAAACAAGGTAACAACAGACGATAGTTGAAAAGCAGTGATGAAAGGAAACCAAAATAAAGCAATAGGGGTGAGGAGGGTTGTGTGCTCGTCCAGCAGGTCATGTTCGTGCTGGGTCAGTAAAAAAAAGAGCTGGGAGAGCGTGGGCCAAAGCTGATCTGAGCAGGTGTGGTCTGTCCAAACCCCACAGACCCTGAAAGAACTGGGGCCTTGGCCAATCTCACTTCACTTATCTTAAAAGTGTGATTTAGACCCTACGTGCATTACCATGAGTCTAACAGGTTTTCTGAGTTCTGCAATTCTAGTGAGTCCTTGAATTTGATGGTAGTCTTAGGGACCACCATCTCTGAAACAGGAAGTGAGAGGAGAGAGAACATTCCATGCGAAGAGAATGGTTTCTGGGGGGTTTCTGAGTATACAGTACAACCATAATATGACCATGAAAGGCAGGGCTGCAGGGAGCAGTGCAGCGGCCCAGGAATGTCAGAAGCTAGTCTGACCGGAAACCAGGTGTCACCACCAGGGGCCGTCAGCAGAGTGCAAGAGGGGCAGGCCAGTTCAAAGATGGCAAGACCAAGGCAAGGCCCGGCTCTCATCTGCTTCCTCTAAAACACATGTCTAAACAAGTAGCGTTTGCATGAGGCAGTGAGGGACTCCTAGACACCAAATACCACTGAGACAGCCACTGACGAAAAAGGGAACAGACCCGACCACATGTGGGGTTACAGAGGGGCACCTGGAACAGATCATCAAGAGGAAGCCATCATGGGGAGCTGGACCCCCAGCGTTCCAGTCCATCTCTGCCACTCACACACTTGACCTTGGGCAAGTAAGTCCCTTCCACTTTCAGTGTCACTTCATGGGACATACTCTCAGTGCTGCCGTCCTAGGAGTCCATCAGTCGTCTCAGACCCTGTCGACATGCAGATGGGGTCAGAGGATGGGGGTGGGGCTGATATCAACGGCAAGCAGAAAGAATGTTGCAATTGGATGATAACATGCGCCTGATATTTTCCTATAAATGTGCGTGGCTGGTATAATCCTTGTTGAATATTAAACAATGAACTCAGATGAACAAATGAACCTTAGGAAGTTCAGCTCCTAACCAGCTACATAGGCAGACTGGGAATAGGATCTTAACGCACCCCGGACACATGGGGTAACTCCAGTCCCTGTAACTAGAGATCTGTTTACATTTCATTTCTACCAGAAAATAACGCAGAAGGAGGTGGTACAGGCAGGTCCAGAAACTGCTTTTTCCAAATAAAGGCCCTACAGAATCTGGCCGAGACATCATACCTTCACACTAACTCAATTATCCGGGGACTTTAGTAAAGCCCATCATCGGTGAAGTTACTTTAGCAAAAACATCATGATTCTTCAAATGCTTCCTAGGAAGGATATGGTGGCTGTGTAACCCTGATGGGCCACGAAGTCTCTGTTTTTATGACTTTTCACAACTCCAAAGTCTAGAGATAAGCAAAATTTACTCTTCTAAATGTTAGGGTGACCCTCAAAGTACAGAGGAAAGCTTGGGAAGAGAAGGGGGCAACACAAAATCGAGGCAGGGCCAAAACCAAGGCACTAATTCCCAGCTCAGCTCTACAAGAAAGCAAAGAGAGCTGAAAGATCTAGAAAGACAACCGGTGTCAGGCTAGAGAGAGCCTGCCGAACTGTCATTGGGGAAATTCTTCAAGGTGACATCTCAGAACTAAAAGGCACCCAGACAGAGTTGTGATGCTTTAAACACAAAGAAGGACCAGCCCTTGAGAAAGACAATCTTGGCAAAGGAGAGTCAGTGAAAGAGGTCGCCTGTCGGTGGGATGGACTGACTCACGGCCTGGGTGGATGGTGCAGGCGCAGCGCTGACAAGGTGGACAAGGCAGGGCGGTGGTGGGTCTCGGTCTGCTGTCACTGGGGTTGCGGTGAGTTGGAATTCTCTCCAGAACACCTTCCAACAACAATAACAACATGGAAGCAGTCACCATAAGGTCTCGCATGTTCAAACAAGCCCAAATCCGTTTCTGTGATGTGTCTATACGTTCAGGGAATGTTTTCCTGGCGTCCTGGCTGCTCTCTGAGACACCTCAAAGGCGTAGAATGTTAGGGAGGCATGATTCATTCTTAAACTCAAACCACAGAGGCCTGGGGGACTTTAAATGCTGACGTAATTCACTGATGTTTGCTGTTGCTACTGTTACTAGGTGCTGTCAAGGCGACTAGAGCTCAGAACAACCGTCTGTCCAACAGATCTGAGCTCTGTCCTCTCCTGAACAACTGAGCCCTGTCCTCTTTGTGCCGTCCTCATCATCTGACACACGAGCCCACTACTGCAGTCACTGCATCAACCCCTCTCATCCACGGTCATCCTTTCTTTCACTGACCCTCCACCTGTCTAAGCATGATGTCCTTCTCCAAGAACTAGCCTCTCCTAGCAGCGTGCCCAAAGTATGTTAAAGACAAAGCTTTGCCAACTTTGCCCCCAAGGGCATGCTGACTGTATCTTCTTCAAGATGTGTCTGTTTGTTCCTTTGACAGTCTAAGAGATATTCAGTACTCTCTTCCAACACCACAGCGCAAAGGCATCAATTCTTCTTCTGTCATCCTTAGTCAATGTCCAGTTCTCAGATCAACAGCAATTAACTGAAAGGACCATGACCTGAATCAGGCACACCTTAGTCTTCAAACTGACACCATTGCTCTTCAGCAATTTGGAGAGGTCCCTGATGGAAGACTTGCCCAATACAGCATGTCTTCTGGTCTCCTGACTGCTGGTACCAAAGGTATTTGTAGATCTAAGTAAAATAAAATGATTGACAGCTTCAATCCTCCGGAAGTTGTTGTTACTTTTTGAGTGACCATTATTCGACCATTATTTTATTAAAAGTTGCATCGACGAGGTAGAAGAAAATGTCCTGCCCTCACAGAACTTATATAGAATATATTCTTTTAATAATACTTTTTCAAAAGACAGCTGTCCCAGGTTTGGCCCCCGCCTCATGGCGACGCTGTGCTGCAGAGCGGAGCACAGCTCCTCAGAGCCCTCAGTGGCTGTGGTGACGTGGAAACAGATCCGGAGGGCTTTCCCACAGGCCCCCTGGGCAGATTCTGTGCTCTGGTGCTTCGTGGTAAGGAGCAGGGTGCCAACCCAAAGGTACACGGTTTGCATCCACCAGCTGCTTCACAGGAGAAAGATGGGCAATTTCCTCCCATGTGATTTACGGCCTTTGAACCCCTGCTGGAGGGTCAGCGGTGGGTGGGATCCGACTCTAAGTACACAGCATCCACCTTTAAGTCAGTTGCTGAAAGCGTAACTTTTTCCCACCCGGTGTGTTGTGTGTGAACTGACTCATGGCTGACCCTCCAGTGGTTTTCAGAGGCAGTTAATCACATGGGAAGAGACGGCCCATCCTTCTCTCGTGGAGCAGCTGGTGGCCTCAAACCACGTGTCTTTGGGACTGCAACACAGCTTCTTGTCACTAGGCCACTTACAGAACTAACGGGGTGGGGGTGGGGAGACTAAACGCACTAACATCCAATGAATCCCAGCTCCCAGCGAGCACAGGACACGGCAGGGCCAGGCTTGGGGAAGGCTGGCTCCTCAGCCCCTGGAGAAGCGACGGGTAGACTTGCAGGCCCTCAGAGCAGACCTGTTCTGTTCCACCACCTGTCCTCTTGACCAGGACACTCACTACATTAATCTCAAAAGTCCATTTGCCTTGACCTGAAAACTGAGCTCACTCCAACCTGCTGGGACAGAGTTAAAGGGCCTGACGCCTTTCTCCACACCTGGGACTCAGATTATGTTACAACACAGTGCAGTACTATGTTTAAATTACTAACTGATTTTTTTGTTTTGTCTTTTTCTTTTTATTAATCATTGTTATTGAGCTGAAATTTGTGTAACAAAAAAGGAGTCGTCTTGATGGGAACAACTGAGCAGTGTTCCTTGCACTGCCTGTGACGTGCAGCCCCACCCCTCAGCTCAAAGGGTCAGGTACAGAGCTGAGGGCCCCTTTACCCCTTAGTGCTCCTGGAGCTTGTTTTGAAGCCTGGGTGAATGAGCAGAATGCAGACATGTAGAAATAAAATGAGTCATTTCCCGACTCTTGAATTTCTAAAGCCCTGGTCCAAAAGGTCTACCAAGTTCTCCAACACAGAGATAAGAGATAAAGGGAAAGCCAGAACGGTGTGTGAAGGTGGATGGGAGGAACTGGAACTATAAATAGATACGCAGAGGACACGTCTATAAATAGATTTGTATGTGCTGCAAATACGCCCACCGGTGTTTTTAGATTGACTGTAGAGTCAGTGAAGTTCTCAGGCATAAAGTGGACACACCTTGACCGGACACCTTGAGAGGACGGGACACTGGGCTTGCAGACTTAGGGTCACAGTCTGGAATGTTATGGAGGTCACCTGGCATAGCATAATCCAAATGACAATGGTCTATGAAAAGCTTGTGGGTGGCCATCTAAGATGCCATTACTGGTCTCTCCGTGCAGAGGGAAGCCGGGTGAGGGAAATCAAAGCCTCAGGAACACAATTCACCCAAAGGACTGATGGACCTCACAACTCAGCCTCCATTCCCCCGAGGGCTGAGGGACTGGATGGTGGCCAGCTACCAGCACTGGGCACTGATTGCTCCCCAGGGAGAAGGTCCTGGACTCAGCAGGAGATAGATGCAGAACAGAACACACAATCACAGTAAGGCCTGCTGGCACCTGGGGAAGGCCAGGCCCGGGGCCTTGGACAGGTTTCAGACCTGGACCTGAGCCCACCTCCGGGGATCACTTTTCAAACAGACAGTGAATAAAGTGAATGACAGTTACCAGCAAGGGAAATGCAGTCCTGCTGTACTCAAACACATGAAATCAAAGGGCAGCATTTGCTGAAAAACAAAATTCAGAAGGAAAGAGGGGTGAATGGAAATGGGGACCCAAGGGAGGGAGAGGGAGGAGTGCTTTCACACGTGTAAGAATAAAGTGAAGAAGTGGTTTGCACTCATCTACCCACAGTCGGCTCTGACAGGTTGGCTCTGACGGGCTAGCAATGAGCATGAGTTTTGAGTCTGACTCACCTAAACGTTGACAGTTGGAACCCACCCACCAGCACTGCGGAAGAAAGGCCTGACCATCTGCTTCCATGAAGACTGTTGTGTTCTCACATGCCATCAAGTCCATGCCAGCTCACAGAGACCCTTCAGGATAGAACGGAACTGCCCCTAAGGTTTCCAAGTCTGTGGCCTTAAAAATAAAAAAAATAAAATAAATACTACGCTTGTAGTAAAAGTTTATGGAGTAAATTGTTTTCCCATTCAATCAATCACTTGTGCAGACTTTAATCTGTGACTTTGATGACAGTCCTCACGTTCCAACAGCACTCTCCCCACTTCACCCCTATGGTGCTCGTTCCCACTCAGCCTTCTTTCTTATCCCTTCCTGCCTTCAGAGCCTTACCCCTGGGCAAATTCTGCCTGTTTGACCCTTGTACAATTGCTTATTGAAAGGTTGGTGGTTTGAAGTCACTCCTTAAGAGAAAGACTCTGCAGGTTTATGAAAGGCCACCTGGAAGCTGGGCAACATTCCACGCTGACACCCCTCTTGGGAGACATTGCAATCAGCCTGGTGTCAGATGGCTACAGCCAATCAGAAGAGAGCACGACCACCAGCCACATCCTACCTAAACGTCAGCTATGACACAACCCACCTGAGGGTCCTAAGTAGCTCCTTACAAGGGAATGGGCAGAGGGTCTCCATTTAGTGTCCTCTACAAAGAGCTGACCACCGAACAGAGAGAGCTGACCACAGAACAGATCGACTTACCACCCACCCCCGAACATTAAACCTTTGTTTTAGCTTCCCAGGTGACAGGCATGACTTCCCATCCCCACTGCCTCCCTCCGGCCTGGGGCTGTGGAACTTGTCCAGAGCTGATAATAAATTCCTTTGTATTACTTCATCTGGTTCTCCCTGGCCTTTTTTACCTCACAGTTTACATAAAAACTTCTAGTCTTGGAACCCAATGGGTTGGGGCCATTTCTACTGGTCTTACAGCATCACTACCTGAGAATCAGTTCGAGGGCTGGGCGTTGGACTTGGTTCTCAGTAAACTGCAAAGGAATGTCAGTCTAAAGCCAGGGTGTGCCTGGCCCAAGCCATGGCATTCGTCACAGCTTCTGGTGTGTGTCAAAGTCGGACATCAAATAAGAAAGGCTGAAGGACAGATGCCTTTGAATTGTGGTGTTGATGAGGAGTACTGACAGACAGACAGACAGACAAAAGGAGAACTGTCGTGGAGAAAGCTCAGCCAGGGTGCTCCTCAGAGGCAAAGATGGTGGACCTTGGTCTCACATGCTTTGGGCCTGTTGTCAGGAGGACCCAGTCCTCGGAAACTGACATCATGTTTGGGAAGGTGGAGGGTCAGTGAGAGAGAGGAAGCCCCTCTAGGAAATGGACTGACCACAACAATGGGCTTGAGAAGCCTGGGGTCTGAGGAAGGCACAGGACAGGCAACCACTATTCACAGGGCCCCTGGGTGGCACCTAACACCATCCCCCTGTATTCATCTTGAAGCCGAGGGCAGGGTGGACTTACAGGTTGTCTCTGAGTGTTCAAAGTAAGGAGTTCAGGGTGGGGGAGTTAGAGATTGTCCCTTAGGGACATACTAGGAATGGTTGTAATTTAGAGATTGTCCCTGGAGCTCATTGCCCTGACTCTGCAAACCTTCGTGCTTACGTGCAAGGTGAGTTGGTGTCACTACCTTCATTCACACCCCACGTGTTCCCGAGAGTCGACTGCCTCACTCAGGATCAATGGGAAGTTTCTCAGCACCTGGTTAGGAGTCATGCACTGAGACCTCTTCTTGTCCACCTGCTGCCCGCCCTGTGGACAGCTTCCTGCAGCAAGTGGGGCAACTGTGACATCACAGGACGAGGGTCAGCCAGCCCAGGATGGTGGTGAGTAGAGCAGGCTGGAAGGGCAGCTGTGGCCATGATGCTGCCCCACCCTGCCCGTGGGGGACGGGCTCCATGCCTCCGTGACAGGCCAGGAGGGCTGAGGACATGCAGTCCTGGTCTCCCCGGGAGCAGTGGGCTCGCTGGTGAGAGGGAGGATTACACTAACAGTGGCAGAGCGGTTGCAGTGGGAGTGGCGGGGGGCTGGAATGTGCACTCACAGTTTCTGGTGGCCAGTCTTCTTAATTAGACAGCCAGGCCATTCTCTGTGTCGTATCTGGGTGGGCTCAAACTCCTAGCTTCTGGGTGAACAGCTGAGCCCGTGACGTTCTGCACCACACTGGCCTAGTGGGACGGATTTGCACTGCCAACCGTAAGGCTTGTGTTTGAATCCACCAGGAGTTCCACAGGGTGATGGGCCCCACACGCGCACGCGCGCGCACACACACACACACACACACACACACACACACACAGCAATGCTGTGTGATGCCTCTGGAAAACGTCAGGAAGGTCAACTATGAGCCCGTTCCGACTCTCTAGTACATAAACTGTACTGAAAAACAAAAACACAGCATCAAGTGGGAGTCAATTCATAGCTGACCCTGCAGCAGGTTTTCCACGGTCGTAAATCACATGGGAGGAAACTGTCCATCTTTCTCCCGCGAAGAAGCCATGAGGGGCACAACTTCCTGCTCACTGTGGCACGAGGTCAGGGCGCCTTTAAAAACAAGCAGACGCAAAACAAGGCTGGTATTGATCTGTTGACAAGAATGTTGAGACCAGAGGCTTGAAGGAACTCCTGTGCCCCCTACGGGCAGTGGTCTGGAATTCACCCATCCAAGGTTCTTGGCCACCTTGTATAGATCATAAAAAGCCCAGCCCGTTGCAGGGGAGTTATTTGACCCACAGGACCCTCCATCAGGTTCCAAGGCTGTTAATCTTGATGAGAGGAGACTGCCCATCTTTCCCCCATGGATTCGAACCGTCCACCTTGTCGTTAGCAGCTTGACACATGACACGCTACAGCAGCACATGCAATACCTCGTCACCCATGACAACATGGGTCGGGTGGGAACGGAGGGGGCCCTGGGAGATGTGTCTTGCCTTCTCCGTTACCCCATCTGGGGGTAGATTTGACCTCCTGTCCCAAGGTTGACCCAAGCCACAGGACAAGCGTGCAGTGGGGCACGGCCACCCCAGGACACTCTCGGGAAGGAATGTCCGGTCATTCTCCTGCTCCACCCACCTCCTCTCAGCTGCCGATCAATCCACAGCGAGAGTGAGCGCATTTCTATTCAGCCCACAAAGGTTGTCCTGATGAGAAACAGGCCACAGAGCCCAAGAGAAAGAGAGATTAAACGGGGTACTGATTTTCTCCCTCTGCCAAGAACACCGTCAAGGAATTCCATCACCACCAGCTGAAGCCTGGGGTTATCTGTCTTGGTTTTAATACGGTCAGTGGGTTTCCTGTCAAGCAACAGACACTGAAGACCCAGCCTTGAACACGATAGGCTTGTTTGGTGCCATGAATGACCCAGTGCAACTCTGTGGCTGCAGAGACAGTCTCTGTGAGTCCTGGAGGGCATCTCGGGGCGCTGGGGGCAGCTGGGTGGGGAGCTGGGCGGCTAATCCAGAGTAGCACCCTCTAGTGGTTCCACTCCAGCGGTGGGCGAGCTCCTGCCCGGCGGTGCCCAGTGCCCAGCCGCTGAAGGCCGCTGGAGGCTCAGCCAGGCGTCAGCTCCCACTCCGCGACCATGACTGCTCCGTCTGATGGAGTGTTTCTGAGTCAGAATCGACGCCACAGCAACTGACAGTGTGCTCATGGGTTAGCCCAAAATGGACTAATTTAAAGAAATTAAATCGGAACTCTCCCGTGTCCATACGAGCGCATGACTTCTTTCTATTCGGTGGCATTTGAGAAGTGACCTTCGAGTTTATTTTGTCACCAAGTCACCTGCAGTACCCAGAAGGTGTGCTCTGCTTCTGTGATGAGCACACCTCCAGGGCAGACGGGACCTGACAGGACACCTCACTCCTGATGCCCAGGGCTCCACCGAGCTCTCCAGGTGACCTTCTGCCTCATCTGACACTTACTTATCAAAAGGCAACCGCGTGGTTCTCATTTCCTAGTTCCAGAAGGAGAGTCCGCACCTCCTAACAGCCCCTAATGCTCACAGCACCTCCAGATGTCAGCATTCTAGTCTGTACAGGTGTCCTTAGGGCGCCACTGAAAAGGGTGCCACACGAGCGTCTGAGAGTGCACCCCTTAGTCTTCACGTCAACCCCATGGTTCAGCTTCCGGCCAAACAGAAGACAGGCCTGGAAGGTGAGGACTAAGGTGCACCTGGGCCAAGTCAGGGCATGTCCAAGTGCTTCTGGGTGTGTAAAAGCTGGACAGGGAATAAGGAAGCCCAAAGGCTAAGTGAGGCCGTCACACTGTGAGGTTTTTACACTGCGGTGTTGGTGGGAGTGTTGACTAGATCCCAGGGAACAAAGGAGCACCTCTGTCCTGGCAGAAATAAAGCCAGAAGGCTCCTTAGCAGCGAGGAGAGTGGGTCTTCTCGAGGGCTTCAAGATGCTGTCAGGAAGGGCCAGTCCTGACATAATGCTTGGACAAGCAGAGGGTCAGGCAAAATGAAGACTTTCAACAAAACGGACATGCACAGTGACTGTAACAGTGACCGTAACAGTGGGCGGAGGTGGAGCTGAGATCGTGAGAGCTGTGCAGAATCAGGCGAGGTGAGTCCTGTTGTCAGTCAAAGCTGATATCGTCAGGAGATGACACACTCGGACACATCATGTGACATGTCATTGGCTGCAATCCCGCAATGTAACGGCGCTCTTCCCACTTCCTCCCTATATGTCTTGCTTCCACTCATCCTTTTTCCTGGTCCTTTCTGCCTTCTGAGCTTCTACCCTGGGCAAATGTTGCCCTTTTGCTCTTGTGGGGCTCACTGTTCTGAGGAGTGCCTCTCCGTTGTGGCTGGTCACTTTGCAGGCCTGCCTGCTGCTCGGATGAAAGCTGACCCATGGCAGTGAGCTCAGCTGCACACTTGAGAGGTGACGTGGGGCTGTTGTTCCAGGGTCCCACCTGCCTCTGCAGACCAGTAGTGATGCTGGTCTTTTTTTCGTGATTTTGAGCTTTATTCAATGTGTGTGTCTCTCTCTCAGGGACCCTCTACTGGGAGGCTCGCAGAGCAGAGAGCCACACTTCATCGTCAGGTCGCATCATCACCTGCACGTGTCCTGAGACCCGTCCGCAGTGCCATGGACTTCAGCTCTTCCTCTGGCCGCGGTGACAAGCACCAGCAGGTCAGAGAGAAAGCCCGAGTTCCCACGCAAGGCCAAGGTCCTGGGAAGACCACAGCAGCCACAAAGCCGACGCTATGCCAAGCAAAATCCCAGCTGAGTTTAAGCCACTCTGAAAGCAACTGCTAACTGAAAGGTGTGCAGTTCGAATCCACCACCGCAGGACAGGCGTGTGGCCGTCCACTCCTGTGAAGACGTTCAGCTTTGGACGCACCCTGGAGTAGCTCTGCTCTGTCCGCCAGGGCCATGTGAGTCGCAGGCAACAATACAGCACTGGGTTCGGCTTTGATACTAAAAAAGAAGTATTTCCCTAGATGTAAATGACACGTCCATAAAAATGGCTATGTAGTAATAATAAAAATAAAATATTTTTTTTTCCTTCAACAAGGCCAATTTCCTTCCCAGTCCCCTCTTGCGGCACACCACATTTCAGATGCTGCGGACCCAAAAGACAAAGAACATAAATATTTCTCTCCTGCCGCATTCCGAGCTCTCTCTGCACCAATTCTCTCCTGTTTCCCCCTCAGCCCCTCTCTTCTCTCTGCCCTGAACAGCTTCTGCTCCATAATTAGTCCGCTCTGATAATTCTTTTATCTGTAGGTTTTATTTCTAAAATATTCACTGCTGTGGCTGCCACATAATGCCTGAATTCCCAATTCACTGATCACCGTTTTTACAATTGTACCGTATTCATAATCGCTTCTATCTCAGTAATATGCCTTTTCTTCTTCTCTCCGTCTCTCTTTTTTTTTTTCTGAGGAACAAAAAGTCTTTTTCAGGCATTTCATATCTCTGTGAGGTAGTTAGGGGAGGAAAGGAGATTTTGCAGATGAAACCATAGTCAGAACACAATCTGCAACAGGCTGGTCACAGGGGGGGCAGATCCAAGCGTCCGAACAATCCCAGCTCTGAACTCCATCAAAGGTCTCCTTGGTCCTTAAGTGTTGGACAGCTAATGAGCGAGTCAGTGGTTCAAACCTACACGCCTCTGGGTAGGAGAAAAATGAAGCAGTCTGCTTCCAAAACCAGGTATCGCCTCAAAAACCCTGTGACGAAGTTCTCCTCTAGGAAGAAGTCCCTTCTAGGAAGAACTCCTGCAGGGTCGCTAGCAGTTGACTTCAACTTGGTGGTAGAGGGATTGTAGGGGTTTGTACTCTACATCCAAGAAAAGTATCTCTCAAGTTATGAGTTCATTTTATGCAGAGACCCCTTCCCTCCCCTGCACATCAGATTCCCACTCTCTCCATACTTGGAAAGCTTCCTGGTTGGTGCAGTTTGCATTCAACTGTTACCCTAAAGGCTGATGGTTCAAACCTCCCCAGGGCTGCTGCAGAGGAAGACTTGGCAATCAGCAACGGCCAAGAACACCCTGTGGGCCAGCGTGGGTCAGTCAACACGCTGACCAATGAATCAGGGACGCACTCATTCCTTAAAGAATCAGCCAGGCCAGGTCACAAGAGCACAGGTGTGCAAGCATGGAGCCTAGCAGGCAGAGGAAGCAGGACAGAAGGATTAATGGACGTGAGAATCACAGGGAGGGAGTGGGGAAAGGACAATGACAGTGTGAGTGTTGTCATTAACGTCATAAAACAAAATGTCTGTGAATGGCTGAACCAAAAGTAGATGTACTTCATAAACATTCACTCATCATAATAAAGAGAGAGAGAGAGAGAGAGAGAGAAAACCCTGTGGAACAGTCGTATTGTGACACAGAGAGTCGGCGATCAATTCAACCCAGCAGTGAGCACCCGGCTTGGAGACCCTCGGTCGCCCTGGTCCACAGGTGACGGGTGAGCCAGACTGGACCTACCTCTTGTCCGAGGCTGAATGCAAGGCCTGCTACATCTTCCCACCTTAACACGAGACTCTTACTGATAGAGGGGGTGGAAAACAGCCAAAAATGGAAATACAGAGTCTGAATAATTGCCCTCAAGCTGACATGCACAGCCACCCGGGAGTGTCCTGGCTGGACCGTGACCCCTGGGCTGTCGGCGGCTGGTTTTTCAGAAGCAGAGCTCTAGGCATTTCTTCCAAGGTGCTGCTAGGTGTACTTGAACCTTCAGTCTTCAAGTCGGCAGCACGTTCACTGTTTTTAGCATCAAGGCACTCAATGAGATGCCCGTTGAGTGAGTAAATGGACCGACAGGGGAAGGAAGAGGGAAAGAAATGAAGAAATGTGGAGACCCCCTGTGTGTTCCACGTGACAGAATGCCGCGTGGGAGCTGCTGTGTCGGCCTCTGCAACAGGCCCACTGCCCTGAGGGGCGTCCTTTGCTCTCAGACCCCCCACTTTACCCAGCATGCTGCCTTTCTCCGAGGCCGGGGCCCTCATGATCACGTCATAGGGTGTGAGATGGAGTCCCCACGCCGCACCTCCAGGGAGGGTCCTGGTTCTCCCGGAAGTTTGTGGTCACTCCAGATTCTTCGCCAACATCATCATTCTCAGGCTTCCGTTCTCCCATATCTTCCTTATTCATTGTCCAGCTTTTCCCACAAACATGAAGCCACAGAAAAGACCACAGCTTGAGTCAGACACACCGTAGCCATTAAGAAAATTTTTTTTTTCAAATTTCTTTTTTGAGAACGCCCTTCAAGGGTTGTCCGAGCCCCCGACCAGCCCCTCTGGAGCCAGATCACCACGCCTTTCTATTGCAATGCTTTCCGAAGGCTGAGTCAAATCCAGGACAAGGGATGTGCTCAGAAATTCTCTTCTCAGTAAAGACACGCATGAGCACACGTGCCCGACCTGACCTGACTTCTGGACGATGACACACGTGTGTCCACCTCCTATTCCTTCCGGCATCCATCACCCTCAACACCCAACCCTCTTTGCGTGACTTAAACTGACAAGAGCTGAGCAGGGTCTTCCTTGTCTCAGGACAGAAACCACTCGCTGTCACAATGACTGCTCCCACCTAACGCAAATCATCACCCTTCCGTGCCCTGAAAGCAGCTCTTCCTGACCTCGTGGGCAGGTGTCTTGAACAAACAAGAATTCAGAGCCAAGGTGGTGGCAGGGCCGGGCACACCCGGAGCCCTGGCCAAACCAGTGCGGTGACCCAGGAGGGGACAGACAGGTGGGGGCATCAGGCTCTGGGACGTGGAGGAAGCCTCCTCCCACCTGCCTCCACTCCGCTTCCTTTCCCGGCTCCTGTAAAGACTGTGCTCCGGTTACTCAACATTTTACCATCTTCAAAACTCTCCCTTCCCACGCCCCTGCTCTCTAGGCTAATCTGCCCCGCCAGGGCGGGACTCACTGTGTCAAGCAGGAATGTGACTGAGCTGTCTCTGGGTTGTAGATAGAGTCCCAGAAAAGCCTGTGTCCCCAAGCAACAGCTCACATAGAAAAGTCACATGTGGATTGTGACCGCTGACAACCACTAACTCGAGAAAGCCTACAAAGGAGTGGAGCTCGCCCCACCCTGCTGGGGGCAGGGGTCTCCCACCCTGCTGGGGACGGGGGTCCTCGAGGGAGAGGAGCTCGCCCTGCCCTGCTGGGGACGGGGGTCCTCAAACTGGTTCTGGCTCATAGCAAAGCTGCAGGACCTGGGGGACTGCTCTGTGGGGTCCCCCAGGCAGATGTCCTTCCTGGAACACAGCCTCATATCTCTCCTCATGGGATCCTTACTTTGAGGAAAATACTCTAACTGGTTGCTGTCATGAAGGAAGCGGCCCATAGCTGTCCCTGTAACAGGTTTTCACACCGGAGATGCTGTCTTTCTCCCGTACAGCTGCTGGTGGGCCCGAACCACTGGATGCACCAGCTTTGGGTCAGCAGCGGAATGCCCTACGGGTCACACTGTCCGGGCTCCCTCATGGGGGCCTCAGTATTCGCCATACTGACATGCTGTGGACCGACTGTCAGGACAAGCTGTTCTGCCTTGGAAGACAGGCATACAGCCAGAATGCCCCTTAGAAGTGTGGGTGTGGAACCTCCATCTCACATACTCTGGTGATGTGACCAGGAGGGGCCGGTCCCCAGAGCAGGACATCATGGTAAAGCAGATGGTCAGCGATAAGTCAGTGAACGGAAAACAGAGGAAGGTCCTCGAAGAGATGGGTGGACCGAGGGACTGCAAAGTGGACCAGGCACAGTGATGAGTGTGAGGACAGGGTGGGGGGGCTGCCGCGGCTGACTGTACGTGGGTCCCCGTGAGGAGCTGACTCTGGGCACCTCGGGGCACTTCTAGACGTGTGAGCATCTGCTCAGTCCTCACTGCGATGCTGTTCGGCAGCAGTGACTATTATCAAGCGGGTGTCCCCAGGTCAGAGCCGGCCACCCCGTATCACAGAATGGATCAGCCCCGTGGGGATTCCTACACTGTGATCTTTACAAGACCGGACAACAGGCCTTCCTTCTGCAGGCTGTCCAGTTAACCACTCAACCACTGTGCCACCAGCTCTCCGGACACGCGGTCGATTCGTCCCAGCAGCTCTGGGCTCCAGCACTTCCCAGGCTGGGCAAGTCCAGGGTTCAGTACCGGAAAGGCCATGATTACGGACAAACCAAAACAAGAGCACCTGTCATCGTGTCACCTCCAAATCACGGGAGCTCCCCGTGTGGGACAGAGAGAACTGGCCACGGGGTCTCCAGGCTGCAAAGCCTCGTGGAATTCGTCTGTCATTGTCAGGTGCCATCAGGTCTACTAGGACCCAAAGTGACCCCATAAACAACAGATCTAAACCTGTTCTGTCCTTCTCCAGCCTCACGACGTCTGTCCTGCTCAAGCCTCACGACATCTGTGTGTCTGTCCTGCCCCATTCTCACAACATCTGTCCTGCTCAAGCCCATCATGGTACTTAGCTACAGTGTCAATCCACCTCATCGAGAGTCCTTTCTCACTTCCGCTGACCACCCACCTTTTCCGCACGATTTCTCTAAAGTCTGGTTCCTGCTGAGAACATGCCCCAGGTCAGGGAGCGGACGTTTAGGAGCACTCTGGTTCTGATTATGGAGGTAGACCGCCACGTTTCCCCGTCTGGAGAAGCAGTTGGTGGGTTCAGAGGCCTGACCTTTCAGTTAACAGCTGAACTGTCTGACTACTGCCCCACCAGCTCCTGCGGGGCACCTCAGGAGTTCTGTTTCTGAAGGGAAGCCCCAGTGTCCTCCAAAGGCCGCCCACGGGTGATTTCCTGAGTGTGCCGCCCGGAGCCCTCATATCTGGCCCCACTAGCCGGGTGCCTCCTGCAATTCCACAGCATCGGTGCTTTATTTTCCAGCGGAAATGAAAATGTTCATCGTTATCAGCACATCATTTAACAATCGCCTGGCGCCTGACAAAGTTGATTTATGACTCCAGCCAGATGGAGCACCCACCCATTCCCTCAGTTCCCAAGTGGAGACGCTCAGGGAGTCAGGGAGGGGAGGCAGGCAGTGGGGGGAGAGGGCCCGTGTGCAGACACCACGTGTGGATGGCAGGCGCCACGCTGAGGGGCCCCTGCCCCTCTTTGGTTTTGGAGACCTTCACTCTGCCCTTGTCTCTGCTGGCCTGTAGCCCGTCCTGGAGCTTTGTCCACACCCGCAGAGATGTGGACATGCCAGGAGCTCCTGTCCCCGACCCCCAGGTCTCTGGGTGGTAAAAATGGGAAACACTGGTGGTTTAAAGCCACCCAGAAGAGCCTAGGAAGAGAGGCCTGGCAATCTGTTTCCCTAAAGATTGTTGCTCACGGCCATGGTGTTGGTTCCAAATCAGAGCAACCCCATAGGCCACCAGGTGTTAATAGGTAAGCCGGTGGGGGAGGAACGCAGGGGAGAAAATGCCCATTCCAACTTATTCAAAAGTTTCTTAAAAAGTGAAATATTTATATAGATGTTCATTGAAACTAATAAAAAAAGACGTGAAAGATTTGGCATGAACCTTAAGCAGCAGTGAATTGTACTCATAGGGAAATAACAACGCAGACAAGGAAGGCTGTGCGAATGTGAGCCTCACCCCAGAACTGGACGTGCTGGTGCTGTGCGCTGTCGAGTCAGAACCGACCCACAGCCGTACCACGAGTGGGCTTCCGGAGGCAGCAGGCCTCAGGAGAGGATGGCCAGGCTTCCACAGAGCAGCTGGGGGCTGCCTGTACAGATACCACTGAATTGAGGGGGGTGACGCTGGGTATTTTTTCAGTGACAGCAACAAAATAGATAACAGTTTTAAAAGGAAAAAGAAAAGCTTTCTTAAAGAGAAAACTGAAGCTCCAGAGAGATAAGATGATATTAAGATAGCAAATAGATCCTTGCTTTAGAAGAGTATGAGCGCTACGCTGAAGTCAGCCTGACAGGTTACGCGATTCTCTCCACGCTCACAGAGAAGCCCTGACACCGGTGAGTTCACCCTCTGGCGTGGAACAAACGGGGTGCGCAGCAAACCACAAGCTGACCAGGGGAAGTGTTAAAGGGACAGGGCCAAAACTCCATCAAAGAACCTACAAACCATAAAATGATAGCAAACTCCAGGCCATAGCTTCAAGTCTGAACCGGGAAGACTCCGTGTATGTCACCAAGCAGAACTGCTCCATGCCTGTAATCTCGGCACAGAGGGCAGAGCTGGTGGCACAGTGATTAAACACGAGGCTGCTAACTGGAAGGTTGGTGGTTCAAACCTACCTGTTGGTCTTCAGGAGAAGGATGCTGAAATCTGATTCTATAATGATTTACAACCTTGGAAACGCTCTGGGCTCCGTCCTAGAAGGCTGCTGTGAGACTGGATTTAGTCCCAGGACTGAGTTCGGATTTTTGGCTTTGGGATCTTTACAGATGCCCATCACCAGGCCTTTCTTCTGTGACTCTACTATCGTTGCTACTGGTGGTGGCTTTGAGTGGCCTGTGAACATTGTTGGGTTCCTTGAGGGGTCCCAAGCCTATGTATAACACAGTGATACTTGACCTGATCGTGTGCCATCCATGTAGGCCCACTGCGTGTAGGCCCTCTGCACATAGGCCCTCTGTGTGTAGGCCCACTGCACGTAGGCCCACAGCTGCAGTCTCTGCGTCAATGCATCTCTTTGAGGGTCATCCTCTCCTCCACTGATTCACCATCTCTCCAAGCATCATGTTCCTTTCCAAGGATAGGTCCCTCCTGATGATTTGGCCAAAGTGTGTGAATGACTCCACTCCCTCCCAGACAGGTCTGTTTGCTCTTTTGGCAGTTCACGGTGTATTCAATACTCTTCGCCAACACCACAAGTCGAAGGCATAGATTCTTCTCATCTTCTTTATTCATTGTCCAACTCTCACATCCATATAAAGCAACTGAAAATGCTATGACCTGGATCAGGTACACCTTAGTCTTTAAACTGATATCCTTGCTCTTCTGCACTTTAAAAAAGTCCTTCAGCACAGATTTGCCCAGTGCAACATGTCTTTTGATTTCTTGACTGTGGCTTTCATGGACGTTGACTGTGGATCCAAGTAAAAGTGAACCAAAGATTGTCAGTGGTCACCATGGTGGGAGGAGGGCGACAGAGGCAGCTTTTGCCGAGGGGACACAGAGTTCATGCCAATGGTGGTGAAAACTGGAGAAGGGTGTTGAGAGAATGTTTGTACAACATGATGTGGACAACGTTGCTGAATTGTGAATGTAGACATTACTGTATCAATGAAGGCTTATTTTCACCAAAGCAAAATCCTTTAAGACACATGGATACAATTACCCAAAGGACCAATGATCCACGTGAATGTTAGTGTCTACAATGCTGACACCAGTGGATGTAAACGGCAAACCGTGCCCAGCTACCACCTCAACCATGCTGAAAGAGATCACATTACAAGGTCCTGAGAAGAAAGGGAGAGAAATACAGCCACAGCTCAAAATCAGACAAAAGGACTCGGGTTTCCAGCTGCATCGATAATGGTGGCCCCTCGGCTATTGCCCTCAGCCACTCTCAGACCTGGACCCAAAGTCATTCTTGGGCCTCCGCGTTCAGCCAAGCAGCAGACGTCTGTCTATCAGAGGTCTATCAAGAAGGTACACACTCCTCGATCAACCGCTCTAGGTCAAACGGGGGTCCAGTGACCACGTTCAGAATCCAGGAGAAAACAGAAGCAAGGGGAACCAAACCAGGGAGCCCAGAGAACAGAAGTGGGTGACCAGTGCACAGCAGGACTGCAGACAGGAAACCCAGTGTGCACAGTCATGAACAGGAAAACCGTATCCTCTGTAAACTTCCACTGTAAGAGACCGACTGGAAGAGATCCATACTTATTCCATTCCAAAATAAAAGGTGGCCCGACAGAGTGTGGAAATTATCGAGCAATATCACTAATATCACATGCTTGCAAAATCCTGCTGAAGATTATCCAGAAACGACTGGCACAGCACATAGACAGAGAGCTACCAGAAATACAAGCTGGGTTTAGAAAAGATCATGGCACAGAGACATTATGGCCAATGTCAGACGGATCTTGGCAGAAAGCAGACAGTACCAGAGAAATGTCTGTGTTTCATTGACTATGTAAAGGCATTTGTCTGCGCCGATCACAACGAACTGTAGCTAACCTTGAGGAAAATGAGAATCCCA
The DNA here is from genome assembly GCF_000299155.1 of Elephantulus edwardii. Taxonomy (NCBI): domain Eukaryota; kingdom Metazoa; phylum Chordata; class Mammalia; order Macroscelidea; family Macroscelididae; genus Elephantulus; species Elephantulus edwardii. Next base: position 3,632,958 of record NW_006399830.1, read on the forward strand.
GAACACATGATTGTGCTTATGCAAAACCTATACTTGGACCAGGAAGTAGTCCTCAGAACAGAGCAAGGAAACACTTCATGGTTCAAAATCAGGAAAGAAGTGCATCAGGGATTCATCCTATCTCCACACCTTTTCAATCTGCATGCAGAAAAATTCATTAGGGAAACTGGGCTCTATGAGGAGGAATGTGGCATCAAGATTGGAGGAAGACTCATCAACAACCTATGTTATGCAGATGACATACCCTGCTTGCTAAAACAGAGGAGGACCTGAAGCGCTTGCTGCAGAAGATCAAGGACTTCAATATGGATTGAAGCTCAACATCAAGAAGACAAAGATTCTCACCACTGGACCAATTGGCAGCATCATGATGGCTGGAAAAGAAATCGAGGTTGTTAACAGTTATAGCTTGCTTGGCTACACAATTACCACCCTTAACATCAGCAGTCAGGAAATCAAAAGATGAATTGCATTGGGAAAATCTGTCAGGGACCTCTCCAAAGTACTGAAAAGCAATAATGTCAGTCTAGAGACTAAGGTATGTCTGATCCAGGCCATAGTCTTCGCAATTACTTACTATGCATCAGAGGGCTGGACAATGACTAAGAATGACAGAAAAAGAATCGATGCCTTTGAGTTGTGGTGCTAGAGAAGACTATTGCACATACCATGGGCTGCCAAGAAAGCAAATGGATCTGTCTTGGAGAGGGTAAAACAAAGTTTCTCCTTGAAGGTTAGGGTTTTAAACCTCCATCTCACATAATTTAAGCACATGACCAAGGAGGGACTGATCCTTGGAGAAGGATATTATGCTTAGAAGGGTGGTGGACAGCACAGGACAGGAAGACCCGGATGAGATAGATTGTATACAGTAACTGGGGCAATTGGGGTTGGTGTGTCAGAATCAGTGAGACTAGCTCAGGACAGGGCAGGGTCAGAACCGCGCCGTTCATAGGGCCACTGTGGGTTGCAGACAACTTGACGACACATAACAGTGACAACAACAAACTTCCACTTAAAATATCAATTTAAAAAAGAAACCAACAAACAACAGATTGAGGAAGTATCAGAACAGAACAACACACCTATGAGTGGACTCAAATTCCTGTAGGTACCAGGAAAAGGCACACATTCCCTCCGAGAGAGCCTGGCTCCACCGAGACCCTTCACACCAAGGATGCTCAGTTCTCTGGCTCGGAGAGGACAGCGACGGCGTGTCAGCAACCCAGCCAGCGTCTGACAGGTGCTCAGCTCACTCCTGAGCTCTTACTCGAGCTGGAGGGCAGTCACGTGTCTGCATCCACACGTGGCTGCGTGGTCCAGGGAACGTCTTGATCCACGAGCTGACGTCAGCCTACAGAAAAGTCTCACCCCCTCACCGTGCTCTTCTTGGCTCTTTTTTTTTTTAACCAAGAAAAGAGACATTAGCTGGGGAGAAAGAAGAATTTCAGCAATCCTAAGTCTGAACAGAAGGGCTGGTGGGCCTCTTGGAGGGAAAGCTCCGATCCCTGGGAACGTTCAACTGACTCTGAAGACTCTTCGGTGAAAATAAAGAATCATCTCGGCCTTGGTCCTTCAGCACTGTTGTAACAAGCTGCCACAAGCAGACGGCTTTACTAAACGGAACTTCATTCTCTCACGATCTAGAAAGCCAAAAGTCCACGTTCCAGGCACCGGCCCTCAGGACAGCTTTCTGGCCAGAGAAAGCTCCCTGTCTCCTGTCAGCATCTGTGGCCTTGGTCCCCTGTGGATCTACAGGTATCTTCTGTGTCAAGAGGCTTCTCAACACAGGCCTTTTGTTCCAAGGATGTACCCCCAACTCTTCCCTCCTGTTGACACTGATAGTCCTCTGCTCTTGACTAGTTTATTTAATTCCTTTTTTATTTCACTTGATGTTGACTCAAGATATAACCTAATCCAGCAAGTTGAACTCTGCCTCATCAACATCACAGAGGTGAAGATTTACAGCACAGACAATTCTTGTATCAGACCACAAAATGCAAGATTATCACGTAACACTGAGAGTCGTGGTCCAGCCAAGTTCACACAGATTTGGGGGTGGGGGGGGCACAGTTCACTCCACACCAGATTCTAACCCTGGGGGAGCATGTTAGCAGTATCTTCAATGATCCTTACCAGATGGTAAGTACTCCTTCCACAGACGCACCCAGAAGCCCCGTCATCTTGTGGGTTTGCTGTGTCTACAACTGAATTAATCCTCTTATGCTGAAGGTAGATGGGTTGGAGGGAAGCGTACCTGGGTCCCCACATACCGCTTGTGCACTGTGATAATTAAGGCTGTGGGTCTGCTTGAATACCAATGATCCGTGCCCTTGATGAGACCGACTCTAATGCGATGCTCTCGAGAAGGATCTAAGGTAACGTTTTCTTTGTTGGGCCTCAGGTTCATCATATCTCTCACTCTGTAATGCTCGAGGTCCTGTATCAACCCAGGTGTCTACGTTCCCCAGACTGGCAGTTACGATGTAGCTTCTCCCTTGATGAGGTCTAACACACAGAATCACTGGAAGTCAGCAGTCTGCCCGTCTGCCCGTCTTGGGTTCTTCGGTCCCTCCAGGCATATGAATCAGGAGCGGTCTGCCCTGATGTCTGACTCATGGACTTGGAGCTTGCAACCATCACCATTTCCTTGAGGGAGAAATCTCTCCCTCCTCCCTCCTTCCTCCTCCCCTTCCACCTCCCTCATCCCATTTCCCTCCTCCCTCCCCCCTCCCTTCCCCAGTGTGTGTGTGTTGCAGTTAACTGCTATCGAGTCAGAACCAACCCATGGCTGACAACCGCTAGTGGGTTTTCAGAGTATGTAAGTCACCTAGGAAGAGATGGGCCGTCTTTCTCCCGTGGAGCAGCTGGTGGATTTGAACCACTTGTCTCCAAGTTGGCAGTTCCACCCCCTACCTACCCAGCCACCAGAACAGACATGGATGCATAGGAGTCGGTGGCCTTCTCCACAGGGAGGCGCAAACCTAAAGGCCTGTTTGCCAGTTCGAATCCACCAGTGCCTCCAGTAGAAAGGTGGAGAACTTCACAGGCATGGAAACCTGCTGGCTGGTCAGCTGTTTACACGAGGCAGAAACAGAGGTTTCAGTACAGATGCAGATACAGACAGACAGCTCTCGCTGTTCTGCTTCTCTGGACAGCACAGAGGCAGCCTCTTCCTGTCCCCGCTCCGAGCCCAGCTCTCTGCTACTCGTCCCGGAGGCCCACACGACCCAAGAGCTGCCCTCTCTCCCTGCGGAGCCCCTCACTTGGTCAGCTCTCCGCCCAGAGCCCCTCCCCTGGAGCACACGCTCACCCCCCCCCTCAGGCGGGGACACTCTGCAGCTGTGTTTGCATTGGGCCTGTGTCACTCAGGGGCAGTGCCTGAACATTCTGCAATGAGAAAACGAGCACTCGGCCACCCAGCAGCGTCCATCTGAGCAGCAGTGTCAGAGGGCAGCTGGGGAGGTGGTGAGGCCCCGACTTCACCTGGCAGCTGGGCTCTGGACAGACGCGCGTGCCAGGCCAAGTCTGCAGGTTTCACAGATGGCGCTCGGCTCAAGTCTCGGCCTGTGCTGCCACCTCCAGGGTGCTGGGCGCTTTGCAGGCTGATCAAAGCCCGAACTCAGCAAACCACTGGCCTCCAGTTGATTGTGACTCACAGGGCCCCTGTCGAGCTGCAAATTAAAAGGTTGGTGGTTCAAATTCACCAGCTGCTCTTGGGAGAAAGATGAGCGGTCTCCCCCCTGTAAAGAGGCACAACCTCTAAAGCGGGGTCAGGGTCTGCATGAGTCAGAAGGAACACGACAGCACTGCATGATGGTCCGTTGGCCTCCCACCAGGTGGCAAGTGGTCAGAGCCATCAGACTTGGGGTTAGCGGACAAACTTCTCGGCCAGAATCAAAGGCACAGCACACTTGGGGAGGGGTGGAGGGAGGAACACCTCACCCTCCTTGTTAAGGATTCTGAGCTGAGAATGAACTTGAGAAACGTTCCCACTAACTATGCAATGGGGAAAGATTAGGTTGCTAACCAAAAGGTCAGTGGTTCAAATCTGCCAGGTACTTAGTATCGAGGGAACGATGAGGCAATCTGCTCCCAGAGATTCACAGGCTTAGAAATCCTAGGGGGGTGTTGTCCTCGGTCTCCAGGGTTGCTATGACTCGGAATAGAATTGACAATGAGCTTTTTGTTTGGGGTAATTTGGGGGGTGGTTTGTTTGGGGGGGATCTGGGTTTTTTTTTCCATTTTGAAAGGTTTTGGTGTGACAGGCAGAGGTTGGAAAGCTGTTTACTCAAAACTACCAGGGACTGAAATCAGATGCCAGGCACTCACTGCTTGCCTCCTGTGCTGTGAGCCTCTGGTGAGACCACTGCAGAGACCTCAAATCAGACACAGGCACACGCCAGGAAGGGGCGCTCAGGGGGCCTTGATCAGCACTTACAGCCCATCCTCCACGGAAACCAAACCAATCAAATGCCCCCTTAGCTCCAGGGGGCAGGCTCCCTAACCGTACCCCAGCTGTACGTTGTCAGGGCCCACGGCATCATATCCACTCTGCGGTCCCAGGCCTTACAGACAGCACTGCTTCCAGCTCTCCGTGTCGTAAGCGCACGGCTGCCCACAAAGGGTCGCAATGGGACCCACCGTCTCGCCCCAGGAGGAAGAGCTGCTGGTGAGCTCCGCTCCCTCAACGAGCGGTGCTGGGTCAGAGCGACCCAGCGACTCTTCTGTAAAGGCCCCGTCCACCGGCACAGTCTCTGCAATGTCACCCACCACAGTACTCACCGTGTTGGTCCTTCTGTCTGGATCCCTACTCCAATCCTCCATCTTTCCAAGAATGATGTCCTTTTCCAAGGATAACATCCTCTCCTGATAACATGCCAAGTCTATGAGCCAGCCCTACCACGCCTGCCTCTAACACCCTGTCTATATCTCTCCCAAGACTGAATCCATTCCTTTGCCAGCCCACAGAATGTTCAACACTCTTCACCCTCAAGGTCAGACGTTTGTGGATACCATCAAGTCAGCTTTCATTCATCGCCACCCTGTGACAGCAGATCTGAACCGAGCCTTGTCCTGCATGGACATCTCCACACGGTCAAGCCCACAGCTGCAGTCACCATGTCAGCATCTCCTCGAAGGGCTTCTCTCTTCCACTGACCTTCACGGCATGACGTCCTTTTCCAAGGACCGACTCCCCTGACAACATGCCAAGGTAGGAGGGATGAAGTCTCCCCATCTTTACTCTAAGGTGCACCCCGGTTGCCCTTCCTCCGAGATGCATTCATTTGTTTCTTTTGACAGTCGGTGGAAGAGCCCGCTCTCGCCTTCAACACCTGAGCCCGGTGGGCATTGGATGGAAAGTGGAATGCAAATCACCTGCGCCACCTAGAGACTGAGCCTAGCAATAACACGCGGGAGAGAAATAGATTCAGATGCTTGAGTGGAGATTCGTAAAGCGCTTTTTATTGGAGGCTGGGGGGCGGGGGAGAAGTTTTAAAGGATCCTGAAGGATCCTGGTGCCTGAGTGTTCCACTACCAACGCGAAGCTGGTGGTCTGAACTGTTGTAGGGGAGAGCCACTACCTGCTCCAGTTACTGTGAGTCGCCCCTGACTGGAAGACGCCTGACAGCCACCACCACAGAGGATTTTAAAACTCCCCAAACCCAAACCAGCCCCTTGCTATGGACTCAATTCCAGCTCACAACACTCCTACAGGACGGGGAGGAATTGCCCATCGGGTGTCCGACACCAGAAGCAGACTGACTCTTCTTTCTCCCACTGAATGGCTGGGGAGCCCTGGTTTCGTGCAAAGCATCCGTGGGAGTGCCCGGCAGAAAAAGGCTGCTGATTGAGCGGATTCTGACATCCTATGGCCAACAGCCAATTCGCAGAAATCTCCACACTGCAGGTTCTGAGTTCCACCCATCTTGCCAGCCAAGGTCTTGCACTATGCACACATCACATCGGAGTCTTAAAAGCAAAGCTGTTATTGTGTGCCTTCCAGCTGGAACCAACCCACAGCTGCCCCTCGAGTGGGTTTTCAGAGGCAGTAAATCGAAGGTGAGGAGACTGCCCCCCTTTCTCCCTCAGAGCAGCTGGTGGACTGGAACCCCAAACAACACTGCCTCTGCTTCGTAGGTCTGCTTCGTTTACCTTTCTGTGCCCTACTCACCTGGACCAAGTTGCTTCACCTGCTTCTCTGTTATGCAAATAATCTGAATATCCTGTTTTCTGATAAGAGGAAGCCCTGAGGTTGTTACCCATTTCAAAAGGTCTCTCATCTAGGAAACCACATGTGTAAGTAATGCTTTTTGAACACTGTGGTGTAAATGACCTTCAACTTGCATAAATCTTCCTGTGAAGTGTAGCCTTCGGTTTCCAGCCTAGCTGCCCTGCTGGCTATCCCCCACTCTTTTATCTAGTTGCCTTTTTCTTTCTAGAGCATGCTGGAATAAGCTACCTTTTCTTGATTTTAGTAACTGGCGCTGCAGTTAGGTGCCATTGAGTTCATAGTGACCCTACGGACAACAGATCTGAACCTGTCCTGTCCTGTGCCATCCTCATCCCCTCTGACACACTTGAGTTCATTGTTACAGACACCGTGTCAGTCTGGCTTGTTGAGGATCTTCCTCTCCTACGTGGACCCTCCATCTTTCCAGAATGATGTCCCTTTCAGAATAGCCCTCCTATCAGCATGTGAGCTGAAGCTTCAGCGTCCTCGCCTCCAAGGAGCACACTGGCTGCACTTTCTCCAAGACCTCTCTGTTCATTTTTGCAGTCTTTGGGATGTGCAGTAGTACTCTCCTCCAACATGACTACTCAAAGGTATCAATTCTTCTGCTGTCATTCTTAGTCATTGTCCGGCTTTCAGATGCACAGCAAATGACTGAAAAGATCTTAGCCTGAGTCAGGCGTACCTGAGTCTTTAAACTGACATCATTGCTCCTGACTATTTCAGAGAGGTCTTTGATAGAAGACTTTCCCAGGGCAAAATGTTATGTTATTTCTTGACTGTTATTAACCAAAGTATTTATTATGGATCTAAGTAAGATTAAATCATTGATAGTTTCAATCTTTTCTCCATCTATCGTGATGCTGCTTGTTGGCCCAGTGGTGAAGACTTTTGCCTTCTTGATGTTGAGATATAATCCATAGTAATGGCTGTAACCTTTGATCTCCTGCAGTGAAGGTTTCAAATCCCCTCACTTTCAGCAAGAAAGGTTCTGTCACTTGCATAACGTAAACACTTGCATTGTTGATGAGTCTTCCTCTGATCTCAAAGTTAGATCCTTGTTGCTGCTGCTGCTGCTGCTGTTGTTGTTGTTGTTGTTGTGTACCATCAAGCTGGAACCAAATCATAGCTGACCCTCCACCCAATTGTCAGAGGGAATAAATCACACAGGAGAAGACCCCCCCCCATTTTCCTTCCATAGAACAGCTGGTGGGGTGGAACTACATGGCTCTGGGCTGCCAGTTCAACTCTTTACCATTATGTCACAAGGGCTCCTTCAAACTTAAATCAGTCCTTATTAAAGCTCTTCTGATGCTGCCAACATTGAGGTGGGCTTGAACTTGAGTTCTAAGGCAGACTGTACATTCAACATCCATGAGCCAGCTGGGCGGTAGTAAGAGTGCTGGCCAGAGAGCTCAATCTCCTACCTGCGCCTTCATGGAACCCTGCAATCACTTGATTCTGCTGTCAGGTGCCGTCAAGTCTGGTAAGACCCATAGAGACCCTGTGAACAACAGACCTGAAAACCCTGCCCTGTCCTGTGCCGTCCTCATCATCTCTGACACGCTTGAGCCCATCGCTGCAGTCCCTGTGTCAATCCATCTCATTAGGGGTCTTCCTCTCTTTCACTGACCCTCCACCTTTCCACGCATGGTGTCCCTTTCCAAAGAATAACCTATAATCAATAGGTTTTTCCTAAATGCATATTCTTCTGATTTGTCAATCCACGTGCTGATGATGCCCACATACACATCCACAAGCCAGGCTGCACCCCCAAGTTCTATATTCACAAGTCCCAACATCTCCCTTGGAGTTGAAGGTCCAACAAAGATCCACGAAGCCCCACCCTGCCCCACTGGCTCTACACTCCTCACTCCACTGCTCAGATTTCTAAGTTCAGTTCTTGAACTCAGGACGCTACACACCTTCACACTGTTCTGTGTTTTCTTTTCTCCATGGATGATTGTAGTGATGGTAATCCGATGATAGTGCATTGAACAAATCAACCGCAAAGGATCTCTTTAAAATGGAAAAGGGCAAAGAGGACTTAGGGTGAACGTGAACCACACTGTGACATTTTCTTTCTAAATTTTTTTTATTATGCTTTGAGTGAAAGTTTACAGGAAAAAATGGTTTCCCATTCAATCTTCACAGAGTTTCTGTTTAATGGCATTTAGTACAGTCCCCGCACTGGAACAGCGCTCCCTGTCTGAGGTCTTTGTCGCCTTTCACTCTTCTATCCCTTCCCACCTCTGAGCTGCCAGTAATTTATAGGGGTTTGATGAACTGGAATCACTCGCTTGGGATTTTTCTCTTTAGTGTCTGACATTGTTATCTGTAGGAGAATCAGAACTCATAGCTAGCCCCCTGGCGGGCTGGGCCCCCCTGGCAGGCTGAGCCCCCTGGCAGGTTTTCAGAGGCTGTGAACACACGTGGATTCAAACCATCTCCCTTTGGGTTCACAGTGCAACTTCTTACCCTCTAGGCCACCAGAATCTTAGAAGGATTGTGTAACTTTTTGAGGAGCTGGCTTAGTTTTTGGTACCCTGATGGCATGGTGGTTAAGAGCGTGGCTGCTAACTGAAAGGTCAGCAGTTCTAATCCAATGCCAGCTCTGGCTGTGACAGTTTGCTTCCTTAAGGATTTCAGCCCTGAGGACCCTATCTGGCAGTTGTGCTCTGGTGGGATCGCTATGAGTCACTCGGGGCAGTAGGTTTGAGATTTGGGGGGGGGGGGTTTCCATCTATTTTTAAAAGCTCTTGGGATGCAGTGGGGACGTTGTTCACAAGGGGCGCCACGGGGCCGAGGCTGCGGCCAGGGTCTCATGGGTGAGGGTCTTCAGGCAAGTCCAGTAGAACCCTCACGCCCTCCTGGTCTCAGCCCACTTTATAGACATCTGGCCTGAGAAACAAGGGGAGAAGTAGGGGGCAGAGCCCGGCCACCTGGCTGGGCGTGGCGATCCCGAGACACCGCCGCACAGCCCCGCCCCAGACCACCAGCCAGTGCGCACGCGCACCAGGAGGCCAGGCACAGGAGCCACAGTGCGCACGCGCGAAGGCTCCGCTCCCCTGGGCACTAATCCAGTGATCCGGGGTTTCGGTCCTGCCGGGAACTCTGTTTATAAACACAGCGCGCGGCCTCCGGTTAAGGGCAACCCTAGAGGTAGTGGGGTTAGAGGTCAGGGGTCAGGTGTCGGGGAGTCACGGTTGGGGAGGTCGACCCCGCCACAGCCCCAGGGCAGGCAGGCCCGAGACCCCACCAGTCGCCGGCCGGGCAGGGGCGCCACGTGGTGCGCACGTGGTCAGCTGCCGGCGCGGCGCGCTCCCCTCCCCCACGGCGGCCCCACAGCGCCCCCTGGCGGCCCCACGTGGTCCGCTGGCGCCTGCCGCGCTGCGCCTGCGCACTGAGTGTCTTCCGGTTCCCCGCCTGACAGCGGGTCCAGACTGCGTCCACGTGACCGGGGCTGTTTTGGGGGGGGTTCCAAGGCGGTGATGCCCCCAGCCTGCCATCACAGGAGCGGGTTACTGGGAGAAGCTAGGCTTGAGCCTATCCTGTTCAGTGAAAGGACACACACTTCCCCCTTCCAGCAAAAAAAAACCCCAAACACCAAAAAAATAGCAAAACCAGGTAGACTGGTGCCAACGCGGTGACAGGGGCGAGCTGTTGCATAGGGACTGTCTTGTTGGTTTAGTTTGGGGGGTTTTGTGGAGAGGAGCCCAGAGATGCAATGGGCAAACGCAGCTGACTCAAAGGTCGGCCGTTCAAACCCGCCAGGCACTCTGCAGCAGGAAGGTGCGGGAGTTACCTGTAAATACTCTGAATACACCTGCTCTGAAAGTGCGGGCAGGTCTAGTGCCCTCCTGGCCGCACGACATCAGGGCTTCCGCAGAGGGCTTGGTTTGGAGTTTGAATCCAGGGAAGCCCATTGCCTGTCTGTGTCTGCAGTGATGCCTCTCAGTGGGTTCGAACTCCTGATCGCGTTGATTGTCCTACTCACCGGTGACATCGATCCTGGCTCATAGCAGGCACCCCTCCGAAACGTTTCCAAGACTGTAAATTTTTATGGAAATGGACTTCTCGAAGAGTGGGTGGGGGGGTTTGAATTTTTCGTTTGCAGCAAAATGCCTTAACCGCAGCTCCACCAGGACGCCTTCTTGTTAGTTCTGTTCAGTTGGTTTCTATTCTTGGTGACTACATCACAAGGTAGGATGGGCCCATAGTGCTTTCCCGGCTAGCATTTACCGGCCCCCTCCCCCGTGGGTTTTTTTTTTTTTAATGTTTTTATTCTGAATTGAGTGAAAGTTTTCAAAACACATTGGTTTACTAGTCAATTATTCATACACACTTTAGGGTTTGGGGTTGGTTGGGTTTTTTTTAACATTGTTTTACAACATTAATGACAACACAGCACTCTTCCCACTTCCTCACTGTAGTTCTCATTTCCACTCATGCTTCTTCCTGTCTTGAGCAGTTTTTATCCCTCAGCCGATGCTGGCCTTGTGACCTTACACGATTGATGATTCTAGGCAGCGAGTGACTCCCTGGTGTTAGTGGTCACCTTGCAGGCCTGCTTGTTTGGCTGAAAGTTAAGTTACAGGGACGCGTTTTGTTCCAGGCCTGAAGAGAGGCTAAAGGGCCGTAGTCCTGGGGTCCCACCAGTCTATATAGCACCATTACCCCTGACCTTTGAATGTTTTTGAGTTTTCTTCCAGGTCGGAAGGAAGGCTAAGGGCCCAGTCTATCTTGGACATTAACTTTGACCTTTTAATACTCAGAGTTTTGCTCCACATCCCTCCCACCTCGATCTACCCCAGACCTTCCACTGGTTACTTCTCCTAGAGTGGCAGCAGTGGTGGCCAGCCACCATCTAGGGGTTTTGATTCCCACCTTTAGAGAAGTTGACACGAGCCTTTCTACTTTAGAGACACTGAGTTCCAACCACTACCCTTCAGGTTAATGGTTGAGAGCAAGGCCTCTTCCAGTCTCACTCAGTGTTAAACGCAGCCGACGGCAGCGCCATGGAGGTCGGCTTTCATTCCGCTGGGCCTGTCAGCCCTGCCTCTGTGATGGCAGACGGCCTCCTTCACCTGCCTTGAGGTTAGCCAGGATTGTCCAAGAGCATCGTGACCCGTGTGCTTGTTCCACTTTGGAGGGGAGGGGTGCAAAACAACCCCCGCTGCCTCAGCTCCCTAATGCTGCTATTACACCACAAGCTTTAACCACGGGAGCCTGTCCTTGATCCACCATTCAGGAGGCTGACAGTTCAAATCCAGCACACTTCTCCCTCTCTGACAGCTTTGGAGAAACTGACTGTCCTCTCTCTCTCTCTCTCTCTCTCTCTCTCTCTCTCTCTCTCTCTCTC